>NC_061510.1:23174784-23257411 GCF_022539505.1 Lolium rigidum | reverse complement strand
GTCGCCCCATCAATGCCATTACCGTTCGCTACCGCCATCCCATTCCGCGTTTAGATGACATGCTTGATGAATTGAGCGGTGCCACGATTTTCTCTAAGATTGATTTGCATAGTGGCTACCATCAAATCCGCATGGCAATAGGTGATGAATGGAAGACGACATTCAAGACCAAACTTGGTCTCTATGAATGGCTTGTCATGCCATTTGGCCTTTCAAATGCTCCATCTACTTTCATGCGACTCATGAATCGCATCTTGCGACCTCTCATTGGCAAGAGTGTGGTTGTCTATTTCGATGATATTCTCATTTATAGCAAAAGTCTCGAGGACCATGTACAACATGTGAGAGAAGTCTTGTGCATCTTGCGTCATGAAAAGCTTTATGCTAACCTCCCCAAGTGCACCTTTTCTCAAAACAAGTTGGTTTTTCTTGGCTTTGTGGTTTCCGCTAATGGTATTGAAGTTGATTCTTCTAAGGTTGAGGCCATCCACAATTGGCCAACTCCTACCAATGTTGCTCAAGTCCGAAGTTTCCATGGACTTGCCGGTTTCTACCGCCGCTTTGTGAAAGATTTTAGCACCATTGCTTGCCCTTTGAATGAGCTTACCAAGAAGAATGTTCCATTTGTTTGGGGCAAGGCCCAACAAAATGCTTTTGATGAGTTGAAGAAACGCCTTACCGAGGCACCACTCCTTGTTCTTCCAAACTTTTCCAAAACTTTTGAGATTGAGTGCGATGCAAGTGGACTCGGTATTGGTGGAGTTCTTATGCAAGATGGAAAACCCGTGGCATACTATAGCGAGAAGTTGGATGGCGCACGCCTCAACTATCCTATATATGACAAGGAACTTTATGCTTTGGTTCGTGTTCTTGAAGTTTGGCAACACTATCTTTGGCCAAAAGAGTTTGTTATCCACTCCGACCATGAGTCTTTGAAGTATTTGAAAAGTCAACACAATTTGAACAAACGTCATGCAAAATGGGTTGAGTTCATTGAGTCCTTTCCATATGTAATCAAATACAAGAAGGGCAAGGACAATGTTGTTGCGGATGCTCTTTCCCGCAAGCTCACCCTTTTCAACACTCGTTTGGATGTCCATGTTTTGGGTCTTGATGAAATCAAAGACTTATATGCTTCCGATACTTTCTTTGGCCCAATCTTTGCAAAGTGTTCTAGTGATAAGGGCATCGATGATTTCTATTTGCACCAAGGATTCTTGTTCAAGGGCAACAAACTTTGCATTCCCATGTCTTCGCTTCGCCTTTTGCTCTTACAAGAATCGCATGGTGGCGGTCTTATGGGACACTTCGGAAGAGAGAAGACATATGCCATGCTCTCAACTCACTACTATTGGCCAAGAATGTACCGCAACGTGGAACGCCTTTGCCGCCGGTGTACAACATGTTTACAAGCTAAGTCCACTTCCAACCCCTATGGCCTTTATACACCGTTGCCTATTCCTTATGCTCCTTGGTCCGACATAAGTATGGATTTTGTACTAGGATTGCCTAGAACCAAATATGGTCATGATTCAATTTTTGTAGTGGTTGATCGATTCTCTAAAATGGATCATTTTATACCATGCTCTCGAACGGATGATGCTTCACATATTGCCTCCTTGTTTTTTAGGGAAATTGTGAGACTCCACGGTGTACCAAGAAGCATTGTGTCGGATCGAGATGTCAAATTCATGAGTTACCTTTGGAAGACACTAATGGCCAAGTTCAACGTCAAGCTTTTGTTCTCGTCATCCTTGCACCCACAAACCGATGGGCAAACCGAAGTGGTGAACCGAAGCCTATCCACACTCCTACGAGTGCTTGTCAAGAGGAATTTGAAGTCATGGGAAGATTGCATCCCGCATGCGGAGTTCGCCTACAATCGGTCCAAGCATTCTACAACAATGAGAAGTCCATTCATGGTCGTCTACGGGTTTGAACCACCTACGGCGATTGACCTCCTTCCTCTCCCGCTACATGAGCAAGTAAACATGAACATCGACAAGCGAGCACAATACATGAAGAAGCTACATGAAGATACAAGGGCAACAATCGAGCAACAAGTTCTTCGTCAAGCCACTAGACTCAACATGAAGAAAAAGGCACGGATCTTCAATGAAGGAGACCTAGTGTGGATACACCTCCGCAAGGACCGCTTCCCTCAAGAAAGAAACTCCAAGCTCAAGCCCCGAGGCGATGGTCCTTTCAAGGTCCTCAAGCGCATCAACGACAACGCCTACGTCATCGACATACCAACATCCAAGTACTTGGTGAGCAACACATTCAATGTGTCCGACCTCTCACCCTATCATGGCGATGAGGAGATCATAGAGTCGAGGACGACTCTTTCCCAAGGGGGGGAGATGATACGGGGTGGCCTTTGGACACCGCCTCCTCAAGACCGACAAGCCCTCCTCGTGGCCCAATGACACGAGCTCGAGCCAAAGCCCTACACCAAGAGGTGAACTCGCTCCTCTCCACGTATGCATTTGATACCCCCTTGGATGGCATGCTACTTCATGCAAATACCCTATGCTCAATCAGGTACATCGACCAAGACGCAAGCCATGGAGACCAAGCCGTTGGAGAGAGAGCTGGAAATGAAGAAGATGGAGCTACAGCGCCCCAGCCGGAACTTCCGCCCTCCAGGACCGGAACTTCCGGCCAGATGCCTCCCAGATGCTCTCAAGATGCTTCCCAGCGCCCAGGAAACAGGGTCCAGCCGGAACTTCCGCCCCCAAGGACCGGAACTTCCGCCCACCGGAACTTCCGCCCAAGTTCCGCCCAAGTTCCGAAAGTCGGCGAAAACCTTACTGGATGTTACTGCGGGACAATGGCGCATTTCCGGAACAAGGCCGGAACTTGGCCGGAACTTCCGCCCCGACCGGAACTTCCGCCCCTCCAGACCGGAACTTCCGCCCCTGACCGGAACTTCCGCCCATGTTGACCGGAACTTCCGCCCCATCGAACTTCAGCACAACAGCACTTTCAGTTGTAACTTATCCCTTCGCCCCACCTACTATATATAGCCTAGTTGGCTCAGATCCGAGATTAGACTTGATGTGAAATTAAACCTGAGCTTAGCTCACCCTTGTGGGAACCCTACCTAGATCTTTGATCTTGTACCCACCCGGGCTCCTTATCGACTTGTCAAGATCTCTTTGGTGACTTCTACCGTTTGTTTGATCTTTTGCTTGCACTTCTACCTATTTGGTCTTTTGCTTGCACTTCCATCAACCTTCCGGTCTTTTCACCCTTCTAGATCTTGCGAGCTTCGATTTGTCGATCTCTTTGCGGGACTTCTACCGGAAGGTCTTTTCTCGCAACCTCTATCGAGTAGGTGTATCGGGCCTACGAGGGAAAAACGGTTTGTGTGCGTGTGTGTGTGTTGTATCCCCACGATTCCCCCTCACGTTCTTCGTGTTCATCGCGTTCATCCACCTACCCCCACGAGTTCCACCCAAATCCGTGAAGATCGGGCACATCCAAGGACTTAGTCCTTATCACGAGGATTCCTAGGAATGGCAGGATACTATCGGAGATTCATTGAAGGATTCTCCAAAATAGCAGGACCAATGACGAAGCTGTTAAGGAAGAACACACCATTCGTGTGGTCAGAGGAGTGTGAGAAGAGTTTTCAAACTCTGAAGGAGAAACTCACCACAGCACCGGTGTTAGCAGGTTCCTGAAGTTGGCAAAGATTACACCGTGTACTGCGACGCATCCAAGCATGGATTGGGTTGCGTACTCATGCAAGATCGGAAAGTAATATCTTATGGATCGAGGCAACTTAGACCTCATGAAGTGAACTATCCAACACATGACTTGGAATTAGCAGCAGTTGTATTTGCACTCAAAACTTGGAGGCATTTTCTCTATGGAGCCAAGTGTGAGCTCTATACGGATCACAAGAGTCTCAAGTACTTCTTCACTCAGAAGGAACTCAATATGAGGCAGAAAAGATGGCTTGAACTGATCAAGGATTATGATTTGACCATCAATTATACTCCAGGAAAGGCGAATGTGGTAGCAGATGCCTTGAGTAGGAAGAGCACCGGCGGAGTGGAACAAGAGTTATCACCGGAATTGAAGAAGGAAATAAGTCAAGCCCAGATACAACTTTGGGAGAAAGAAGCTCATGAAGGACTATCGGCTTTACAAGTAGCCGATGAGCTAAATGTCAACCTGAAGAATGAGATAATAATGGGTCAGTTGGACGATCCATTCCTCATGGAGGAGATGAGAAGGATAGATGAAGGAAGACCATCAGAATTTCACCGAGGAGAATCAGGATCACTATGGTTTCGGAAGAGGATTTGCGTTCCGGATATTGCTGAAATCAAGGAAGTAATACTCCGGGAAGCCCATCAAACACCATACTCCATTCATCCGGGAAGTACGAAGATGTACATGGATCTAAAGGAGCTATTCGGTGGAACAACATGAAGAGAGAGATAGCACAATATGTGGAGGAATGCCATACCTGCCAAAGGGTGAAGGCTGAACACCGCAGTCCGGCAGGAAAGTTACAACCTTTACCCATTCCGGAATGGAAATGGGAGGAGATAGGAATGGATTTCATCACCGGACTACCCATGACTAATAAAAAGAAGGACATGATATGGGTAATCGTGGACCGGTTGACGAAAAGTGCACACTTCTTAGCGGTAAACCAGCAAGATAAAGGAGAGAAACTCATCGATCTTTACATCAAAGAGATCGTGAGTAAACATGGAGTGCCCAAGAAGATCGTGTCGGATCGAGGATCCGTGTTCACGTCGACATTCCGGAAGCAATTACATGAAGCTTTAGGATTCAAGTTGGACTATAGCACCGCCTATCATCCTCAGACAGGTGGACAAACGGAGAGAACTAATCAGATCCTAGAGGATATGCTTAGGGCTTGTGCCCTAGACTTCGGAGGATCATGGGAGGAACACTTGCCACTAGCAGAGTTTTCATACAATAATAGCTATCAAAGCAGCATCAAGATGGCACCGTTCGAAGCTTTGTATGGAAGGAAGTGTAGATCACCCATATGCTGGTATGAAGCCGGAGCAAGCAAGGAGTTTAATCCCGATTATGTCAAGGAAAAGCAACAAATCATTGACATCATAAGAGATAGGTTGAAGATAGCTCAAAGCCGACAAAAGAGTTACGCAGATCGAAAGAGAAGAACATGGGAGCCACAAGTTGGAGACATGGTATATCTCAAGGTGAGCCCGATGAAAGGACTTCAGAGATTTGGAGTAAAGGGAAAGTTAAGCCCTAGATACATCGGACCTTTTAAGATTCTGAGTCAAAACCGAGGGTTAGCCTTTGAATTGGAACTACCGAGAAGGTTATCCCAAGTTCACAATGTATTCCATGTGTCGCAACTCAGAAAATGTTTGAAGACCCCAGATGAGCCAGTATCACATGAAGAGCTTGAGTTACAACCAGATTTGACATACATCGAGAAGCCAGCGAAGATTCTCGAGGAAAACTGGAAACAACTCGGAGAATCGAGCCATAAAATACCGCAAGATACAATGGAAGCATCATCCAGAGAGGGAAGCCACCCGGGAAAAGGAGGAAGACCTGAGGAAAACATACCCCGAACTCTTCAGGTATTACAACCACAACTTCGGGACGAAGTTTTCTTTAAGGGGGAAAGGCTGTAATGTCCCATGTTTAGAGACGATCGAGGGGTAGATTTTAGAAAGGGATGTGCATTGCGTTGTAAATTCCGGGGAAATTTCGCGTTTTTAAAACAAAACTGCATCAAAGGGGGACAGGTTTCTCTCTCGACATCCTACAGGGATAGGGTTTCGAGAGTGCGATGAACTTGTTCTTACTTAATTAGATTAGGGTTTTGAGAAGAGAGAAGAGAAGATGCATCACAATCTTAAGTTGCATGATTGAATTCAAAATTAAGTGGTATGATTGAATTCAAACCAAATTTGAATTTGAATTTCAAATTCAAACATCAAATGGTTATCACATAATTCAAACTTGAGATGATTTATTAAACAATTATCATTAATCAAGAATATGAATAATAAAACACTTAGACAAAGCTCATTAAGGAAAACTTGAGCTTTATTGATTATCACACATAATACAATGTCATTTACAATATCCAGAATAGTAATATGAATTATTACAACACATTACACAAATTTGGAAAAATAGAAAATGAAAATAAAAGAAAAGTACAAGTATGATTCTGTCCTAAATACTACAATGTGAATATCATCTGATCTTGGACTTGATGATCTTCATGTTCATCCTGATCAACTTCTTGATCCCTGCACACAAGCAAAACAAGAAGAGCATTAAGCCAAGTGGCAATGCCACTTGGCAGGTTAGCAAAAATAATGAATCAGGAGAGGATATGAACAAGGCTGCCGAGCTGATCCATCTCACCACCAAGTTCCAAGCCAAGTGCATAGTATCAGGTTACACACACACACAGCCTGCTCACAAGGCTGTGTGCATGGAGCACAACACACACACACACAGCTAGTGAGTCACCCAAGTATGCCAGGCTCAGCTGTCGACCATGTGAGCAAAGCAAAGATGGTATAAAACCTTTTCCACCGCCAGAACCCACAGATCATTGGCAGAATTCACTGGGTAAGTCCACCAGAAACCAAGAACTAGCAAGAACAGCTCAAGAACACCAAGAACAGGTGAACAGCTAGAGCTGTTCCACCTATTCCCCAATCACCAGAAAGTAAACCAAGATATCAAGCTTGCAAGGAGGAGCAGGGCAAGCCAAGAACTCAATCAGCAGCTGAACCTCTACACCAACACCCATTTCTAGGAGCTGGAGTGAGGTATACACAAAGAATCATGAGCAAGCATCCGTCTTGCTCATAAATAAGTATGAGCATCAATCACACACAAGCAAAAGGGTGTGAGTACCCGGCTTGTATCATCATCCGGCTACTAAGCCTTTTGGTGCAAGCAAACTAAAGGACAATCGAAGGAAATTACCAAGGGAACAGTGGTATGTCAATATGGTGACATACCGGAGAAATCTAACCTCGGATAAATCCCTAACTAGCCATTCAAAATCATCTAGCACCTAAAGCCAAGCAAGCCATCAGACAGATAGACAGATTATGTCTATTCTTGTTGTCAACAGCAAAGGTAACTGGAAAACCAACAAGGTTTCTTCCAGTGAGATATTCACCAAATCACAAGCAAGCCAACAAAGGTGGGAGCTACCCTAACAGCAAGGAATTGCTGTCAGGGCCACCTCAACCACTTTACCAAACCCAACAGAGAAGCCATGCACAGATATCATTACCCAAATGGGTTCAAATGGAGCTAGGGTTCCTAACAGATGTTGGCATCCCTCTAGCTCAATCAATTTAACTGTAAGATGATCACAACTGCCAGCAGTTCACATCAATTATCCACTTAGCCAAGCAAGGAATTACAGATAAATGAAACAGATAAGTAACCCAAAGCATTAACATCTTGTCAGTGACCCAATAACTCACTGCAAGCATCAGATGATGCTTGAGCAAGCACCAACACACACCAGCACAGGTATGTGTGTCACACAGACACCAAGATGAGCCCCAGATAGGCACAGGCAGTAGATAGTGAGCAAACAACATACAACTAATGATCACTGGATCATCAGTGATTGACAAATTATGCAAGTGCTTGTCAGAGACAAGCCTGGCATCAATTCATGAATTACAACAATGAAATATCCCAATTAAACAATAGATGCTTCACAGATAATCACATAATAACTCATGATTGTATCCAGAGCACATCAAAGGCATGATGAGCCACTGGATCAAGATGCACAAGCAAGGCACACATCAACTTATTATTAAATAACATTGTTAAGCCACAATAATGCTCAATTGAGCACAATCATAAATCTGAGCATCAGAATAAGCCACTATGGCTCTGGCACTTGCATAATTGCAAGAAATGGCACACTGTAATCAAGCCAGGGTATCATAAATGAATACACTTGAGGATCTGGCAAGCTTATCAACAAGAACAGAGGCACATGGATGGAGTTAGACAAGAAATGCTAGCACAACAAGTGATTAGGCTAGGAATTCTTGCACAGAGGCATGACGGTACTACACACAGCAGTAGCACACGCATAGCGCAGCAGCATAGCACATCAGGAGCGAGCAAACATGGCGGTGCGGAAGAGCACAACAGCCTCTTCGCAGGCAAGCAAAGCACAGCAGTAGGACTAGAGGAGGAAGAAGGTCAGGCACAGGAGGGGAGCAGGAAAGGAGGCGCACTTACCCGGAGTCGAGGAGAACAGCGCAGCCATGGCGGCCACGGCGGCACACGCCAGAGCGCGGCGGCGCCAGGCCAAGCCAGGCCATGGCAGCACCACAGCACCACACGCACCACGGCGGCGAAGCCATGGTGGCGCCACAGCACCAGGGCTCCAGGAGCGGCGGGATCGCCCAGATCCCGTAACCCTAGCCGCCGCGAGAGGAGGTCGAAGACGAGCTGGAGCAGCACCCGCTCCAGATCGACGCGGAGGAAGATGACCGCCGTCGTGAGGCGCGTCGATTGCGCATCATGGCGGGGGCCAAGTCTGGCGGAGCTCGCCGGAATCGAACGGCGACGGCGGTGGCGACGCGAATCGCCATAGAGGGGATTAGGGTTAGGGTTCGGACGCGAGCGCGCGAGAGAGAGGGAGAGAAGTGAGGTGGTCGAACCGGACCAGGTGGGTCGGTCGACCTAACCCACTGGGTTACACCGACAGGTGGGGCCCAGGGGCATTATGGTAATTTCACAAAATCACTTAAATACAGAAACTTTGAAATTTCATAAGAAATGTTTAAAAGCTCTAAAAAAATAATTAAAAATATAAAAATTGATCAGCATAAAATTCTCTATCTAAATAAAATATCAAAGAGAATTTTTGAAGACAAATAAGAATAAGTCTTAACTTGATGATTTAAATAATCATTTAAATCACACATATTATTTTCAATAATGAAAATAAGTCCATAAATGTCTTTGGATTTTAAAAACACCTTGACAATATTTCAAGGTTGTATATTACCTAAATAGATTATCTCCAAATCAATCTTAGTATTAACCTCTTACATGAAATAATAATATCATCGGAAGGGGGGAACAAACCCAAAAACTGGAACCATGCATAATTGCTTCTTTAACCATTGCCCTTATCGGACAATGATGCTATTTTTTCAGAAACAGAGGACAAGGGTCAGTCCACACCATCCAACTACAAAACTTTGCAGTGTTCAGGCAAGTTCATCGTTTGCTCATACCATTTGAGTATCTTTATCAAATTACTTGCAAAGTACTATGATTATCACTATTGCATTAAAACCAAAACCACTACTTTCATAACTATGAATATGACTATGTGGTGGGCAATGGAACCATGGATTGTGTTGATATGGTGGAGGTTCCATTGCAAGGGTTAATATCCATCTAGGATTAACAACAAATGTCGTCCAGTTGATTCTTGTGCCGTAATACCCGTGTTAACCATAAGATCTGGAGTGGGACGGAGTAGTCAAAAGTGTTTCCACCTCTCGTACATCAATGGATGCGCTCTACCGTAGACACTTGTATCTGTCGGGGGCGAGCGGTTGGCTAGGGAAGCCTTAAGTCCCCACGGCATAGTCCGTAGACACTTGTCGCCCGAAGAACAAGCGGTTGGCTGGGGAAGCCTTAAGTCCCCACGGTATTGCGGTCTATGATGGGTTGCAGCTACCGGCGAAGGAGTTTGGTTAACGAGTCCCAAACTGTTGTCGTGGTCGGGGTCCTCCCGTGAGTGGGAATAATGGGACCGGCGAGGACCCAGGGTCGGGGCTTGCAACAAAGGGTGGGTGTTCGAGGTAGCGGAGGAACATGATTGGCTAGACCTTATACCGGGCCTCACACCATAGGAAGTGTGGACGGGAGAGCTGCCCGGTTGGCACCAAGGTTAAGATCTCTTATGGGTAAAGCAACACACCTCTGCGAGTGTAAAGAACCGTGACCTGTCACTCCTCGTTCGGGATATGGAACTGCGAACGCGGCCGGAAAGGAGCTCCATGAAGTTCTAGTAAATCGGTGAAGGCTGACGGACATAGCTCTTTGAAATAAAAGCAATCTCTTAAAGAAATGTTTATCAAAACCTGCATTGGTATTAGAATTTCTGGTCTAATATCGTAGTTAGTGCATTAAACACCTCTTATCTATAATGAACTTGTTGAGTACGCTCGTACTCATCCCACTCTTAAATCCCTTGCTTAGATTGTCTGAATCGTCTGGAGGAAGACTACGACAACCATGAAGGAGCCGAGATCATCGGCTATGAAGAACCAGACCTCTCTGGAGGTATTGAAGGCGTAGACTACCTCATAGTCTACGGAACCGGTGAGGCTTCCGGAGGAGATCAAGCCTAGAAGCACCGAGTAGTAGTAGTAGCCGAGCAGTGTGAACTCTTAGTATTTAGCTGTTCGAGGTAATAAATGTATAACCTAGTGAAACTTCTATATTGTAAGTTAAGTTGGGTTCTCCTCGAACCCAGGAGTATCCCTCTTAGGAACCAAGAGGAGCTCCGAGACGATATGTGTTTTATGCTTGTAATAATAAATGAATGAGTTATGGACCTGCTATGTTCTGTTGTACTACTCTGAGGGATGTAATATTTGCGGAATGGTACTTCGTGAATGTTATATCAACAACTGGCATACTACAACATGAAGTGGTATGCAGGGTCACCACACTTTAGTTGTTGATAATTGTTTAGCGGAGGCATCGGTGGGTCAGCTGATCATTTTGTGACGGCACACTTGTGTTTCCTGAATATCTTAGGACCCCGAGTTCTTGTTATCTATTCCGAGACTGAGCGCTCTAACCACACGTGGGTATGCTTACCGGGTCTCCCCTCGACCACTGCCGGAATCTACAGCTTTGTCCAGTGGCCACAATTAGTTTGAATGCTTTGTTTCTCTCGGGCGTGCAAGTTTGTTTCTTTGTGGTCAGATGATATGATGTTACTTTTGGGGCCTTGTACCCCGTTGTCTCTTGCACATTCGTAGGTTGCGGAGCCGCTGCGAAGTGGTCATCCCGCTGGGCGCTGATCACCTAGTACGCTTCCTGGACTTTGATACGGGTTTAACTTAGTTAGGTGGCTTCCTGGACTTTGTTGTGGTGAAGGAGAGTGCGAGTCGTGATATCCACCTGTCGTAAGTGGGTTGAGCGTGCGTGTGGGCACATTTGGGCACCCCTGCAGGGTTACAATCTTATCGATAAGCCGTGCCCGCGGTTATGGACGACTTGGAGTTGTATAGCTCGATCGTAGAACAACTTACACCTTTTATGCTGATGTTAATAATATGCTAATAATTTGCATAGTAATATAGCATTACTACAATGGTTACCTAATAAAACTTGTACATCGTGTGAGTGCCTTTGTAAGTACTTCTTTGCGAAGGGGGAACGCATCGGTTGTGTTATGTTTGCAGAGTATAGAACTGTTAGTTTATGCGCTCTCTCACCTTCTCTGATTAGACGAATGTTGTAGAGTGTCTCTATAGGTTTTTAGTGCTTGCGCGCCGCCGCTTAACCCCACCATATTGCCTATGACGTTCCTCTTGCGTCCTCTAAGTCCCCTGCGAGCCTCAAGTAGAAAGGACGACTGGTTGACGAATGCTTATACGTCGTGAAGTCTTGTTAAGTACGAACCCGTACTTATTGCTGCTTCTACGGGACATAACCGGGCAGGTATGAAGATATGTTTGATGAAGACGACGTTAGCAAGGTTACCCTTCCGACTTGGCCTGGGCAGGGTTATGGACGCCATCGTTTATCTTCAGGACTCTTAGTCCAATTTGTATCTTGTCCGTACTCGGATGTATTTGATCTTTTGTATGATTTGGATCTTTGTATTGTATATTTGTATCTTGACTCGTTGGAGTAGTTGTTGTAATATATGTTTCTTGTGGGCTCCATTATAATCCTGTTGTAATGTTACCGCTCGTGTTAATTCCTCTGGCATCACGTGTGTGATTTGTCGCGCACGTCGTGTCGGAGGGCGTGTCTAGATCGATATCGTGCGGATTTCGGCGGGATCGCTGGAATCCTCATGGTACCGGTCTCGGGGCGTCACAAGGGGCTTATTTACCAGTTGGGCAACCGGTGCTAAGCATCCGCGTGGCGGCTGCCGAGCGCCCGAGCGAGAGGACCTTTAGCACCGGAATACGAACCGGTGCTAAAGGGTCTGCCACGGCAGCAAAACGCCCCAAAACGCTGCCGCGGTAGAACCCCGCTACTGGTGCCTTTTTTATATCCGATATTTTTTGAATTGTTTTCCACTCCCTCTTTTTTTTTCTTTCAGAATTTATAATATTTTACTTATTTCACAAGCTTAGTCTCTAACTACACTTATCTCTAGTCAAATTACTTACTCGTGGTCAAACTTCCCGCTCGGTCACCGATCCTCCCACTATTCCAGCACTAGCACGCTTAACTTCCAAGTTCCTTTCCGTCCTATTTGCAAGTGCTTCGCCCGCATGTATGTGATACTAGTATCATATCAATCCTATTAACATGTCAGTCGATGTCATATTTATTTATTTTTTGAATTTCTAATAATTATTTTAATAAACAAAAGTAATGATGTAATAATAATCTTGAACAAATAAATAAACATTAACTTTTTAATTTGTATTATTTTAATTATTTTAAATTTTTAAATTATTTTTTTGCCAAACCTAAAACCTGAAAATTTGAAAATCTTATAATTTGGTAAAATTAATATTAATCTTTATGCAGCATGCAATTATTAAGTTTTTTTAAAATAATATATATAATACTAAATTTCTAGCAAAATCTAAAATCTTAGTGCTTTCATATTTTAATTTGGAATTTTAAGAATCTAAAATTGGCTAACTGGGTAAACCCTAATGAATTCGGATGTAATTTTTTCCCACGATCATTTTGATATATTATACGTTATTTTTCGACGTCGTATGCAAAAGTTAATGCCGTTTTACATGTTTCAAAACTTTTTATGCAAAAAAAATCAAAATTCAAATTTGTTAAATTTTCCTAATAGTAGGTTGCGTAACATACATGAATCTCAAAAGATTTTATTTTTAAATTTTCTGTCATTTTTTTTCTATTTTATGGAGTTAAAAAAGCGATCCAGGAGGGGTGGTGGAGGTGCATGGGGAGCAGAAAAACCTTTAGCATTGGTTCGTGCCACGAACCGGTACTAAAGGGTAGACCTTTAGGACCGGTTCATGCCACGAACCGGTGCTAAAGGATTCACGGTAGACGCCAACCCTTTACCGGTTCGTGGCACGAACTGGTGCTAAAACTGTGGCCTCTCGAACTGGTGCTAATGCACCCTTTAGTCTGAGTTTGTAACCGATCCGGTACTAATGCTCTTTGGAGCCAAAAATTAAAGCCTCTTTCTCTACTAATACCCCTCCTCACCACCCCCATGGTAAAGAGTTAGATCATCACCACCTCAACATCGCTCGTAGGCAAGCCAAACGTGCAGTCCTCCTTCCAAAGCCGCGCTCTGGTATCCATATCGCACTCGGGGGTAGACACACATGGCCACAACGAGTGCAACAACACTGACTTGGTAGAACGGCATGCAAGCAGGAGGGTAGCATAAGTTTTTTTTTTTTGAGAATTCCGCAGGTGAGCTGCACGATATATTAATAGAAAAAGATTTGGCTCAGTTAATAGGCAAACCAGGCCCAAAAATCATACAGAGTTGCCGAGTTTATGAGGAAAACCGACCCAAAAAACCGCACAAAATCGGAGCCTCATCGCCCACACGAAACCAGACTACCGACGACCAAACACACACCACCAAACCCGGAGCGGCTGCTCCGACATACCCTGCTCGAAGGCGAGCCGCAACGCCGCACAGCATGGACGTCTTGTAGCTCCAACTACCAAGGCGACCACCCGCAGACCACGAACGCCGCGCCAAAAGATCCGGGGCCGCCGCCCCGACATGCCAGCCACACCGACAACCTCGTCGTGTAGGCCGGGCCGATGAGCTCACTACCCACGTAGCACCAACACGCCACCCATGCCTTGCTAGACCATGACCACACCCCATGGAGTCATCGTTGCAAGACCTTCCGAGGCCGCCGCCTCGGCGTACGTCAACCGTCCGGGGCCGCCGCCCCGGCATCCACCACCCCCGATGATGACGTGTAAAGCACACGCCCGTTGGGAACCCCAAGTGGAAGGTGTGATGCGTACAGCAGCAAGTTTCCCTCGGTAAGAAACCAAGGTTTATCGAACCAGTAGGAGTCAAGAAGCACGTCGAAGGTTGATGGCGGCGGGATGTAGTGCGGCGCAACACCAGGGATTCCGGCGCCAACGTGGAACCTGCACAACACAACCAAAGTACTTTGCCCCAACGAAACAGTGAGGTTGTCAATCTCACCGGCTTGCTGTAACAAAGGATTAGATGTATAGTGTGGATGATGATTGTTTGCAGAAAACAGTAGAACAAGTATTACAGTAGATTGTATTCGATGTAAAAGAATGGACCGGGGTCCACAGTTCACTAGAGGTGTCTCTCCCATAAGATAAATAGCATGTTGGGTGAATAAATTACAGTTGGGCAATTGACAAATAGAGAGGGCATGACCATGCACATACATGATATGATGAGTATTGTGAGATTTAATTGGGCATTACGACAAAGTACATAGACCGCTATCCAGTATGCATCTATGCCTAAAAAGTTCACCTTCAGGTTATCATCCGAACCCCTTCCAGTATTAAGTTGCAAACAACAGACAATTGCATTAAGTATGGTGCGTAATGTAATCAATAACTACATCCTCGGACATAGCATCAATTTTTTATCCCTAGTGGCAACAAGCACATCCACAACCTTAGAACTTTCCGTCACTCGTCCCGCATTTAATGGAGGCATGAACCCACTATCGAGCATAAATACTCCCTCTTGGAGTTAAGAGTAAAAACTTGGCCAGAGCCTCTACTAATAACGGAGAGCATGCAAGATCATAAACAACACATAGGTAATAGATTGATAATCAACATAACATAGTATTCTCTATCCATCGGATCCCAACAAACACAACATATAGTATTACAGATAGATGATCTTGATCATGTTAGGCAGCTCACAAGATCCGACAATGAAGCACATAAGGAGAAGACGACCATCTAGCTACTGCTATGGACCCATAGTCCAGGGGTGAACTACTCACTCATCACTCCGGAGGCGACCATGGCGGTGAAGAGTCCTCCGGGAGATGATTCCCCTCTCCGGCAGGGTGCCGGAGGCGATCTCCTGAATCCCCCGAGATGGGATTGGCGGCGGCGGCGTCTCTGGAAGGTTTTCCGTATCGTGGCTCTCGGTACTGGGGGTTTCACGACGAAGACTATATGTAGCCGGAAGGGCAGGTAAAGGGGCGTCACGAGGGCCCCACACGCTAGGGCCGCGCGGTCTTCTGGAAGCTTCATGTAAAAATAGGACCCTGGGCGTTGATTTCGTCCAATTCCGAGAATATTTCCTTACTAGGATTTCTGAAACCAAAAACAGCAGAAAACAGCAACTGGCTCTTCGGCATCTCGTTAATAGGTTAGTGCCGGAAAATGCATAAATATGATATAAAGTATGCATAAAACATGTAGATATCATCAATAATGTGGCATGGAACATAAGAAATTATCGATACGTCGGAGACGTATCAGCATCCCCAAGCTTAGTTCCTGCTCGTCCCGAGCAGGTAAACGATAACAAAGATAATTTCTGGAGTGACATGCCATCATAACCTTGATCATACTATTGTAAACATATGTAATGAATGCATCGATCAAAACAATGGTAATGACATGAGTAAACAAATGAATCATAAAGCAAAGACTTTTCATGAATAGTACTTTCAAGACAAGCATCAATAAGTCTTGCTTAAGAGTTAACTCATAAAGCAATAAATCAAAATAAAGGTATTGAAGCAACACAAAGGAAGATTAAGTTTCAGCGGTTGCTTTCAACTTATAACATGTATATCTCATGAATATTGTCAATGTAACGTAATATAACAAGTGCAATATGCAAGTATGTAGGAATCAATGCACAGTTCACACAAGTGTTTGCTTCTTGAGGTGGAGAGAGATAGGTCAACTGACTCAACATAAAAGTAAAAGAAAGACCCTTCGCAGAGGGAAGCATTGATTGCTGTATTTGTGCTAGAGCTTTGGTTTTGAAAACAAGAAACAATTTTGTCAATGGTAGTAATAAAGCATATGTATCATGTAAATTATATCTTACAAGTTGCAAGCCTCATGCATAGTATACTAATAGTGCCCGCACCTTGTCCTAATTAGCTTGGATTACCGGGATTGTCATCGCAATACACATGTTTTAACCAAGTGTCACAAAGGGGTACCTCTATGCCGCCTGTACAAAGGTCTAAGGAGAAAGCTTGCATTGGATTTCTCGCTTTTGATTATTCTCAACTTAGACATCCATACCGGGACAACATAGACAACAGATAATGGACTCCTATTTAATGCATAAGCATGTAGCAACAATTAATGTTCTCATATGAGATTGAGGATATATGTCCAAAACTGAAACTTCCACCATGGATCATGGCTTTAGTTAGCGGCCCAATGTTCTTCTCTAACATTATGCATGCTCTAACCATTAAATGAGTGGTAAATCTCCCTTACTTCAGACAAGACGAACATGCATAGCAACTCACATGATATTCAACAAAGAGTAGTTGATGGCGTCCCCAGGAACATGGTTACCGCTCAACAAGCAACTTAATAAGAGATAAAGTGCATAAGTACATATTCAATACCACAATAGTTTTTAAGCTATTTGTCCCATGAGCTATATATTGCAAAGGTAAAGAATAGAAATTTTAAAGGTAGCACTCAAGCAATTTACTTTGGAATGGCGGAGAAATACCACGTAGTAGGTAGGTATGGTGGACACAAATGGCATAGTGGTTGGCTCAAGGATTTTGGATGCATGAGAAGTATTCCCTCTCGATACAAGGTTTAGGCTAGCAAGGTTATTTGAAACAATCACAAGGATGAACCGGTGCAGCAAAACTCACATAAAAGACATATTGTAAACATTATAAGACTCTACACCGTCTTCCTTGTTGTTCAAACTCAATACTAGAAATTATCTAGACTTTAGAGAGACCAATTATGCAAACCAAATTTTAGCAAGCTCTATGTATTTCTTCATTAATAGGTGCAAAGTACATGATGCAAGAGCTTAAACATGAGCACAACAATTGCCAAGTATCAAATTATTCAAGACATTTTAGAATTACTACATGTAGCATTTCCCGATTCCAACCATATAACAATTTAACGAAGAAGATTCAACCTTCGCCATGAATACTATGAGTAAAGCCTAAGGACATATTTGTCCATATGCAACAGCGGAGCGTGTCTCTCTCCCACACAATGAATGCTAGGATCCATTTTATTCAAACAAAACAAAAACAAAAACAAACCGACGCTCCAAGCAAAGCACATAAGATGTGATGGAATAAAAATATAGTTTCAGGGGAGGAACCTGATAATGTTGTCGATGAAGAAGGGGATGCCTTGGGCATCCCCAAGCTTAGAAGCTTGAGTCTTCTTGAAATATGCAGGGGTGAACCACCGGGGCATCCCCAAGCTTAGAGCTTTCACTCTCCTTGATCATATTGTATCATCTCCCTCTCTTGATCCTTGAAAACTTCCTCCACACCAAACTCAAAACAACTCATTAGAGGGTTAGTGCACAATTAAAATTTACATGTTCAGAGGTGACATAATCATTCTTAACACTTCTGGACATTGCACAAAGCTACTGAAAGTCAATGGAATAGAAAAATCCATCAAGCATAGCAAAACAGGCAATGCGAAATAATAGGCAGAATCTGTCAAAACAGAACAGTTCGTAAAGACGAATTTTATTGAGGCACCAGACTTGCTTAGATGAAAATGCTCAAATTGAATGAATGTTGTGTACATACCTGAGTATCACTCACGTAAATTGTCATAATTTTCTGAGTTACCTACAGAGAATTAGGCCCAGATTCGTGACAGCAAAGAAATCTGTTTCTGCGCAGTAATGCAAATCTAGTATGAACCTTACTATCAACGACTTTACTTGGCACAACAATGCACAAAACTAAGATAAGGAGAGGTTGCTACAGTAGTAACAACTTCCAAGACTCAAATATAAAATAAAAGTACTGTAATAAAAACATGGGTTGTCTCCCATAAGCGCTTTTCTTTAACGCCTTTCAGCTAGGCGCAAAAAGTGTATATCAAGTGTTATCAAGAGACGAAGTATCAACATCATAATTTGTTCTAATAATAGAATCAAAAGGTAACTTCATTCTCTTTCTAGGGAAGTGTTCCATACCTTTCTTGAGAGGAAATTGATATTTAATATTACCTTCCTTCATATCAATGATAGCTCCAACAGTTCGAAGAAAAGGTCTTCCCAATATAATGGGACAAGATGCATTGCATTCAATATCCAAGACAACAAAATCAACGGGGAAAAGGTTATTGCTAACGGTAATGCGAACATTATCAACTCTCCCCAAAGGTTTCTTTATAGCATGATCAGCAAGATTAACATCCAAATAACAATTTTTCAATGGTGGCAAGTCAAGCATATCATAAATTTTCTTAGGCATAACAGAAATACTTGCACCAAGATCACATAAAGCATTGCAATCAAAATCATTGACCCTCATCTTAATGATGGGCTCCCAACCATCTTCTAACTTTCTAGGAATAGAAGTTTCAAGTTTTAGTTTCTCTTCTCTAGCTTTTATGAGAGCATTTGTAATATGTTTTGTAAAGGCCAAATTTATAGCACTAGCATTGGGGCTTTTAGCAAGCTTTTGTAAGAACTTTATAACTTCAGAGATGTGACAATCATCAAAGTCTAAACCATTATGATCTACAGCAATGGGATCATTATCCCCAATATTTTGAAAAATTTCAGCAGTTTTAGCAGTTTCAGGCAATTTTGCACGCTTTGCACTAGGAGTAGTAACATTGCCAACACCAATTATTTTACCATTGATAGTAGGAGGTGTAGCAACATGTGAATCATTAAAATTACTAGTGGTGGTAATAGTCCAAACTTTAGCTACATTATTCTCTTTAGCAAGTTTTTCATTTTCTTCTCTTTCCCACCTAGCATGCAATTCGGCCATCAATCTAATATTCTCATTAATTCTAACTTGGATGGCATTTGCTGTAGTAAAATTTTTATTATTATGATTTTCATTAGGCATACCTTTCGATTTCAAAAGATCAACATCAGCAACAAGACTATCGACTTTAGAAGCAAGTATATCAATTTTCCCAAGCTTTTCTTCAACAGATTTGTTAAAAGCAGTTTGTGTACTAATAAATTCTTTAAGCATAGCTTCAAGTCCAGGGGGTGTGTTCCTATTATTGTTGTAAGAATTCCCATAAGAATTACCATAACCGTTACCATTATTATAAGGATATGGCCTATAGTTGTTACTAGAATTGTTCCGATAAGCATTGTTGTTGAAATTATTATTTTTAATGAAGTTTACATCAACATGTTCTTCTTGAGCAACCAATGAAGCTAAAGGAACATTATTAGGATCAACATTAGATCTACCATTCACAAGCATAGGCATAATAGCATCAATCTTATCACTCAAGGAGGAGGTTTCTTCAACATAATTTACCTTCTTACCTTGTGGAGCTCTTTCCGTGTGCCATTCAGAGTAATTAATCATCATATTATCAAGAAGCTTTGTTGCTTCACCAAGAGTGATGGACATAAAGGTACCTCCAGTGGCTGAATCCAATAGGTTCCGCGAAGAAAAGTTCGATCCCGCATAAAAGGTTTGGATGATCATCCAAGTAGTCGACTCCATGGGTTGGGCAATTTTTAACCAAAGATTTCATTCTTTCCCAAGCTTGTGCAACATGCTCATTATCCAATTGTTTAAAATTCATTATGCTACTCCTCAAAGATATAATTTTAGCGGGGGGATAATATCTACCAATAAAAACATCCTTGCATTTAGTCCATGAATCAATACTATTCTTAGGCAGAGAAAGCAACCAATCTTTAGCTCTTCCTCTTAATGAGAAAGGAAACAATTTTAATTTTATAATGTCACCATCTACATCTTTATACTTTTGCACTTCACACAATTCAACAAAATTATTGAGATGGGCAGCAGCATCATCAGAACTAACACCAGAAAATTGCTCTCGCATAACAAGATTCAGTAAAGCAGGTTTAATTTCAAAGAATTCTGCTGTAGTAGTAGGTGGAGCAATAGGTGTGCATAAGAAATCATTATTATTTGTGGTTGTGAAGTCACACAACTTAGTATTTTCAGGAGTACCCATTTTAGCAGTAGTAAATAAAGCAAACTAGATAAAATAAATGCAAGTAACTAATTTTTTTGTGTTTTTGATATAGAGTGCAAGACAGTAAGTAAAGCTAGCAACTAATTTTTTTGTGTTTTGATATAATGCAGCAAACAAGAAAGTAAATAAAATAAAGCAAGACAAAAACAAAGTAAAGAGATTGGATTGTGGAGACTCCCCTTGCAGCGTGTCTTGATCTCCCCGGCAACGGTGCCAGAAATTTAGCTTGATGACGCATAAAGCACACGCCCGTTGGGAACCCCAAGTGGAAGGTGTGATGCGTACAGCAGCAAGTTTCCCTCAGTAAGAAACCAAGGTTTATCGAACCAGTAGGAGTCAAGAAGCACGTCGAAGATTGATGGCGGCGGGATGTAGTGCGGCGCAACACCATGGATTCCGGCGCCAACGTGGAACCTGCACAACACAACCAAAGTACTTTGCCCCAACGAAACAGTGAGGTTGTCAATCTCACCGGCTTGCTGTAACAAAGGATTATATGTATAGTGTGGATGATGATTGTTTGCGTGAAAACAAGTAGAACAAGTATTGCAGTAGATTGTATTCGATGTAAAAGAATGGACCGGGGTCCACAGTTCACTAGAGGTGTCTCTCCCATAAGATAAATAGCATGTTGGGTGATCAAACTACAGTTGGGCAATTGACAAATAGAGAGGGCATGACCATGCACATACATGATAAAGTACATAGACCGCTATCCAGCATGCATCTATGCCTAAAAACTTGGCCCGAGCCTCTACTAATAACGGAGAGCATGCAAGATCATAAACAACACATAGGTAATAGATTGATAATCAACATAACATAGTATTCTCTATCCATCGGATCCCAACAAACACAACATATAGCATTACAGATAGATGATCTTGATCATGTTAGGCAGATCACAAGATCCGACAATGAAGCACATAAGGAGAAGACGACCATCTAGCTACTGCTATGGACCCATAGTCCAGGGGTGAACTACTCACTCATCACTCCGGAGGCGACCATGGCGGTGAAGAGTCCTCCGGGAGATGATTCCCCTCTCCGGCAGGGTGCCGGAGGCGATCTCTTGAATCCCCGAGATGGGATTGGCGGCGGCGGCGTCTCTGGAAGGTTTTCCGTATCGTGGCTCTCGGTACTGGGGGTTTCGCGACGAAGACTATATGTAGGCGGAAAGGCAGGTAAAGGGGCGTCACGAGGGCCCCACACGCTAGGGCCGCGCGGTCTTCTGGAAGCTTCGTGTAAAAATAGGACCCTGGGCGTTGATTTTGTCCAATTCCGAGAATATTTCCTTACTAGGATTTCTGAAACCAAAAACAGCAGAAAACAGCAACTGGCTCTTCGGCATCTCGTTAATAGGTTAGTGCCGGAAAATGCATAAATATGACATAAAGTATGCATAAAACATGTAGATATCATCAATAATGTGGCATGGAACATAAGAAATTATCGATACGTCGGAGACGTATCACCCGACAACAAGGCAACCATGCACAACTGGCACACATCTACCGTGTAAAAACTCTAGCGACAATGGTATGATTGGATCTACTCGGATAATCCCGAGTCTCTCGTTCACGTTAATATATATAGGAGGAAGGTATGTCGGTTACATCATCTGGTATGATACGGACTAGAAGTCCTATATAAATACTATGTCTAACACCCTCCCTTAATCAAAACTTAGCTAAGTTGAGATTATACTTGAACGCTTCAAACGCTCGATATGGAAGTGGTTTTGTGAAGCCATCAGCAACTTGGTCTTTAGATGGAATGAACCGAACTTGAAGTTGCTTCTTCAACACTCGTTCTCTGACAAAGTGGAAATCGATCTCAATGTGCTTTGCTCTTGCATGAAACACATGATTAGCTATCACACCATAAACATGGTGTCTGAGTCTGTCTTACTCTCAACTCTTCCAGTAAGGATTGTACCCATATCACTTCAGCTGTAGCATCTGCAATCGACTTGTATTCAGCCTCAGTACTAGACCTTGACACAGTGGCTTGTTTCTTGGCACTCCAGGAGATCAAATTTGGTCCAAAAAACACAGCAAATCCTCCCGTGGATCGACGGTCATCTACACAACCAGCCCATTCAGCGTCTGAGAAGGCACTGACTTGTGTAGAGGAGGACCTTGTAAAAGTCAAGCCAACTGTAATGGTACTTCTCACATATCTTAAAATGCGCTTAGCAGCTATCAAATGAACTGTAGTGGGAGCATGTAGATATTGATAGACCTTGTTTACTGCATAACAAATGTCAGGTCTTGTGAGAGTAAGATACTGAAGAGCACCAACCATACTCCTATATTTTGTACTGTCATCTGGTCCCAACAGAGTTCCCTCCTCGGCAGTAAGCTTCTCAGAAGAGGAAAGAGGAGTAGGTGTACCGGTTCATAGTGTCATTTTGACACAAGCAAGCACATCACGAGCATACTTAGCCTGATTCAGCACCAAACCATTTGAGACCTTAGTAACCTCAATGCCCAAGAAGTAATGAAGATCTCCGAGGTCTTTCAGACCAAAGTTCTGGCAAATCCTTGAGTAGTGCATCGGTTGCATCATGAGAGGAGCTAGCAACGATTAGATGAGCATAAAAATAGTGACATTGAGCTTATGATAGATGAACAAGGACATGTCAGACTTGGAGGCAATAAAACCAAGCTGAAGTAGTTGAGAGCTCAGTCGAGAATACCGTGCACGAGGTGCCTGCTTCAGTCCATAAAGCGCCTTGTCAAGCCTGCATATGTAATTTGGCCGAGTACTATCTTCATATCCTGGTGGTTGTCGCATAAAGATCTCCTCTTTCAGAACACCGTGAAGAAACGCGTTCCTGACGTCTAATTGTCGCAAACTCCATCCCCTGGAAACAGCAATGGCCAAGACAAGACGAACAGTAGCAATTTTGACAACAGGACTGAAAGTATCCTCATAGTTTATACCATATCGTTGGTTGAACCCTTTGGCAACAAAGCGAGCTTTGTATCGATCAATGGAACCATCAGCCTTGCGCTTGATCTTGTAAATCCACCGATAGTAAATCACATTTTTACCTTGACACACCGGGACCAATCTCCATGTTTGATTAGCGGAGAGGGCATCAAATTCTTCGTCCATAGCACCCTTCCAGTGAGGGTCAGCAAGGGCAGCTTGTAGATTGGCAGGTTCATCAGTCGCTACTGAGAGACACCAAGGAATAGTGCCGTCGGAATATTTTTTGGGTTGCACAACACCACGGGATGCTCGAGTAACAGGACGAGTAACAGGGGCCACACGGCGCGACACAGAGGAAACAGGCGCAGATGATCCAGGAGGGACATCACTAGCATGGTCAGGGGCGACCGATCCTGTCGGGGACCCACACGCTAATTCAGACGCAGATGATCCGGTGGCTGATGGTGTGGCCGCAGAGTTGGTGCTTGTTGGTGTGGGGGCGCGGTTGGGCGTAGAGGGTCCGGGCGGTGACTGCTGCAGCTGCTGCTGCCGATTCGGCGGGACCGGGCGCAGGTGCGCGGGAGGCGAGGCTGAGCTGGCAGTTGGCGGACGCGGAGAGGCGGGCGGCGGATCCGAGGAGAATCTGGACGATCCCGAGGTAGATTGCTGCAGGGGATTTTCCTCGTGTCCTGTGCTTTCGTCAGTTTGTGCTGATAGTTCATGTGAGCTGTTTGAGCTCATAGAAGCTCCGTTTTGACTCAGATTTTCGCCAGGAGCTTCAGTTCTGCGACCTGTATCCTGTAGAACAGCAAGAACAGGACTAGCAACGGTATTAGTAGTACGGGTATTTTCCATATTAGAATCACTCATAGGTTCATGCCCAAACTCAGAATTATGAAGAGATGGATCTAAGAGAAGAATTTCACGACGAAGAAGAGCACCAGCATTGGGATGCATGTGGTGAAACGGAAAAACAGCTTCATCGAAAACGACATCACGGGAAATATACACACGACCTGTGGACACCTCAAGGCATTTGACTCCTTTGTGACGATGGCTATAGCCTAAAAAGACACATTGTGTGGAGCGGAAAGCTAGCTTACGTTTATTGTAGGGACGTAAATTTGGCCAACACGCACAGCCAAAAACGCGAAGTGAGGAATAGTCTGGGCGTGTACCAAGGAGCCGATGCACAGGGGTGTCATTGTTGATGACCCGACTATGAAGCATATTGATGAGATATGTGGCGGTGAGAAAGGCTTCATCCCAAAATTGTAGTGGCATGGATGGATTAGCGAGAAGGGCAAGACCAACTTCAACTATGTGGCGATGCTTACGTTCAGCCGATCCATTTTGCTGATGAGCATGGGGACACGAGACATGGTGTGAGATTCCTTGAGTGTGAAAAAGAGAGTTAAGTTTGACATATTCTCCTCCCCAGTCAGATTGAACCGTAAGAATTTTCCTATCAAACTTCCTTTCAACAAGGTTTTGGAAATTAGTGAATGCAGCAAGAACATTAGATTTTTTCTTAAGCAAATATATCCAAGTGAACTTGCTATAATCATCAATAAAACTGACATAATATTCATGACGACCAACAGACGCAGGTGCAGGACCCCATACGTCAGAAAAGACTAATTGTAGAGGAGCTGTAGATACACTGGTGGAAATATGATAGGGGAGTTGGTGACTCTTGGCACGTTGACAAGAATCACAAACAGACTCAATGCTGGAATCTCTAACATAGGGTAATTTATTTTTGCTAAGAATTTGTCTAACAACTGCTATAGAGGGATGACCAAGACGACTATGCCACAATGTATGTGATGGCTTGGCGGCAACAAAGGCATGCTTCAGGGAGTTGGACGCCATGGATGAGATGAGAGGACAAAGGCCGCCAACACATCGTCCTCTATGAATTATTTTCCCGGTGACCTGATCCTTAATGAGAAAGAAGAATGGGTGAAACTCAATATAAACATGATTGTCTAAAGTGAATCGATGGACAGAAAGTAAGTTTCGGAATGCACTAGGGACATGAAGAATATTGCGGAGATGAAAATTTTGAGTAGGGCTATGAACTATGGAATGACCAATGTGGGAAATACTCATACCTTGACCATTGGCCGTGTTGACCCTGTCATTGCCCTTGTATGAATCACGGACCGTCAAATTGTTGAGCTCACCGGTGATGTGATGTGTGGCACCCGTATCAGAGTACCAATTTGTGTCAACACCGTAATATGCATCATTGCCTTCTTTGTCACCATAGGAGTCGTCATCGTCATCTTCAAAGCGCCACCAGCAATCCTTGGCGGCGTGTCCCTCCTTGTTGCAAATCTGACACATGACATCGACCCAGGGTGTGGTGCGGCGGCGGCCACGTCCACGGCCACGGCCCCCTCCTGGAGGTGCACGTCCACCCCGACGGTCACCGCGGTCACCACGCGGGCGGTCGTAGTACTGTTCGTTGTTGGAGCGGGGACGACGCTGGCAAGAGGCAGCATTGGCTGAAGATTCGAACTCGCCATGGGAGCCACCATTATGCATCTCTTGGCGCTGATCAAAACTCTGAATCTGTGAGTACAGGGTGGCCAAGGACAACGGCGTGGTGACCACGCCCAGGGCGGCGACCAGGGCATCATAGCCGGATCCGAGGCCGGCCAGGATGTAAGAGACGAGCTCCTTGTCGAGGAGAACGCGTCCAGCAGCAGCAAGATCGTCGGCAAACCCTTGCATCTTGGTGAGGTAAGCCGATGTAGTAGGGAATTGAAGGCGTTTGGTGTTGGCGATGGCAATCAACAGGTTGGAAACCCGGGCCTCGCTTTGGGCGGCAAACATCTGTTCAATGGCACGCCATAGCTCTGTGGAGTGCTCGATCCGATGAACATGGGGAAGAACCTCCCTGGAGAGCGATTGCTGAAGATATGCCAGGACAATTTGGTCCCTGGACAGCCAGGCTGCGTACGCCGGGTTCGGCGCCGTCTTGGCCTTGGATGCGTCGGCGTCCGCTGAGTCGATGACCATCAGCTTGTCGGGAGCAGCATCGGTTCCATCCAGTAGACCGACGAGCTGAGCTCCGCGGATTGGCAGCAGCACCTGAGATCGCCAGAGAGGGTAATTCTCACGAGTCAGTTTGTCTGACAGGGGCGAGCCGAGGTTTGATGACTGCCGAGCTCGAAGACGCCATGGATTAGGGTTTGTGGTGGGCGGGTTTTGATTGATCGGGGATGTTGGTGGCGATCAGGTAGACGAGGCGGAGAGGCCTGCTCTGGATACCATGTAAAAACTCTAGCGACAATGGTATGATTGGACCTACTTGGATAATCCCGAGTCTCTCGTTCACGTTAATATATATAGGAGGAAGGTATGTCGGTTACATAATCTGGTATGATACGGACTAGAAGTCCTATACAAATACTATGTCTAACATACCGCACCACGAGGAACACGGACTCCAAAAGCAGCGCCTTCAGGAAGGTAACGGCACAGAGTGTCGCCGCCGCTCGCTCCGAGGAGCAGAGGTTTTCACCCGGAGAACGCATCAACTCGCGACAGCAAGAGACCAAGCTCCCCGATGAAGCCCTCAACAGGGGAAACAGTACCCAGGGGCACCGCCAACATCGGCACCAATGGTGTGAAGCTTTCGCCATGAGTGTCAACGCTGTCGTCAGGCCCAACATAGGCCCTCGCCGTAGGCATGGCCAGCTGAGGAGGGTAGCATAAGTGCAATGAGCATGCAGACACGACGCCTGCAAGTGGTCCTGCCAAGAGGGGGTCTGCGGGATGGTTGCCTAATCATGGCCCGCGTTGACCCCCAAAAACATAATTAAACATAGATAAACCAGTTAATCATTATACAAAGGCTCTAATTAGTCCATATTACAAAATCAAGCCCTTAAAAGGGCAAGATTAACATTTTTTTAAATACAAACCAAACCCTAGCTAGGGTTTGGAGGTCAATGTCGCTCGTCCAGTAGACCTCGCGTCAGTGTCGCTCTCGATGGCAATGACGACGGGCTCCGCTAGGGTGCGTATGGAGGCGGAGCAGGTGACATGCATACAACATTTCACGCTGCAACATGCACCCCCGGCTGCCCTTCAATCCTCATCCAAAGGCCCAGAACGATCCAAGGCAAACAAAAAAGAACCCAACACACATGACCAACACAGGCGCGCATGTTTCAGTCTCTTCCCGCGAGCAGAAGACGAAATCGAGGCGGGGAAAACGGAGGGCTTGGCGCCAGCGTCGAGGCCGCTGCCGATCCCGCTGCCGCCGCAGCCGATCCCGCCACAGCCGATCCCACCGCGCCATTGCCGATTCCGCCGTCGCGGAGCTCTCCCACCCCCGCCACGGAGGAGACTCACCACCACGCCACCGCCGCGGAGGAGACGCGGCACCGCGCCGTCGTTGAACCGGGCCATCACGAAGGGCACTAGTCTGGTATTCTTAGGGCATGTTGAATCATGGGCGCCTAATTAGACTCTTAAGCCAAGAAAAAAATAGGAAAGTAAATCCAAGCGTCCACGCGTGTGTCTAGAGCTTCAACGCACACATCCAATTCACAGGCGCTTATATTCGAGAATTCGGCAGGTGAGCTGCACGATGTATTGATAGAGGAAGATTTGGCTCAGTTAATAAGGGAAACCGGGCCCAAAAACCATACAGAGCGGCCGAGTTTATAAGGGAAACCGGCCGAAAACCGCACAAACACCGGAGCCTCATCGCCCACACGATACCAGACCGCCGACGACCAAACACACACCACCAAACCCGGAGCCGCTGCTCCGGCGTCCCCTGCTCGGAGGCGAGCCGAGCCGCAACGCCGCACGACATGGACGTCTTGTAGCCCAAACTACCAAGGCGACCACACACAGACCACGAACGCCGCGCCAAAAGATCCGGGGCCGCCGCCCCGACATGCCAGCCACACCGACCGCCCCGTCGTGTAGGCCGGGCCGACGAGCTCGCTACCCACGTAGCACCAACACGCCACCCAAGCCTTGCAAGACCATGACAACACCCCATGGAGTCATCGCTGCAAGACCATCCGAGGCCGCCGCCTCGGCGCACGTCAACCGTCCGGGGCCGCCGCCCCGGCATCCACCATCCTCGACGACAAGGCAACCATGCACACTGCCACGCATCTACCACACCACGAGGAGCACAGACTCCAAAAGCGGCGCCTTCAAGAAGGTAACGGCACAGAGTGTCGCCGCCGCCCGCTCCGAGGAGCAGAGGTTTTCACCCGGAGAACGCAACAACTCGCGACAGCAGGAGACCAAGCTCCCCGATGAAGCCCTCAACAGGGAAAAATGGTACCCAGAGGCACCGCCGACATCGGCACCAATTGGTGCGAGGCTTTCACCTGGAGTGTCGATGCTGTTGGCATGCGCAACGCAGGCCCTAGCAGTAGGCGTAGCCAGCCGAGCAAGGGATCTTGTCGCCGTCCACCAAACACGCACCAAACGCCCGAGAAGCGCAACCTGGCAGACTGCCGCAGAGGCAGCAGATCCGGCCGCCGAGCGCTGAGCCGCCGGGAGCCCAGGCCACCAACCGTCGTCGCCTTGGACGCAGGCCCGCCGAAGCCCAGATCGGGCCCGACCGCGGCAGACCCCGGGCCGCAGGTCCCTCCCCAGCCAGACTGCGCCATGGTCGGGCTGTCGGCCGGCGAGGGAGGCCGCAGCGAGGCCGGCGAGGGGCGCAGGAGGGGCGGGCGGCGGCGACGGCCTCCGGGGCCCGGCACGACGTCTTCCCTCCGAGACGAGCGAGATCCCGAGAGGCATAGGGCCTCGCCGCCCCCTTCATCGGCGGCGGACGGCTTAGCCGCCGGCGGCCTCGGGAGACGACGAGGTAGCGGGGCGGGGGGCTAAGGTGGCGGCGGCGGGGAGCTAGGGTTGGGCTCCCCTGTCGCCTGGAGGAGGCGACCGAGGGGAGCGGGGTGCTGGACTTTTGCAAGTCGATCTACTTTTTCAGGCGCTTATATTCTCCAACGACTCAGTCTGAGATGTCAAAAGCTATCTAATCGCCCGGCTCTTTGTTTTGCGTCGACACCCGTAATTAAGTGTCGCTCGGCCAGGATTGCAAGCGGCAACTGCCCATAGACAAAATTCCCGGCGTCTGTAAATTAGCACCTGCATTGTAGTTGCCCTTAGACGAAGTGGCCGACTACGATTTTAAATTAACAGTGTATGTACTCAAGCGGTGACAATACTAACAAAATAGCTAAGGCCATGGGTGTGAATCATCATATTAATTATTGATGGAGCTCCAAGACGGGAGGAAGAACGTTTTGATATAGAAGCTCGTGGACAATACTGATCATAGTCAGAGAAGTGAGCTATAACAAGACCACGTGGAGAATGAATGGCGTAAACTAGGACGTTATGAGGAGGTAAAATCTTTTCATGTTTTCTTATTTGTTTGTTTTTTGCTGGTAATAACATTTTATTTTATCAAGATGTCCTCAATGACATGAATTGAAAAGAGAATAACAGTATGATTCATGCCTACGACCTTGCTCAGCATGATTTATGATTGATGCCGCAACAACGCGCGGGCACTACCCTAGTAATTTTAATACTTCTATGATCCAACTAAAGGCCTCACATTTAGTATGGATAGGTGGAGCACAATAAATTTAACACAAATATTTTTTCGAAATATTTAGTTAAATTTTACAAAGTTTATTTTAACTAAACCTAGAAAACGGATGGTGTGGATGAGCACATTCGCAGCAATCATGATCGGTTTTAATTGCAATCGTGGCTATCCCGGTTATTGTAGTATACATTTATATGTACCTTAACCGACTTTGGTTGATGTTCAAAAAGTCGCTCGGGCTCCCTTCCACTTTGACATTTCTGGTTGGTTGCCCTATCTCACCGGCCACCAAGTGATTTGGATGTGTGGAAAATTTCCGGGAAACGAAAATAGCCTGGAGCGGCGTGACTCCCATATTCAAAGACAGATAAACATCTGCTCTTCCTTATCGGCGTGGCACGAGTATATCCTAAAGCGCGATGGACAACACACACGTGGCCGCTCGCTGCAACCAGATATCACACGCGATTGTTAGCCTTTGGAAAATGTTTGTAATACATTATGTGGCCCATAATATCAGTTTTCTAGATGAGCTGGATATATTTTGTTGAAATGAGCTGGCTTTGTTGGAAATATTTGTCATAACTCATATCTCCACGAGGTTCTCGGTCAAAACTGTTGACAATAGTGCCACCCTCAACAATTGACGAGAGGGTTCCACGCACATGGCTTTGAAAATTTTGCCAAATTCTTACTTCACATTGTCCATAAATACAGGGCATGCAACTCCATTCGCTCAGCATCTACGAGCATAAAGGATCAATCACGCGAGTACTAGGAGCAGCTGGCAAGTGCTCTTTCCCCCTTCTCCTCACCTCTTCCCTCAACCAGTGCATATACACATGCATACATGCATCTATTTCCAATTCTAGTGATACTTTTTGCTGCAAACTTTCAGGTGTTTGTATTTTCAAAAAAAAAATGAGTGGACTGAAATCTTCGTGGCCGGAAGTGGTGGGACTGCCGATCGATGATGCCAGGCAGAAGATCCTTAACGACCGACCAGATGTGCGGGTGGTTGTTGTGCCACCTGCCGCCCCGACCAAGGAGTTTAACAACAAACGAGTCATCGTCTACCTGAACTCTGACGGCAATGTCATGCAGACCCCCGTGATTGCCTAGGCATGGATGTGCCGATCGACCAAGGCAGCGTTCTTCCTACATTGTCATATTTCCATGTGACTATTTATTTTGTGTTAGCTATGTGAAAAATGTTGTGTCACTACGTATTCCACCGCAATAAGCAAATAAACCATTGTCGAGAGCAATAAATTAAATAGTATCCTTGTTATCATATCATCCGTGACTTCAAAGGACAAAATTTCCATTATGTACTCTATGTATAGATTACTGTGCACCTCTCTACTATATCTCTTTGAATCATCTGGTCTTGTTGAAAAATATATAATATCAGTGAAATTCCCGATAAAATTCATGGAAGTTTAGTGGGGAGAAAAAATAATTAATTTCAGAAAAGATAGGCAAAATAATTAAAACAAAGTCCCTAACTCATGGGCATGAGCAATGCACCACACTGAACTTCTGCCCCAGCTCTCTGCGTACGTTGGGATGGTCCAAAACTACTCATGTTGTTGGTTGCAGAGTAAGAGCATCTCCAGTCGCGTCCCCCAAACCGTCCCTCAAACCGCACCGGATCGAGCGTTTGGGGGACGTGTTTTGTTCGTGCCGCGTTTGGGGGACGTCGCTCCCCAGCCGCGTCCCCCAAACGCCGCCCCCAATCAGAAATTCAAATAGATGCATTCAAAAGAGATCGTTCCCGCCGGTTCGTCGCGATCAGAGTAGCGGCGATCGATCAAAGTACTGGGCGCGCGATCATATTACAGACCGGTGGTGCATGCAAATTAGAAGAAGGGGTTGGTCGACGGCGTCGTGTCCTGAGTCGACGCAGGCCCGTCGAGCACGACGACCTCGTCGCGATCTGCCTCGTTCCTGTGCATGGTGCGTACTGCTCCGTCGCCGACGCGGAGGCCGACGCAGGTGTAGCGAGTAGAAGACGCGTCAGCCTGCTCTTGCTGCGCTGCCGCTGCCGCCGATGCCGACGCCGCTGCCGGGGCCGCCGCGTCCGCCGCCGCCATTTTGGCTTCGATGTCGTCGAGGATCTGGCCTTTGAAGAAGTTGTGCGCCGCTCGCGTCCGGGGAGACATTCCCTCTCGTCGACGTTCTCGGCAGGGACATGTCGTCCCTGCGTTTCTTGAGCTCCAGCTTCTCCTCTTGCCTCTTGAGCAGCTCCGCCCACCTTTCGTCGGCCTTCTTGTCGCGGGAGATAAAGGTCGAGGAGACGTCGGCGAGGCATTTCGTGATCGACGCTGCGTCTTCTCAGACGACGCAGCGTCGGCCAAGGCGGCCTTGGCAGCCTTGTTGCCAGTAGGACGCCCTGCCGACGTTGCCAGCGGCGCGTCCAGATCAATGGCGTCCTTCCCCTTGGACAGCGACAAGCGCGTCAGCCGCCATTTCTCGTTCCCTTTGAGCTTGCCATAGCAATGCATCGGCGCGAAAGACTTGTGACCTTCCGAGTACTTGGCGTACAATTCCATGGCCCGATCAAACTAACCAAAGGAAGCAGAGTCATTTCATCGAACACAATGTGGGCGCTACGGATTATGGAAGAAACAGTCGTACCAGTTTGCCGACGTCGGCGCCGCTGTCGCCTCTGGTCTCTAAGTCGTGATGGTACCCATGGAAGGAGTTCACCGACGCCTGGATGATGGCCCATCGCGTCGACATTGCCTTCTGGCTCCTCTTCATTGTCACTTTCCGGTAGTCGCTGTTGATGAGCTTGCGCTCATCGAACTCGGCCTTGATCCTCACCCAATACTTCCCGCCTTTTTGGTTGGCGCCGATGATGGAGTCATGGCTCACCGTCGCCCACGACTCGCACAGACATTGATCTTCCAGAGGCGTCCACTTCGGGCCTCGTGTGCCCGACGCCTTCTTCTTCTTCTTCTTCTTCGTCCTCACGCCGTCCGCGTCTACCTCCACGAGATCATCGTCACCGGCACCCTCGTCGTCCTCTTCCTCGCCGCCCTCTTCGTCCTCATCGTCGTCCTCCTCGTCGTCCTCCACCCCGTCCTCTTCCTCGTCGTCCTCCTCCTCAACCCCGTCGTCCTCCTCGGCACCGGCGCCGTCGTATTCGAGCGGACCCCTGCGGCCGGTGAAAGGGCCGCCGTCCGGACCGGGTCCTGGCTCGCGTTGCTCGTACGCCGGGGAGTAGAGGTTGTTGGGGTTGAAGCCGCCGTGCGGCAGCGCATCCTGGTAGTGCGGCGACAAGTTAGGCGTCACGCACCCGGAAGTGGCGGAGGGGCCGTCGTTGTAGAAGGCGGCTTGCGACGGAGAGAAGACTCCCGGAACGTACACCGGCACGTTCGTACTATATGGGCTCGCGTTGGTGGCGGCGATACACCCGGCGATTATGTGCTGGTGCTGGCGCGCCGCCAGAGCCTTCTTCTCCAGCTCCGCCGCCCTCCGTCCTTTCCGCTCCGCCGTCGATAGCTTCCGGCGCAGGCAATCTTGCTGCCATTCATCTTCGGTCATTCCTTCAGGCTTCTTCTTCGCAGCCGGCGCCTTCCGCGGCTTCGCGAACGGCGCTTTCGCCCCTATCGTCCCATTGCCCGGCGGCTTCTTGGCCGCTTTCTTCGCCATCTTTTTGGGGGCTGTCGGCGGCGCCATGGAATGGGGAGAGGGTAGCGGCGGCGGGTGGACGGCGGGAGGGAGAAAGAAATCGGCGGGATATGTTTTGGGAGGCCTGTGCGCGGCGGTATAGGCGCGATTTGGCGGGAGCGGCGGGATTTGGCGGGAGTGTGAGACGAATTTTCCCTGTGCCGCTGACGGGTCGGGCCCGCGTCGGTTGGCCTCGCTTTTCGTTGTGTCCGGCGTCCCCGGAGCGTCCCCCGTGGGACGGGGACGGGCTCGGGGCGCCGGACACCGTATCGGGGCGCGCCGGACAAAAATGGGCTTTGGGGGACGCGGCTGGAACGCTTTTTTTGTCCGGCGCGCCCCAAATCGCTTTGGGGGACGGTTTGGGGGACGCGACTGGAGATGCTCTAAGGCAAGATCTTATAGAGGAGCCGATTTAGGTCCATCGAAACCCATGTATACTCGTCTGTATGCATACCGTATCTATATGTCTCGTTAGAAAAAAAGGTGATGTGACTAGGTAACCATATCCCAGTTGCCTAACTACAGCCCCACGTCATGCATGCGTGGTGTTGCTGCGTACGCATCCACTGGGATCCGACGACGGCGCCGCCGGATGATGGAATCACTACACCGGCAGGGTCTGCTTATTAAGGGTGCTACACGCGCGGGTCAACTCCGCATCGTTGGTGATATCGTGGCCGTTCCAGATCCGCCAGTCCATCGAAAGAGGGTACCCTCTGTTCCTGGCAAGGTTAGGGTTAGGGTCTCCGCTCGATCCTTCGAGGTGTTGGGACAGTTAGGTTATCTTGCTCGTGTGTGTGGGCTTCTTCCTCCGGCGCATCGATCAACGTGGTGGGGTAGACACGCACGTGACCGTAGTAGTACATCATACATACATAAATTACTCGTACAATACAAAGTGGGCCATACGGGCCACTACAGGGTTGTATGCACATGTTCAATTTTTTAATTTTACGATCATGTCCCCGCTTACAAATGGGCATGGAAAGATTTTCACCGTTCTTGTTTTTGTTGCGACCAAAGTTTTGCTAAGAGAAGAGCACCGGAGCAGAAGTGCTTGCAGAGAAGGTCACTTTCCACGCTGCATGGCCTGTAATTTTGAGAAAAAAAGGTTGGCAAACTAATGGGAAAGTGAAAAGGAGAGGGAGGGGGAAATGGGACCACATAATGGACTGCCACGTTGAGTTAGATATATTTCATACGGTGGTCTTATCTACGTGTATGTTGGGCATCAACTTTGCGATGCCTCCATAAATCATGCCCTAATACGTACGTGTCTTAATATGTCACGCATAGTAAAGTTGCCTTATGGTTACTTTGATTGTGTTCAAGTGTATAAGTAGATTGTCTAGCCCTTTTCATCAGTTTGGATTTTTGGAAAACTTGGCTAGGCATTAATTTAATATGGTATCAGACCGGTTAGCCTCACGGCGCCGATCCTAGGGTTTCCTACCACTTCCGCATCGCGCCGCCCCCAGGGAGATCTCTCCTCGGGGGCGCGGCACCCGGTTTCGATCTAAGATCAGATCCGTTCTTAGTTTAGATTAGATCCAAATTTCGAAATTTCCGTTTCCTATCTCTAGATTAGATTCAATTAGCCACCAAATAAATCCCTAGATCAATATCTACACTTGTTGACTTGTCTTCTCGTCTTCCCGTCACACGTGAGAGGGGGTGTTGAAGTGTATAAGTAGATTGCCAAGCCCTTTCCATTAGTTCGGACTTTTGATTCAAGTGGCTAGTGCATGAAGGTTAACATGGTATCAGAGCCAGGAGGTCTCAAGTTCAAACCCCGGCTTATGCACTATTTTATCTAAAGATAGTTGCAGCCTCCCGTTTATCCCACGTCTAGTGTCTTTCCATTTGTCCAGCCTAGACGTGAGGGGTAGTTTTAAAATATAGCTTAGCCCTTTCCAATAGTTCGGACTTTTGGAAAACTTCGCTAGTGCATCAATTTAATATGGTATCAAAGCCAGGAGGTCTCAAGTTCAAACCCCGGCTTACGCACTATTTAATCTAAAAATAGTTGCAGCCTCCCGTTTATCCCACATCTAGTGTCTCAGTTCGGACTTTTGGAAAGTGCTAAGCAATCTACTTATACACTTCAACACATGTAGATATGGAGCTATTTTTTGTGGGCACCACTTGTCAATTATAAGATTAAAAAATGCTTGCCTTGTCCCCTATAAATAACTATTGTGTCGGCGCTTGTTTTTTTAAAATTTTTTTTGCTATGGGACACAGTTATTTTCCGGTTTGTGCCAAAACACACCGCTAAAATGTGTCTTTGCTTAGTACCATTGTAATTTTATGGTACGTTTGCCAAAACACGCCGTATGGTCCAAAACGGAAATTATGATTTTTATTGTTAGTATGACCAATATCCATGTCCGGTTTAGAACGTCTTGTTTTTAGTTAAAAAATTTGACGGCGGTTATGTATTAGTTGCTTGTAACTGTTTCTTTATGGGTCCTGATAATCTATACGTACTTGATGCTGATAAAGTACACAAAGGTGCAGGCATCACTAGATCATATATTCAGCATTTGTGTGCAAAGGACTAGTGCTAAGCTCAACTAGGATCGGTATACACGCCAGACGCTGATACAGGAAGTTTACATGTAATGTACTCCAGAAACCTGGGCAGAAATGTATTCTTCGGGTACCTAGGCCTGTCGCCATCCATGTCCGCCGGCAGATCGTGGTCCAACACGAGGGCGGCGGTGAGAGCGCCCGGGGGCATAGGAGAGAGCGGCTGAAGAGCACCAGTGAAGGACGCCGACCCCTCCTAGGTGGCACGAAACCTTGTGTCCCTGCGGCCCGTCGCCAATGGTGCGGGCGCAAGACAGGGATGATGCATGGAGAGAACCGTCGTTGGAGATGATATATGCGTGCTCGTCGGCGGTGAGTACGTAGCGGAACGCCGCCTGCCGGCGAGATGGAGGACAGGGGTTCTGAAATCCCGCTAGGGCTTATTGTTGATCGATGCAGAGCTTTGTCCCCTTCGTTGCTAGTTGTAGAGAAGAAAAGAAACATTGATTTGTTTTTCTGTTATTTAATTAGAAGGAAAATCGGTCTGATTGTAGGGAATCTAATAATTTAGCGATACAAAATAAATATTTCTATTTTGGGCTGTACGGGCGTGTTTTGAAACATATGGTAAAATTATAATGGTATTTTCATTTTGGGCTACACATTTCAATGATATGTTTTGACAAAGACCGAAACATAACGGTGTTCTATAGCAAATTTTTCCAATTATTTTTTATTTTACGCCATCACGCCAACCCCATCCCATAGGAGGAAACAGGGGGTGCCAGCTAATTAACATGGCACCATACAAAAACAGGCCACATGTCCTACATGACCCTAACATCATCTCAAAAAAGCCAAATGGGGCTATGACTAGGTCCATACTCCCCCCCCCCCCCTATAATAAAAAAATTGACGCTGTCCCCCCATACGATCAAACACCAGATCTCGTAAGCGGGTTTCGAGTGGAGATGCCATACTGGTTATGTCTCCAGCCGGATGAGGTTCACCGGGACTTGTAGTTCAGGTGTAGCCGCTTAAAAACTGTTGCATAGGATTTATTCAGCTGATACGGTTGGCGGCTTGATAGCAGGCTTACATGTTGATCCACAATCGATTAATTTTTATTATCTCTCTTTATATGGTTGATTCATGTGCCGATCTTAAGTTATTCGTAAGTTGGTACTTCTTATTACTTGAAAATTATTTTAATAAAGTAATAAAGGCCGTAGGTATCATGTTTTCCTTTTCATTTTATAGAATGGCACGGTACCTAGAGTAGTATGACTCTGTATGAAACTCGGAGCATAGTTGTTATTTCTTATATCCATGAGAGCTTGTTTATGTGAGGAACAACATTACCCTAATCCTAGCCTTTTTTCGATAATGAGAATATATTAATATCATGAAGATACCAATTACACCCAGTTTCTGCAACAACGCAGTGTCTTAATGTCAACATTACCCTAATCCTAGCCTGGATAGCTCTTGTGCTAATTAACTCAAACCCATGGTGAGCGATTGATACCGCCAAATAAGATAACACTCTACGTTCTCATGGCGATGAGATCTTCGTCTCTTCGTACGATAACAACGAGATCTCCCTGCCGACCTACGATGGTCATGAAACGGCGACGAAAACTAATGCCCTGACAGCATCTCCAGTCGCGTCCCCCAAACCGTCCCCCAAACCGCGCCGGATTGAGCGTTTGGGGGACGTGTTTTGCTCGTGCCGCGTTTGGGGGACGTCGCTCCCCAGCCGCGTCCCCCAAACGCCGCCCCCAAATGAATATTTGTGCAGGAAAATAAAGGTTTTCATTCAATTTTGATTATATATTACAAAGTTTGAATGAAAACGGCTAGATTTCATCTAAACCTAGGCTACTGACCGCCCGGCGGCGCGTTCGACGGCCCCGCCCCGTCGTCGCCTCCCCTACGCCGCAGCTCCTCCTGCGCGCGCCTCCTCTCCTTGCGTTCGGCGGTGGCCACACGGTGCCGCTCCCGCCGATAGTCCTCCTCCGCCCTCCCCTGCTGGGCCGCCTGGAGGGAGAGCTCGATGGCGCGACGAATCTGCGCCTCTTCGCGGGCACGGGCCTCGTCCTGGAGCTTCTTCTCCGACTCGAAGGACTCGACGAGGGCGCGTTGCTGATCGGCCGTCTCGTCCGGGTGCGGGGCGTCGTCGTCGGACCAGTCGAACTCGTCGTCGTCGTCGTCCTCCACCTCGGTCTCCTCCGCCTCGGCCTCCTCCTCCATTGGCGCCTCCTCCTCCACATCTGTTGGCGCCTCCATCATCGCCGCCGCAAACGCGTCGGCCGCCGCCAACTGCTCCGCCCGCCTCCCCCATAGCGCCGTAGCGCCGACTCCCGCCTGTCGACGCTCCTCCGCCGTCGCCTGCTGCCGGAGCTCGATCGACTCACGCCGCCGGCGCTCGATCGAGTCACGCCGTTCACGGAACAGCGCCTGCCGCTCATCGCGCCGGCGCCGGCGCTCGTCAGCCCATCGCTGCTCCATCTCCTCCGGTACCGGCGCCGTCGCGCCTCTTGTCCCGTCGAGGCGTCGAACGCCGCAACGGTGTCGCACTCGCTGCTCCCGCCACGCTGCTGCCGCCGCGGCCTCCTCGGCTGCGGAGGCGAGGGCGGAGAACGCCGCTAGATCCGCCGCCCGCTGCGCCTCACGCCGCCGGCGGGCCTCCTCCTCGAGTGCCTCCTCGAGTGCCGCACGCCGCTGCCGGCTCGTCAATGGAGGAGACGGCGGTGGAGGGAAGTGAGGAGACGGCTGTGGAGCGACGAGGGCTGTGTTTGTTGCCGGCGGGGTGTGGTGGCTACCATTGATGAGCCGGGAGACCTTTTATAGACGCCGGCGTCGGGAAGAAAGCGCGGGAACGGACGAGAAGAGGCGGGAAGATCGCGCGGGAACGGGCGGTGGCGTGCGAACGCCGGCGACGCGTGGAGGCCGCGCAGCACCGACGAGACGTCGCGCCCGCCCTCCGTCGCCATTAAGGCAAAGATGCCGGCTGCGCGCGAATAACTTCCGTCGCGAGGTAGGCGACGGTTAGGTTAAAATTAACCGTGCCGGCCGACGCGTCGGCCCCGCGCCTCCTCGCCTCGCTTTCGTTGTGTCCGGCGTGCCCGGTGCGTCCCCTGTGGGACGGGGACGGGCTCGGGACGCCGGACACCATATAGGGGCGCGCCGGACAAAAAAGGGCTTTGGGGGACGCGGCTGGAACGCTTTTTTTGTCCGGCGCGCCCCAAATCCCTTTGGGGGACGGTTTGGGGGACGCGACTGAAGATGCTCTGACAAGAGCAAGGTCAGCGGATACCCAAGTGCATGAACGGCATCTGGCTTTCCACACTCTATCTGAAAAAACCCTAAAACCCTAAAACCACTAACACAGGCGACGAAAAATAGTACAAACATCAATCAATTTGTAGACGAACGAACTTCCGTGTAGAATAAATCAGCCGTCGACATTTGCCTCCCACCAGATCTGGATAAATAGACGGTTGATTTGAGTTCCAATCCTCCTGACAGGTTGCCGGATAAGACCACCAGTTGGAGATTAACCGACTACGGCAGTTATCAATCCGCACATACAGTTGGACCAAGCATATCCATCGACAGCCACATGCATGGAGAAGAGCACGGACCTTGGTCTCGTGGGGATGCATGCCTGATCAGCAATATGACTTGTCTGATCTCGTGCAGCGATTAGTTTCTTCAGTAGCCTCTCTCGCAAGCAAAGAAAAAAGAGAAGTTTTTCTTCTCGGTTGTCACACGCAAGGGCCACTCGGCGGCATCATCCTAAGGCTTTGTTTGGTACTAATGTTTTAGTGGGGATTAGTGGGGATAATACTCTAGAGTATTGGGTGAATCACTTTTGTCACCCAATTCCCACAAAACCCCAACCCCAATCCACTAGGTAGGGGTAAAGTATTGGGGATTGAAAAAAATACACTAAAATTTGAGGAAAAAGTGGGGATAAGTGGGGATTAAACTCGCTCATACTATTGGAGATAGTGAGGATTTGAAGTTTGGAGCGGATTATCCGCGCTAATCCCCACTAAAACTCTAGTACCAAACAGACCCTAAGGCAGAAGGTGGATTGCATTACGGGTTTTTCAGACGTATTCCCTCCGATCTTTTTTAATTGATTTGAATTTAATACAAAGGAGGGAGTACGATGGCTTATGAGATATACACATACACTGAAGCTCAGTACATGTCTAACTGAACGAGATGTTATTCAGTATATCAACAACTGAACGGAAGACCAAAAAGCCAACCACACGTGTCGTGTGGTCTTCATAGATGAATGCTTATCATATATCAATGTTGGAGTTGCTGACAGAACTTACCGTCCTGCGAATCCAAGCGTCCTGGAGGGGTTTATAAACAGGGTTGATCTGTCTTACGTGAGCGATGTGGTACTAAAACATCCAGCAGCACCAGATATGGAAAATGGAAGGTGTTGGTCCGTGAGCGTGACGTGTTGCACTGGCCTGCATCAAAGTGGCCCAGTATCTTATCTATAAGTAACCAAGGGTTAGGAGACTTAGGGTCTGTTCGGTTTTCAGATCAAGTGGAATGGAATGGAATGGTTCCATTCCATTCCATTCCACCTCATCCCATTCCAATCCGTTCCCACGTTCGGTTCATACTAAAAAATGTGAATGGAACCAAATCGAATTAGTGCCTAAATTTAATTAATCATTGCCAAATCGAATGGAACCGCCGTCCCTGGATCAAAATCGGAAGTGAAAGAGGCAAAATTGGAAATCGGAAGTGAAAGAGGCAAAATTGGGTCAACGCCGTCCCTAGATCCCGCCGCCGCTCCCGGCCTGACGCCGCGCCTTGCTCCTACCTTGGAAATCGGAAGTGAAAGAGGCAAAATTGGGTCAACGCCGTCCCTGGATCCCGCCGCCGCTCCCGGCCTGACGCCGCGCCTTGCTCCTACCTGCCGCCGGCTGAGCTCCCGTGCGAGCCTGGCCCAGCCGCCGCCGCCGTCGAGCTCCCTCGCGCTCCCGCCGTCGAGCTCCCTCGCCCCCGCCGTGGACGTCGTCGCGGCTAGGCGAGGCCGCCGCCACCGTGGATGCTGGCGAGGCTGGGCCGGCCGGTGGGGCGCGCGCGTAGCCAGGCGCGGCACGGATGACGAGCGAGCAGGCGCGGCGCGGTGTGCGACTCGGTTGGAAGAGGAAGATTAGCGAGCGATTAGCGAGCCGTTCCCCCACGTCCGGCCGATTCGGGCGGATCGGTTGGTTCCGCATCTACGAGGAATATTCTGTTCCGAGGAACCACTTCGTTCCATTCCATAATCGAACCGAACACAGGAATCGCTGAAAAGGATGGAACCATTCCGTTCCATTCATCTGCATCCTAGAACCGAACAGACCCTTAATTATCATGGGCATGCGTCGACAGTAGGCCCAATAGGCTGACCCTGCTAGCAAAGAGGTTCAGGTGCATCTAAAAAAAAAACAAAACAAAAAAACATGCAGGAGTGCAGCTACAGGCTACAGCTGCCCATACGTGTAGCTCTCGCCCATGTGGTGGATCTGTCCTTCCACAGTTGGATGGAAAGCGAGGTCACACTTTCTTCCGTTACATCACATCCGACGCGGCGTAGACGGATATATGTACATTTGCATCGATGATCGATCGGTTTTAATTGCAATCGTGGTATGTAGAACATGCACGATTATTATAGTATATACAGATTTACATGTATCTTCACCGAGTTTGGTTGATGGTCAGAAAAGTAGCTTGGGCTCTCTTCCATTTTGACATTTCCAGGTGATCGGCCGATCTCTCCACCAAGAAATTTAGAGGTGTGGAAAATTTCTGGGAAGACGATAATAATCCTGGAGCGGTGCGGGTATGACCGGCTCATCCTTATCGGCGCGGTATGAGTATATCCTAAACCACGATGGACATCACACGTGCAGCCCTTTGCGGCAACCAGATCACGCTGTTCCTTTGAAAATGTTTTTAGCATATTATGTGGCCAATAATATCAGTTTCTTGATGGGCTGGATTTGTTTTTGTTGAAATATTCGTCACAACTCATCTCCACTAGGTTCTCAGTCAAAACTGTTGACAATAGTGCCGCCCTCAACAGTTGACGACAGGGTTTCACTCACATGGCTTTTGAAAAATCTGCCAAATTTATACTTCACATTGTCCATAAATAGAGGGCGGGCATGCAACTCCATTCACTCAATGTCTAGGAGCAGAAACGATCAATCACACGAGTACTAGGAGCAGCTGGTAAGTGCTCTCTCCCCCTTTCCGCTTGCCTCTTCCCTCAACCAGTGCATATACGCATGCATGTTTCTATTTCCAATTCCAACGATGTTTTGTGTTGTAAACTTTCAGGTTTTTGTGTTTCCCAAAAATGAGCGGCATGAAATCTTCGTGGCCGGAAGTGTTGGGGCGGCCGGTCAATGCGGCTAGGCAGAAGATCCTCAACGACCGGCCAGATGTGAAGGTGGTTGTTGTGCCACCCGCCGTCGCGACTAGGGAGTTCAACGATAAACGAGTCATCGTCTATGTCAACTCCGCAGGCAATGTCAGACAGATCCCCGGGATTGGATAGGCCTGGATGTGCCGATCTATCAAGGCGGTGTTCTTCCTACATAATCATATTTCCATGTAGTTGTTTGTTCTGTGTTAGCTATGTGAAAACTGTTGTGTCACTATGTATTCCACCTCAATAAGCAAATAAACCATTGCCGCCAGCAATAAAATAGTATCATTACTAACATATAATCCGTGACTTCAATGGACAATATTTCCATTATGTATTGTCTATAGATTACTGCACCTCTCTACTATATCTCTTTGAATCACCTGGTTTTGTAGGAAAATATATAATCTAAGTGAAATTTGCGGAAAAATTCACAGAAGTTTAGAGGGCAGCAAAAGTAATTAGTTTTTGAAAAAACAGGCGGAACAAATATAACAAAGTTTCTGAGTTAATTAAGGGCATGGCCAATGCTCCACGCTGGACTTCTGCCCCAGCTGTCCACGTAGGTTCGGGTGGTCTGAAATTGCTCATGGTGTTGGTTGTAGAGCAAAACAAGCTTGCGATGCCTCCATAAATCATGCTCTAATAATGTGTCTTAATATATTTGCATAGTTAAGTTTCCTTATGGTTACTTATTGAGATGTATAGTTTGAGAAACTGACATGGAGCTATTTTTTTGTGGTCACCACTTATTCTGTTATAGTAGTATTCTCACGCGAGACACGAGACTGAAAATGCTACGAAATGAGCAAGATTAAGCGGTCCAAGTCATGACCATAGACAAGAGTAATGCAATGTTCATTGAAAAGGTTAAGTGAGTGAGAGCTGAGAACAATAGTGGTTTCACCTTCACAACGAATAAACAAAAAATCAAATGTCAGAATTTGATTGGATCAATTTTTTTTTTTGAGAACTCGATCCCAAAATATCGTGGATTAGCCAAGATATTGTCGTTGCATTGGAATCTTCAATCATTTTACATAGACCAATAAAGAATTATTTTGTCACACTTCTCAACGTACACCAAAAAATTGAAAGAAATGAGGAAACTAATGTAGCCCACCTCTATATTCTTTAGTTTATATTTTTTATAAATTTGAATGAAGAAAATTTGATTAGATAAAATAGAAATATATAACCAAGCCACATGCTAGACCCTTATATAATGCAATTGCCAGAATTTATTACTAAGATCAGGACCTAAACCTTTTCATCATCCTTTTTTTCGAGAATGACGGGAAAAAAACTCCCCACCGTTTATTATATTAACTCGAAGCGACTTGGCAGTCAGTCCAATACAAGATCTTAGATACAATCATGGGGATACAAGGGAAGATCATTTACATATTTACATCTTGGAGAGGAAGAACGAGAGTCAGCAAGGGGTAGGTCATCAATCTTGAATCGCCACCTCAAATTGCTCGGTCATCGCAAGCTGTAAGGATCACCAACCGATAGGTGAAGAGTTGTTGTTGAAGACAAGATCATTCTGAGGCTTCCAAAGCAGCACCGCATAGGGGGGGGGGGCGAGGAAGCTCCCAGAGAAGAACTGGCCAGCCGGAACAAATAAAAAATGCCCGCCTTTTGTAGTCCATCCCCTTGCTACCAATATCCGTTATGTCTTTGGCCGGAGGAGTTTCGTCAGGACATGGGTTTTGGATGTAGTCGTCTAGAACCCGTTGCATATGATTTATTCAGCCGGTGCGACTGGCGGCTTGATAGCAGGAAGGCCCACCTGGCAGCGATCTAGGTCGATGCGTGTTCTCAGGTGCACTAGTACTAGTGTAAGGGTATATTGCCCCTATGTGTGGTTTTGGTAATTAATGACAACCCCTATGGACTAATGTTTTCATTGAGTTTATATGAAGGAATATTCCATAGGTACTACTTGTATTCCATGTGTTGGATTCAAGTATGGATGCCATGAAGATAAAGATACACCTTGTGTATTGGCATCAAGATCATCGATCAAGATAGTATGATAGAGCATGAGAAGATACAAGGTTGACCAATGCAAGGAGTGAAGAAAAGATTCAATTTTGGTCAACACATGAAGCATGAAGAATGTGCCACGTGAAGTCACATGGTATCTTTCCATGGGCATGCATGGGCATGCATCAAAAGTGAGATCTCATATAGCCCATGAGAGGATGACGGCAAGTGGTGATCGTCATCAAGGTTGAGTTGGGCAAGTTGAAGTTAAGCATCTCAAGAGGATCATATGCTTGAAGCTTGCCGTCCATTTGATGATAATGGATATGTGAAGATGTACAACAATGGAACTTTCCCATCATAGTGTATGGGAGGGCATTTGTGAGTCTTCACGAAATAACGATGATCAAGTAAGGCATTCCGTCTTGAGTGGAGATTGAAGAGCTATCATCAAGATCTAGCGGGATGCGCAAGGCAAAGGTATGGCCTTGACTAGGTTTTCCTTTTATCGGCCTCAAGGTGGTTGTTGGGAGACCGGATTATAGGATAGATAGCCGCACTATCAAGAGGGGCTTTCGGTTGGGCAACTTGATCGCATCGTCTTAGGGAGCTCAATCCTTTGCATACTCTGCATATCCCTATTGCTTCTTGGTGTTTCTCTATGAGAGGTTCTTGAGCTTGTTGCTAGCTTTACAACAAGCCCAAGTTCATCCAAAACGGAATTCGTATGACTCCTCTATGACATTTTCAAGGTTGGGTGATTTTAAAGAAAAGGAAAATGCGAAACAAAAAAGAAAAAGGGGAGGAAGAGACTAGCCGCCGACCGGCCTGCCGGCCCATCCGCCGGCCCGTCCGGTCTGTGTCGGCTCTGGTGCTTGTGCCAGCCGGGCCGCCTCCAGTGGTCCGTCCGGTCTGGTCCGGCCAAGGATCCGGCCGCTGACCGGCCCGCCGGCGTGTGCCCCAGCCCGACCGGGCGCTGCCCCAGCTGGGCCACCTCCCCTGGCTCATTCGCCCCCGCGCGGCCAGCTCGCCCATCCGGCCTGGGCCTCGGCTCGGCCGGGCTTCACGTCGGCCTGTCCGGCTGCTGCTCCGGTCGGCCGGACTGTGCGCTGGCTAGGCCGATTTTTCCTGCACGTTTTTGCTGTCTTTTTTCCCAACGGTTATTTTCCCCCCTTTAGCTATAAATAGCCTTCTTCCACCTTGAGCTGAGTTAGTTCTTCCCATTCTTCTCCTCCATTGTTGCTATTTGAAGAACTTGCTTTCCCTCTTGATTCCTCCCATGATTCTTGCCCATTCTTGAGGATTTGAGAGAGGAGATCTAGATCTACAATCCCCACCAATCAATTTCTCCTCTAAGTGAGGGGAACCCATTGGATCTAGATTTTGGAGTCTTTTGTTGACTTTTCCCTTTGTTCTTCCTCTCTAAGCTCATCCTAGCATTTGTTGCTCGGGTGGGATTTGAGTGTGAAGGACTCGAACACCTCTAGTGTTCTTGCTTTACATCATTGCATAGTGTTGAGCTCTCCACCACGATTAGTTCAAGTAAGAGACCGTGAGCTTGTTACTCTTGGAGGGAGACCTCCTAGTTGGCTTGGCGGTTGGTGCTCCGGTGATCTCTTCAAGGAAGATTGTGAAGAGGCCCGGGCTTCTCCTTCGTGGAGCTTGTGAAGTGGTTGTGGATCTTGCCATCTCCGGAGTGGAGGAAAAGCTAACCATAAGGAAAGGGCCATTATCCTTCGTGGGTGTGGATCGGAGAATAGGGTGAGCCTTCGTGGCATTGGGGAATCCTTCATGGGACCTCCACTCCTCCAAACGTGACGTACCTTCTTGCAAAGGAAGGGAACACGGGAATACATCCTCGTCTCCTCGTGCCTCGGTTATTTCTATACCCGAGCTCTCTTTCCTTGTGATAGCCATCGTGCTTGAAGTACATATATCTTGCTATCACTTGTGCTACATATATCTTGTGCCTATCTTGCTTAGCTCTAGTTGTTATTGTTACACTTAGTTGAGCTTAGCATATTTAGGGTTTGTGCTTGTAAACTAAACGTTAGTTTAATTCCGCATTCTTACAAGACAAATCCGTAAGAGTTTTTAAACGCCTATTCACCCCCCCCTCTAGGCGACATCTCGTCCTTTTAATTGGTATCAGAGCAAGGTCTCTCCTTGTTTAAGGCTTCACCGCCTTGAGAGTAAAGATGTTGGCTAGTAATATAGTGCACAATGACACAATTATCTTTGATGGCACAAATTATCTTTTTTGGAGAAATTTCTTGCTTTATAACCTTCGGACCTTATGTCCAAATATAGAGCAATTTCTAGATGTAGGTTTTTCTCCTCCGATGGATCCTCAAAATCTATCTTTAGAGGATGAGAAAAACTTACATCTTGAAGCTCAAGTATCTAATGAGCTTTTATTCTCCTTGAGACCAGATTTTCATAGGTTCTTGATATATATATAAAGGGAAAGTCGTCTCATGAGATGTGGACCAAGCTTAAGGAAATGTTTGGTGGATCCATTTCTCTTTTGGTCGGTGGTGTCTTCGAGGAGCTCTCTTTCCCTTCACATCATGAAGAGCTCCAAGTTGCTTCCACCTCCGGCCGTGATGATATATCATCTTCTTCCACTTCACCAACGTGTTGCAAGACACAAGGTAATGATATGGTGAGTGGTGAGGAAAATTACAATATTGATATTGTGCTCAATAGTTATGATTCTTCATCTCTATCCCATTGCAATGTTTCCTCTTTGGACTTGAACACATATAGCACTAAAAAAATCTACATGCTTGTGTTGATAGTCCTTGCATATCATGTGTAAATTGCTTACATAGATCTCATGATGATATGCTTGCCTTGTCTTGTTTCCATAATCAAAATGCTTCTATTTCCTCTAGTTGTTTGTTGACTAACAATGTAGAGGAAACCGAACACTCTATGGATCAAGACACGATTTTAAATGGGGATTCAAGAATATCTTCATATTCATCCTCCAGTATGCACATGTGCCTTATGGAAAATGGATCAAAGGTATCTCCTACTTTGACTCCTAACACTTCCTCTAACGATGAGAGTGATGATGATGATAATGATGAAGAATATAATACTTTGTTGCATGATATGGGGATGGTATATGATTCTCTTCATGGTAATAAAGAAGCTCGTGCTAATCTCGAACACTCTATGCAAACCTAAAATAAATACAAGGAAACCATAGTGGAGTTAGAGTCTCATATTGAAAATAGGAGACTAAGAATAGATCTCCTCAAGCAAGAGCTAGAAGATGAGAAGCATACACACTTTATGCTTACACAAAAAATTGAATCCTATGAGCTTGAAAATGAAAAATCTATTGTTGATGCTTGTGCTACTAACTCTACTTCTTGTGAAGCATCTATCTTAAAGGAGAATGTTGAGCTAAGGGCACAACTTGATTGGCTTCTCATGCATTCCATATTTATTATGTCTTGCATGGTTGTTTATATATAGTGGAAATTGTCCCAAAGGTTAATCTTGACAATGTATGCAATGAATTCATGTTCATCACACGTGCGTACATTGTGGGGGAGTTTGCTCTATATATATTGGTTCTACTCACATCCCTTGAATTAGTTGTAGTTGTGTGAGTAGAGTTGGTTTTGATATGGGATAGTAGCTTTGTGTTACTTGACCATATCAAATACAACCTCTTGTATACAACTTATTTGTCTCTAATATTAATTATATAAACCCTCTTATTGTGGTTGTCATCAATTACCAAAATGGGGGAGATTGTAAGGGTATATTGCCCCTATGTGTGGTTTTGGTAATTAATGACAACCCCTATGCACTAATGTTTTCATTGAGTTTATATGAAGGAATATTCCATAGGTACTACTTGTATTACATGTGTTGGATTCAAGTATGGATGCCATGAAGATAAAGATACACCTTGTGTATTGGCATCAAGATCATCGATCAAAATAGTATGATAGAGCATGAGAAGATACAAGGTTGACCAATACAAAGAGTGAAGAAAAGATTCAAGTTTGGTCAACACATGAAGCACGAAGAATGTGCCACGTGAAGTCACATGGTATCTTTCCATGGGCATGCATGGGCATGCATCAAAAGTGAGATCTCATATAGCTGATACGTCTCCGACGTATCGATAATTTCTTATGTTCCATGCCACATTATTGATGATATCTACATGTTTTATGCACACTTTATGTCATATTCGTGCATTTTCTGGAACTAACCTATTAACAAGATGCCGAAGGGCCGGTTCCTGTTTTCTCGCTGTTTTTGGTTTCGAAATCCTAGTAACGAAATATTCTCGGAATCGGACGAAATCAAGACCCAGCATCCTATTTTGCCCGGAAGCATCCAGAACACCCGAGAACCGCCAGAGAGGGGGCACAGGCCCACGGGACCATAGGCCGGCGCGGCCTGGGGGTGGCCCGCGCAACCCTATGGTGTCGCCGCCTCTTCGACCCTCTGACGCCGCCTCTTCGCCTATAAGAAGCCCCTCGACCTAAAACCTCGAGACGGAAAAGCCACGGTACGAGAAACCTTCCAGAGCTGCCGCCATCGCGAAGCCAAGATCTGGGGGACAGGAGTCTCTGTTCCGGCACGCCGCCGGGACGGGGAAGTGCCCCCGGAAGGCTCCTCCATCGACACCACCGCCATCTTCATCAACGCTGCTGTCTTCCATGAGGAGGGAGTAGTTCTCCATCGAGGCTCGGGGCTGTACCGGTAGCTATGTGGTTCATCTCTCTCCTATGTACTTCAATACAATAATCTCATGAGCTGCCTTACATGATTGAGATTCATATGATGATGCTTGTAATCTAGATGTCGTTATGCTAGTCAAGTGAATTTTACTTATGTGATCTCCGGAGACTCCTTGTCCCACGTGTGTAAAGGTGACAAGTGTGTGCACCGTGTGGGTCTCTTAGGCTATATTTCACAGAATACTTATTCACTGTTGAATGGCATAGTGAAGTGCTTATTTATATCTCTTTATGATTGCAATGTGTTTTGTATCACAATTTATCTATGTGCTACTCTAGTGATGTTATTAAAGTAGTTTTATTCCTCCCGCACGGTGTAATGGTGACAAGTGTGTGCATCCGTGTTAGTACTTGGCGTATGCTATGATCATGATCTCTTATAGATTGTGAAGTTAACTATTGCTATGATAGTATTGATGTGATCTATTCCTCCTACATAGCGTGAAGGTGACGAGTGTGCATGCTGTGTTAGTACTTGGTTTAGTCGTGTTGATCTTTCATGCACTCTAAGGTTATTTAAATATGAACATTGAATTGTGGAGCTTGTTAACTCCGGCATTGAGGGTTCGTGTAATCCTACGCAATGTGTTCATCATCCAACAAGAGAGTGTAGAGTATGCATTTATCTATTCTGTTATGTGATCAATGTTGAGAGTGTCCACTAGTGAAAGTGTAATCCCTAGGCCTTGTTCCTAAATATCGCTATCGCTGCTTGTTTACTATTTTACTGTGTTACTACTGCTACCATATTACCACCATCAACTACACGCCAGCAAGCTATTTTCTGGCGCCGTTACTACTGCTCATATTTATTCATACCACCTGTATTTCACTATCTCTTCGCCGAACTAGTGCACCTATTAGGTGTGTTGGGGACACAAGAGACTTCTTGCTTTGTGGTCGCAGGGTTGCATGAGAGGGATATCTTTGACCTCTTCCTCCCTGAGTTCGATAAACCTTGGGTGATCCACTTAAGGGAAACTTGCTGCTGTTCTACAAACCTCTGCTCTTGGAGGCCCAACACTGTCTACAAGAATAGAAGCACCCGTAGACATCAAGCTATTTTCTGGCGCCGTTGCCGGGGAGGAAAGGTAAAAGGCTCTCATACTCCGGTCCCAGGTAAGCTATTTTCGGGCGCCAGTGTGTGAGTGCTCGAAGCTATTTCCTTTAGATCCTGCAATTGCATCTTTTTGTTTCTTGTTTACACTAGTTTGGCATAATGGACGACAATGAGCTTCTTATTCTATTTCCTGATTTAAAACATGGATTGTTTGATGCGAAAATTAAAAAACCTATGAAATCTTATTTGCATGCTCGGTAGTAATATTAGTATGAACGCTTTGAACACCATTGTTGATAATGATATAGAAAGTTCTAAGCTTGGGGAAGCTGGTTTTCATGATCTTTTTAGTCCCCCAAGCATTGAGGAGAAAATTTTCTTTGATGATACTTTGCCTCCCATATATGATGATTATAATGATAGTGGTCTTTTGGTGCCACCTACTATGGAGAGTAAATTTTGTTGTGATTATACTATGCCTCCTACACTTGATGAGAATAATAATGATAGCTACTTTGTTGAATTTGCTCCCACTACTACTAATAAAATATATTATGCTTATGTGGAGAGTAATAATTTTATGCATGAGACTCATGATAAGAATGCTTTATGTGATAGTTATATTGTTGAGTTTGCTCATGATGCTACTGAAAGTTATTATGAGAGAGGAAAATATGGTTGTAGAAATTTTCATGTTACTAAAATGCCTCTCTATGTGCTGAAATATTTGAAGCTACACTTGTTTTATCTTCCTATGCTTGTTACTTTGCTCTTCATGAACTTGTTTATTTGAAAGATTCCTATGCATAGGAAACATGTTAGACTTAAATGTGTTTTGAATTTGCCTCTTGATGCTCTCTTTTGCCTCAAATACTATTTCTTGCGAGTGCATCATTAAAACTGCTGAGCCCATCTTAATGGCTATAAAGAAAGAACTTCTTGGGAGATAACCCATGTGTTATTTTGCTACAGTACTTTGTTTTATATTTGTGTCTTGGAAGTTGTTTACTACTGTAGCAACCTCTCCTTATCTTAGTTTTGTGCTTTGTTGTGCCAAGTAAAGTCTTTGATAGTAAAGTAAATACTAGATTTGGATTACTGCGCAGAAACAGATTTCTTGCTGTCACGAATCTGGGCCTAATTCTCTGTAGGTAACTCAGAAAATTATGCCAATTTACGTGAGTGATGCTCAGATATGTACGCAACTTTCATTCAATTTGAGCATTTTCATTTGAGCAAGTCTGGTGCCTCAATAAAATCCATCTTTACGGACTGTTCTGTTTTGACAGATTCTGCCTTTTATTTCGCATTGCCTCTTTTGCTATGTTGGATGAATTTCTTTGATCCATTAATGTCCAGTAGCTTTATGCAATGTCCAGAAGTGTTAAGAATGATTGTGTCACCTCTGAACATGTTAATTTTTATTGTGCACTAACCCTCTAATGAGTTGTTTCGAGTTTGGTGTGGAGGAAGTTTTCAAGGATCAAGAGAGGAGGATGATATACTATGATCAAGAAGATTGAAAGCTCTAAGCTTGGGGATGCCCCGGTGGTTCATCCCTGCATATTTCAAGAAGACTCAAGCATCTAAGCTTGGGGATGCCCAAGGCATCCCCTTCTTCATCGACAAATTATCAGGTTTCTTCTCTTGAAACTATATTTTTATTCGGTCATATCTTATGTACTTTACTTGGAGCGTCTGTGTGCTTTTATTTTTGTTTTGTTATTTTCATTCTCTGAATAAATACATGCTTGTGTGGGAGAGAGACACGCTTCGCTGGTTCATATGAACACATGTGTTCTTAGCTTTTAATTTTCATGGCGAAGGTTGAAACTGCTTCGTTAATTGTTATATGGTTGGAAACGGGAAATGCTACATGTAGTCATTGGTATGATGTCTTAAATAATGTGATACTTGACAATTTTTGTGCTCATGATTAAGCTCTTGCATCATATACTTTGCACCTATTAATGAAGAAACACCTAGAGCTTGCTAAATTTGGTTTGCATATTTGGTCTCTCTAAAGTCTAGATAATTTCTAGTATTGAGTTTTGAACAACAAGGAAGACGGTGTAGAGTCTTATAATGTTTACAATATGTCTTTTATGTGAGTTTTGCTGCACCGGTTCATCCTTGTGTTTGTTTCAAATAACCTTGCTAGCCTAAACCTTGTATCGAGAGGGAATACTTCTCATGCATCCAAATCCTTGAGCCAACCACTATGCCATTTGTGTCCACCATACCTACCTACTACATGGTATTTCTCCGCCATTCCAAAGTAAATTGCTTGAAGTGCTACCTTTAAATTTCTATCCTCTACCTTTACAATATATAGCTCATGGGACAAATAGCTTAAAAACTATTGTGGTATTGAATATGTACTTATGCATTTTATTTCTTATAAGTTGCTTGTTGTGCGATAACCATGTTCCCGGGGACGCCATCAACTACTCTTTGTTGAAAATCATGTGAGTTGCTATGCATGTTCGTCTTGTTCGAAGTAAGGGCGATCTACCACTTTATGGTTAGAGCGTGCATATTGTTAGAGAAGAGCATTGGGCCGCTAACTAAAGCCATGATCCATGGTGGAAGTTTCAGTTTTGGACATATATCCTCAATCTCATATGAGAATAATAATTGTTGCCACATGCTTATGCATTTAAGAGGAGTCTATTATCTGTTGTCCATGTTGTCCCGGTATGGATGTCTAAGTTGAGAATAATCAAAAGCAAGAAATCCAAAATGCGAGCTTTCTCCTTAGACCTTTGTACGGGCGGCATGGAGGTACCCCATTGTGACACTTGGTTAAAACATGTGTATTGTGATGATCCGGTAGTCCAAGCTAATTAGGACAAGGTGCGGGCACTATTAGTATACTATGCATGAGGCTTGCAACTTGTAAGATATAATTTACATAACTCATATGCTTTATTACTACCGTTGACAAAATTGTTTCATGTTTTCAAAATAAAATCTCTAGCACAAATATAGCAATCGATGATTTCCTCTTTGAAGGACCTTTCTTCTACTTTTAATGTTGAGTCAGTTCACCTATTTCTCTCCACCTCAAGAAGCAAACACTTGTGTGAACTGTGCATTGATTCCTACATACTTGCATATTGCACTTGTTATATTACTCTATGTTGACAATTATCAATGAGATATACATGTTACAAGTTGAAAGCAACCGCTGAAACTTAATCTTCCATTGTGTTGCTTCAATACCTTTACTTTGATTTATTGCTTTATGAGTTAACTCTTATGCAAGACTTATTGATGCTTGTCTTGAAGTACTATTCATGAAAAGTCTTTGCTTTATGATTCATTTGTTTACTCATGTCATTAACATTGTTTTGATCGCTGCATTCATTACATATGCTTACAATAGTATGATCAAGTTTATGATGGCATGTCACTCCAGAAATTATCTTTGTTTATCGTTTACCTGCTCGGGACGAGCAGAAACTAAGCTTGGGGATGCTGATACGTCTCCGACGTATCGATAATTTCTTATGTTCCATGCCACATTATTGATGATATCTACATGTTTTATGCACACTTTATGTCATATTCGTGCATTTTACGGAACTAACCTATTAACAAGATGCCGAAGGGCCGGTTCTCGTTTTCTGCTGTTTTTGGTTTCAGAAATCCTAGTAACGAAATATTCTCGGAATCGGACGAAATCAAGACCCGGCATCCTATTTTGCCCGGAAGCATCCAGAACACCCGAGAACCGCCAGAGAGGGGGCACAGGCCCACGGGACCATAGGCCGGCGCGGCCTGGGGGTGGCCCGCGCAACCCTATGGTGTCGCCACCTCTTCGACCCTCTGACGCGGCCTCTTCGCCTATAAGAAGCCCCTCGACCTAAAACCTCGAGACGGAAAAGCCACGGTACGAGAAACCTTCCAGAGCTGCCGCCATCGCGAAGCCAAGATCTGGGGGACAGAAGTCTCTGTTCCGGCACGCCGCCGGGACGGGGAAGTGCCCCCGGAAGGCTCCTCCATCGACATCACCGCCATCTTCATCAACGCTGCTGTCTTCCATGAGGAGGGAGTAGTTCTCCATCGAGGCTCGGGGCTGTACCGGTAGCTATGTGGTTCATCTCTCTCCTATGTACTTCAATACAATAATCTCATGAGCTGCCTTACATGATTGAGATTCATATGATGATGCTTGTAATCTAGATGTCGTTATGCTAGTCAAGTGAATTTTACTTATGTGATCTCCGGAGACTCCTTGTCCCACGTGTGTAAAGGTGACAGGTGTGTGCACCGTGTGGGTCTCTTAGGCTATATTTCACAGAATACTTATTCACTGTTGAATGGCATAGTGAAGTGCTTATTTATATCTCTTTATGATTGCAATGTGTTTTGTATCACAATTTATCTATGTGCTACTCTAGTGATGTTATTAAAGTAGTTTTATTCCTCCTGCACGGTGTAATGGTGACAGTGTGTGCATCCGTGTTAGTACTTGGCGTATGCTATGATCATGATCTCTTGTAGATTGTGAAGTTAACTATTGCTATGATAGTATTGATGTGATCTATTCCTCCTACATAGCGTGAAGGTGACAGTGTGCATGCTGTGTTAGTACTTGGTTTAGTCGTGTTGATCTTTCATGCACTCTAAGGTTATTTAAATATGAACATTGAATTGTGGAGCTTGTTAACTCCGGCATTGAGAGTTCGTGTAATCCTACGCAATGTGTTCATCATCCAACAAGAGAGTGTAGAGTATGCATTTATCTATTTTGTTATGTGATCAATGTTGAGAGTGTCCACTAGTGAAAGTGTAATCCCTAGGCCTTGTTCCTAAATACTGCTATCGCTGCTTGTTTACTGTTTTCACTGCGTTACTATCGCTACCATATTACCACCATCAACTACACGCCAGCAAGCTATTTTTCGGCGCCGTTACTACTCGCTCATATTTATTCATACCACCTGTATTTCACTATCTCTTCGCCGAACAAGTGCACCTATTAGGTGTGTTGGGGACACAAGAGACTTCTTGCTTTGTGGTTGCGGGGTTGCATGAGAGGGATATCTTTGACCTCTTCCTCCCTGAGTTCGATAAACCTTGGGTGATCCACTTAAGGGAAACTTGCTGCTGTTCTACAAACCTCTGCTCTTGGAGGCCCAACACTGTCTACAAGAATAGAAGCACCCGTAGACATCAATAGCCCATTAGAGGATGATGGCAAGTGGTGATCGTCATCAAGGTTGAGTTGGGCAAGTTCAAGTTAAGCATCTCGAGAGGATCATATGCTTGAAGCTTGCGGTCCATTTGATGATAATGGACATGTGAAGATGTACAACTATGGGGATTTCCCATCATAGTGTATGGGGGAGCATTGTGAGTCTTCACGAAGTAACGATGATCAAGTAAGGCATTCCGGCTTGAGTGGAGCTTGAAGAGCTATCATCAAGATCAAGCGAGATGCGCAAGGCAAAGGTATGGCCTTGACTAGGTTTTCCTTTTACCGGTCTCAAGGTGGTTGTTGGGAGACCGAATTATAGGATAAATAGCCGCACTATCAAGAGGGGCTTTCGGTTGGGTAACTTGATCGCATCGTCTTAGGGAACTCAATCCTTTGCATACTTTGCATATCTCTATTGCTTCTTGGTGTTTCTCTGTGAGAGGTTCTTGAGCTTGTTGCTAGCTTTACAACAAGCCCAAGTTCATCGAAAACGGAATTCGTATGACTCCTCTATGACATTTTCAAGGTTGGGTGATTTTACCGGTTATTCATGATATAAGGTTCTACCTTTTATTTTCATGATAAGATCTCATCCTACAGATTCTTATGATTTCACTTTCTATAAGATAGCATTTGTTGTTATCTTTCAAACAAAATTGGTTTCATTCGATTCGGAGTTCGGGAGCATTTGTTATTAAAGAGAAGGAAAATGCGAAACAAAAAGAAAAAGGGGAGGAAGAGACTAGCCGCCGACCGGCCTGCCGGTCCCCCCGGTATGTGCCGGCTCTGGTGCTTGTGCCAGCCGGGCCGCCTCCAGTGGGCCTTCCGGTCTGGTCCGGCCCAGGATCCGGCCGCTGACCGGCCCGCCGGCGTGTGCCCCAGCCCAGCCAGGCGTTGCCCTAGCTGGGACGCCTCCCCTGGCCCATTCGCCCCCGCGCAGCCAGCTCGCCCATCCGGCCTGGGCCTCGGCTCGGCCGGGCTGCACGCCGGCCTGTCCGGCTACTGCTCCGGTCGGCCGGCCTGTGCACCGGCTGGGCCGATTTTTCCTGCGCGTTTTTGCTATCTTTTTTCCCAACGGTTGTTTTCCCCCTTTAGCTATAAATAGCCTTCTTCCACCTTGAGCTGAGTTAGTTCTTCCCATTCTTCTCCTCCGTTGTTGCTATTTGAAGAACTTGCTTTCCCTCTTGATTCCTCCCATGATTCTTGCCCTTTCTTGAGGATTTGAGAGAGGAGATCTAGATCTACAATCCCCACCAATCAATTTCTCCTCTAAGTGAGGGGAACCCATTGGATCTAGATTTTGGAGTCTTTTGTTGACTTTCCCCTTTGTTCTTCCTCTCTAATCTCATCCTAGCATTTGTTGCTCGGGTGGGATTTGAGTGTGAAGGACTCGAAAACCTCTAGTGTTCTTGCTTTGCATCATTGCATAGTGTTGAGCTCTCCACCACGATTAGTTCGAGTAAGAGACCATGAGCTTGTTACTCTTGGAGGGAGACCTCCTATTTGGCTTGGCGGTTGGTGCTCCGGTGATCTCTTCAAGGAAGATTGTGAAGAGGCCCGGGCTTCTCCTTCGTGGAGCTTGTGAAGTGGTTGTGGAGCTTGCCATCTCCGGAGTGGAGGAAAAGCTAACCATAAGGAAAGGGCCATTATCCTTCGTGGGTGTGGCTCGGAGAATAGGGTGAGCCTTCGTGGCATTGGGGAATCCTTCGTGGGACCTTCACTCCTCCAAACGTGACGTATCTTCTTGCAAAGGAAGGGAACACGGGAATACATCCTCGTCTCCGCGTGCCTCGATTATTTCTATACCCGAGCTCTCTTTCCTTGTGATAGCCATCGTGCTTGAAGTACATATATCTTGCTATCACTTGTGCTACATATATCTTGTGCCTATCTTGCTTAGCTCTAGTTGTTATTGTTACACTTAGTTGAGTTTAGCATATTTAGGGTTTGTACTTGTAAACTAAATGTTAGTTTAATTCCGCATTCTTACAAGACAAATCCTTAATAGTTTTTAAACGCCTATTCACCCCCTCTAGGCGACATCTCGTCCTTTCAACTAGCGACAACACATCGCTTCGGTAGTCTACGCCACGTTAATGGCGATGCCTCGCATGCCGAGCGGTCGCCACCCACCTCTGCCAATGAGAAATAAATGGTGTTTCCAAGCGTGTCGCGCCCCTCGGCTACCTAAGGCGTATAAAAAGGGGTGCACACTCGGCAGCCTTATCATCTCCTCCACAAAAACCCTAGCCACCGCACAACCTCCACCATAGCGCCCCACCACAAAACCGCGAGGGAATCCATGGCTGGTCCAGGTGGACGGAGAGGCGACCGAGGGCGCGGTCATCGCGGCCAGGCCCGCCGTGATAGAGCAGCATCACCCCACCGCTCGTCATCGCTTGTGTCGTCCTCGTCTTTGTAGGGGTCGAGGTACTTCAAATTCATCCTCCGCATCGACGAGGATCCCCTCAGCATCAAGCGGTTTCCGAAAAAGTTCGCCGAGTTCATCGATGCAGCCAATCCTGCCGAGTTGCAGCTGTGGGAGGCCAGATGCGGCTTTTGCCTGTGGCATGTCGATGGCTTGTTTGAAGGGTAGGGTAGGATGTAACTCGAGGCGGGAGAGGGCGAATAAGCTCCCAGAGAAGAAGTGGCCAGCCAGAACAAATTAAAAAAATGCCCGCCTTTTGTAGGTCATCCCCTTACTACCCATATCGGTTATGTCGTCAGGACATGGATTTTGGATGTAGTCGTCTAGAACCCGTTGCATATGATTTATCCAGCCGGTGCGACTGACGGCTTGATAGCGGGCTTACTTGTTGATCCATTAGTGTTATTATCTCTTTTTAGATGGTTGATTCATGTAGTCTTCAGTGATCTGTGACCTGTAATACTTTTTGTTAATTGACCTTTATTTCAATAAAGTAATAAAGGTTGTAAGAATTGTGTCCTCCTTTTCGTTTTGTAAGAACCGTCACCGCTTGCTTCTCCCACAGGCCCGCCTGACAGCGACCTAGGTAGATGCGTCTTCTCAGGTGCGCTAGTACTGGCAACAATACATCGTTTCGGTAATTTGCACCAAGTTAATGGAGATTCCTCGCATGCCGAGCGGTCGCCACCCACCTCTGCCAATGAGAATTAAATGTCGTTTCCAAGTGTGTCGCGCCCCTCGGCTACCTAAGGCGTATAAAGAGGGGCGCACACTAGGCAGCCTTATCATATCCTCCACACAAACCCTAGCCACCGCACAACCTCCACCTTAGCGCCCCCACAAAACCGCAAGGGAATCCATGTCTGGTGCAGGTGACCGGAGAGGCGGCGGAGGGCACAGTCATCGCGGCCAATCCCATTGTGCTGGAGCAGCATCACCCCGCCTATCGTCGTTGCTTGCGTCGTTCTCGTCTTCGAAGGGGTCGAGGTACTTCAAATTCATCCTCCGCATCGATGAGGATCCCCTTAGCATCAAGCGGTTCCCGAAAAAGTTCGCCGAGTTCATCGACAACGTCGATCCTGCCAAGTTGCAGCCGCGGGAGGCCAGATGCGGCTTTTGCCTGTGGCCTCGATGGCTTGTTCGAGGGGTAGGGTAAGATGTACCTGCACAGCAGGTGGGATAAGTTCGCACGCGCTCCCAACCTCGAGGCCGACTGCATGCTCACCTTCCTCTACGAAGGCGACGGCGAGATGATCGTCAAGGTCTTTGACAAGACATCCCGTCGCAGGCACTACCACACCGACGAGTCCCGGCGAGGACACCGACATCTAGTATTGTCAGAATGTTCTTTTTTGCAGGGAAGATGGGCTAAAACTAATGTCGGTTTCAGTATTTTCTTTCTGCGCATACAAGAACAATAAGGTACAACAACTGCGAGCTGGATTTTCCATTTTCGGTGACTGAGTGTCTCACGGTGTTTTTCTTTGCAGCGAAAGCACGAAACCCGCGAGGCCAACACTAGTTAGATTTTCTTATTTTGCAATGTTTCAAACTGTGTAGTAGGTTGTGTATCCATAGTTAAATGAAAATATTATGTGTTGGGTTATTGGGGGTACCTCAGACGTAAACAGACAAGCGGTCAAAATTGACCATTTCCGTCATTCTGTGTCTGCTGGCCGATGATGGATACATTTGCATCGACCATCGATCGGTTTAATTACAATCGTGGTATCTGGAACAAAGATGCCCGATTATTATATGATACATATCTACATGTACCTTCACCGAGTTAGGTTGATGGTCAGAAAAGTCGCTTGGGCTCTGTTCCATTTTGACATTTCCGGACTCCCCACCAAGAAATTTCGAGGTGTGGAAAATTTCTGGGAGAACGACAAAAATCCTGAAGCGGCGCGGGCATGACTCCCTATATTCAAACAAACTGGCCCATCCTTATCGGCGCGTCACGAGTGTATCCTAAACCGCGATGGACAGTACACGTGCGGCCACTCGCGGCAACCGGATCACGCACGAGTGCCTTTGAAAATGTTAATAGCATATTATGTGGCCAATAATATCAGTTTTGGGATGAGCTGGATTTATTTTTGTTGAAATGAGCTGGTTTTGTTGAAATATTCGTCACAACTCATATCTCCACTAGGTTCTCAGTCAAAACTGTTGACAATAGTGCCACCCTCAACAATTGACGAGAGGGTTTCATGCACATGGCTTTGAAAAATTTGCCAAATTCTTACTTCACGTTGTCTATAAATACAGGGCAGGCATGCAACTCCATTCACTCAACATCTAGGAGCAGAAACGATCAATCACACGAGTACTAGGAGCAGCTGGTAAGTGATGTCTTCCCCCTTCCCCTCGCCTCTTCCCTGAACCAGTGCATGTACGCATGTATACATCTTATTATTTCCAATTCCATCGATATTTTGTTTTGTAAACTTTCAGGTGTTTGTATTTCCCAAAAATGAGCGGGATGAAATCTTCGTGGCCGGAAGTGTTGGGGCTGCCGGTCGATGCGGCCAGGCAGAAGATCCTCAACGACCGGTCAGATGTGAAGGTTGTTGTTGTGCCACCCGCCGTCGCGACTAGGGAGTTTGACGATAAACGAGTCCTCGTCTATGTCAACTATGCAGGCAATGTCACGCAGATCCCCGGGATTGGCTAGGTCTGGATTCATGTGCTGGTCGATCAAGGCGGTGTTCTTCCTACATAGTCATATTTCCATGTGGCTATTTGTTTTATGTTAGCTATGTGAAAAATGTTATGTCACTACGTATTTCACTGCAATAAGCAAATAAAACATTGTCGACAGCAATAAAATAGTATCATTACTATCATATCATCTGTGACTTCAAATGATAAAATTTACATTATGTACTCTCTGTATAGATTACTGTGCACCTCTCTACTATATCTCTTTGAATCATCTGGTCTTGTAAGAAAATATATAATATCAGTGAAATCCTGGCAAAATTCACGGAAGTTTAGTGGGCACTAAAAATAATTACTTTCGAAAAAAAACAGGCAGAACAATTAAAACAAAGTTTCTAACTCAAGGGCATGAGCGATGCTCCACACTTGACTTCTACCCCAGCTCTCCACGTAGGTTTGGATGGCCCAATATTACTCATGTTGTTGGTTGCAGAGTAAAGGAAGATCTTACGGCGGTATCTATACGCCGCCTTAGAAAAAAAGGAGGTTATGTGACCAGGTAATCATCTCACTTTCCTAACTATCGTTCCACATGGTACATGTGTGGTTTCGAAACCTGTTGGCTTACGCATCCGTTGTGGTCCAACGAGATAGCGCCGCCGAACGACGGAATCGCTACGCCGGCAAAGATCTCCTAATTAAGGGTGCTGCACGCGCCAGTCGTCTCCACCATTGCCGGTGATATCATGGCCGCTCCAGATCCGCCAATCCATCGACAGAGGGTACCCTTTGTTCCCGGCGAGGCTAGGGTTAGGGTCTCCGCTCGATCCTATCGAGGTGTTGAGACAGTTAGGTTCTCCTGCTCGTGTGCGTGGGCTTCTTCCTCTAGCGCATGGACCAGCATGGTGAGGTAGACATGCACGTGACCGTATTAGTACGCCATGCATACATAAATTACTCGTACAAGACAACGCAGGCCATACGGGCTACTACAGGGGCATATGTTCATTTTTTAAATTTTACGATCATGCCCCCACTTACGAAGGGGTATGAGAGATCTCCACCATCCTTATTTTTGTCGCGACCAAAGTTTTGCCACGAGCACTGGAGCGAAAGTACTTACACAGAAGGTCACTTCCTCGCTGCCTGGCCCGTAATTTTGAGAATAAAGCTTTGAAAACTAATGGGAAAGTGAAAAGGGGAGGTAGGGGAAATGGGACCACAGAATGGACTGCCACGTTGAGTTAGATATATTTCATACGGTGGTCTTCTCTACGTGTATGTTGGGCATCAACTTTGCCCTAATGCTAGTAGAAAACGGACCTTCCATCTAGGTACGGGGCCTTTTGTCGTGGTTCTTTTAAGGCCTTTTGTTTCGGTTGGAGCCTCAAACCGGGATAAAAATGTCTGAGGTCTTTTGCGGCATGCTGGCAGTCATTTTGTCCCGGCTGGAGACACGAGTCAGAACATAAAGTTCAACAGTTCGTTCCCGTGCAGAACCCGATCGTCGTCGCCATTATTGGCGCACAGAAATCTGGTCGCCGACTCGCCGGAATCTGATGCGTAAAAAATTTCTATATATTTTCTGAAATTTTTCGAGAAACTTTATTTTTGGGCAAATTTTAGAATTTGAATAATGATTCTATTGCAGGAAAACAATTATGGAATGATGAAAAACAAATTCAAAACCAAAACTACAACAACTCTAAGACATTTTAATATAAATTCAATCAATGGCACATAGGTGAAATCATAGTTTTATTCATTTAAAATTATTTTGTTAACAAGGTTGATCAAGTCTTGTTATCAAAACAATTTTATATGAAGCAAAACTTTGTATTTCACACAATGATTATGTTACCTCAATCTCGACGGGAATAGTTCTAATCATGACAATATCATTCTCCTTCTTTGTCTTGGGCAAAGGCAAATGAAATTTCCCAATTTGGATGGTATCAACATTAATAATTGACTTTAGACCATATTTCCCATCAACTTCTTGGGAAAATAAACCGTATGCTCTTTGCCATCGACATTAAAAGTTACTTTTTCCTTGGTTGCAATCAATAACACCCCTTACAGTGTTAAGAAAATGTCTCCCAAGAATAATAAACATATTATCATCTTCACGCATTTCTAGCACAACAAAGTCAGTTAATATCATACAATGATGAGCAACTTGAACAGGAACATCCTCACATATACCAACAGGAATAGTAGTAGACTTATCAGCCATTTACAAGGATATATCAGTTGGTATTAATTTTTCTAGATCAAGTCTTCTATAGAGAGGAAAAGGCATAACACTAACTCCTGCTCCTAAATTACCTAAAGCAGTTCTAACATAATTATTTTTGATGGAGCATGGAACAGTGGATATACCTGAATCACCAAGCTTCTTTGGAACCTTACCATTAAAGGAGTAATTAGCGAGCATAGTGGAGATTTTCTCATTTGGAATCTTCCTCTTATTAGAGATAATATCTTTCATATACTTTGAATAGAGGCAATTTAATAGCATCAGTCAAAGGAATTTGCAAAAACAAAGGTTTCATCCATTCACAGAACTTATTATAATGTTCTTCCTCCTTTGATTTATGTTTCTTATCAGGAAAGCGCATTGGTTTTTGCACCCAAGGTTCTCTCTCACTACCATGTTTAGTAGCAATAAAATCTTCCTTAGTGTATTTTGTATTCTTAGTATGCTTTTCAGGTTCTTCTTCAATTTCTTCCTTATCGAAAGCATCATTTTTATCATTACCACTTTCAGTTTCAGCATCAGAAATAGATATACTATTAGGATCCTTAGCAGGATCAGAGGATTCTACAACAATTTTATGTTTCTTCTTCTTTTTCTTAGACTTAGTCCTAGCATCATTAGCTTACTGAGAATCTTGTTCAATTCTCTTTGGATGTCCTTCAGGATATAAAGGATCCTGAGTAGAAACACCACTTCTAGTTCTTATTTCATAAGCATATTTTGTTGGAGATATGCCCAAGAGGAATAAATAAAGTGGTTATTATATATCTTTGTGTTTATGATAAATGTTTGCATACCATGCTATAATTGTATTAACCGAAACATTGATACATGTGTGTTATGTAAACAACAAGGAGTTCCTAGTAAGCCTCTTGTATAACTAGCTTGTTGATTAATAGATGATCATGGTTTCGTGATCATGAACATTGGATGTTATTAATAACAAGGTTATGTCATTAGATGAATGATATAATGGACACACACTCAAATAAGCGTAGCATAAGATCACGTCATTAAGTTCAACTTGCTATTAGCTTCCGATACATAGTTACCTAGTCCTTCGACCATGAGATCATGTAAATCACTTATACCGGAAAGGTACTTTGATTAAATCAAACGCCACTGCGTAAATGGGTCGTTATAAAGATGGGATTAAGTATTCAGAAATTGTGAGTTGAGGCATATGGATCAAGAGTGGGATTTGTCCATCCCGATGATGGATAGATATAATCTGGGCCCTCTCGGTGGAATGTCATCTGATTAGCTTGCAAGCATGTGAATGGTTCACAAGAGATGATATGCCACGGTACGAGTAAAGAGTACTTGTCGGTGACGAGGTTGAACAAGGTATCGTGATACCGATGATCGAACCTCGGACAAGTAAAATATCGCGTGACAAAAGGAATCGGTATCGTATGTAAATGGTTCAATCGATCACTAAGTTATCGTTGAATGTGTGGGAGCCATTATGGATCTCCAGATCCCTCTATTGGTTATTGGTCGGAGAGAAGTCTCGACCATGTCTGCATAGTTCACGAATCGTAGGGTGACACACTTAAGGTTTGATGTCGTTTTAAGTAGATATGGAATATGGAATGGAATTCGAATGATTGTTCGGAGTCTCGGATGTGATCCAGGACATCACGAGGAGGTCCGGAATGGTCCGGAGAATAAGATCCATATATAGGAAATCACTTTCCAAGTTTGGAAATGATCCGGTGCATTTATGGAAGGCGCTAGAATGTTCTAGAACTTTCCGGAAGAAATCACCATGGAAGGTGGAGTCCCGGTTGGGCTCCACCAACCCTAACTAGCCAACCAAGTGGGAGGGTGGAGTCCATGGTGGACTCCACCTCCTTGGCCGGCCAACAAGGGGGCAAGGGGAGAGTCCCTGTCCCACTAGGTTTCGTCCATATGGCAGTTTTTGAATTGGGGTCTTATTCGAAGACTTTGGGCAAACCCTAGGGATTCCACCTATATAAAGAGGAGGAGAGGGAGGGGGGCAGCCACTCTTGGCCGCACCATCAAAGGGGCTCCCTAGCCGGCGCGCCAGCCACCCCCTCTCTCCCAAACCCTAGCCTCTCTCCTCCTCCATCTTCTCCCACAGCGTTTACGGCGAAGCCCTGCCGGAGATCTCCACCACCACCACCGTCACCACGCCATCGTGCTGGCGGGATTCCGAGGAGGATCTACTACATCCGCTGCCCGCTGGAACGGGGAAAAGGACGTCGTCATCAACACCGAACGTGTGACCGAGTACGGAGGTGCTTCCCGACTTTGGCACCGTCAAGATCTTCTACGCGCTTTCGAAAGCGGCAAGTGATCGACTACAGCAACAACGAGATCTAATCTCGTAGGCTTTGGAAATCTTCGAGGGTTAGCCTCATGATTGGCTACCATCTTCTAGATTGGATCTTGTCTTGTTATTCGTTCTTGCGGTAGGAAATTTTTTGTTTATATGCTACGAATCCCATCATATTTTTCCCTAGAAGTATTAACTAGCAAACCGTTTAGCACTTCAGTGAGCTGATCAATTTGAGTTTGAACAATATGGAAATGTTTAACAAGCATTTTAACTTCATTAGAGGTTCTTTCCACAATATCATGCAAATTATTGATAGCTCTAGAATTTTCCATTAGGCGATGTTCAACTCTCTTATTAAAATTATCTTGCTTAACAATAAAATTATCAAATTCATCTAAGCAAGAAAAAGAAGACTCTAGACTTCAGTGCAGAGTATGAGAAGGTAAAAGATCACTGGGCCGAATTCATGAAGTACACCACGGAGTCAGAAGAATTTAAGAAAAGGTCGGCAAAAAATAAGGCAAATGATGCGTTGAAGAAATATCACCAAATTACCGGGCCAGGTGGCTACATGGCTAAACGGCCTAAGTGTCAGGCAGCTGAGGCGGAACTGGTCAACAAAGGGATCCTTATAGGGACATTCGGTTGGGCCGAACGGTCGAAGGAGTGGTTCTACGGGATTGGGGGGAAGGTGCACCCAGAAACAGGGAAGTGTATCTATAATAAAGAACATCTGAAGCACCCCATTCAAGCCCTTGAACAAGCACATAGGGACGTGCAGGAGGGGAGGTTCCACCCCGAAAGAGAGAACGACGAGCTGACACACGCCCTTGGGAACAAAGAACACGGCGGACGACCACGAGGCACATAAGACTCCGTTCCGTGAAAGTATGGCTTTCCTCCAGAAAGAAAGAGATTTCCTGATAAAAGCCGTGCGAAGAGAAAGGCAAAGGAAACAGACCGCATAGCGTCCTTAGAGAATTCTATGAGCGCCCTTCAAGCCACAGTTTCCCAAGTAACCCAAGTACTTACAACCCAGATGGCTCAGGGGCAGCATGTAGATACTGCATTACTCGATGCTATCGTCCCGCTGCAATCTCAACACCGGAAAAGCAGCATGGCTTCTACTCAGCAGGATGATGATGAACACAGTGGCGGAGCCAGGATATCAACCTTGTGTAGTCATTGTAATGTTGTGTAGTCAAATACATATATTTATATACATTTTTATTATTTTTTGCATACTATAAGGTTGTATTGCCAAAAGTATGTGTAGTCAATTGACTACACAGCATAGGCGTGGCTCCGCCACTGGATGAACAGGTGATGAAGCCTCCTCTCTACCCGCCCCCCGTGGATGATATCACAGAGAGCCGCCCTTGTGAGATTCATGTAAAATTTGCCAACATATCCATGAAGGCGGCGGTCGGAAATCTCTTACCTACAAGAACTTACCATTGCCGTTCGGTCCAAGATGGCTATGCTGTTGTGATGGTGGATGAAGTGATGGCAGGATATGACCCTTGCTCCTTGAGCAACCTGCATGTGAAGATGGGGAAATTAATGAACTGGGAGAAGCCCTTAGAACCACCGGTCAATGGCGGAAGGAGAACATTGTGTTTCCAGGTTCGAAGCCAAGCAGGCCACCTCCAGCTCGTTCTCCGCCTCCTTCGCCACCTCTGCCACCTGCGTAGTCTCCTCCGCGTGATGATTCTCCTCTGCACGATGATGATTCATGTGCGTGATGATTCTCTTGTGCGTGAGCTGTCTCCTCCGCCTCCGCCGTCTCCTCCGCGTGAGCGGTCTCCTCCGCGTGAGAATACTCCGCCGCCTCCTCCTCGTCAGGAGACTCCGCCAAGTATGCAACCACCTAAGCAAAAGAGGAAGAGTACCGCGGCAAGTATTAAAGCTCTGAAGAGATCATCAGCTTCGAAGAGGTCCAAGACTCCAGATTTGTTACCATATGAGCGGATTGATGAGCAAACCGACGCAGTCGCAGCCGCCGAGCTGAAGGTGTTTCTTGCGCCGAAGAAGCATCCGCTAAAGCTGTTTATAGCACCGAATACAATGAAGCACTTTGCTGAGACGAGAGCAAAGAAAGCTGAATTGGCATGTGATTATGACCGCTCTCTTGGACAGTCCACTAGAGCGAGAAAAGCGAAAAAAAATTGCCCACCTTGGACAACAGGAAAACCAGTCGCTACCCCCCCCCCCCTTCATCGTGGAGTCCTATGATGATCTAGAGACGGCATCGATGATCGAACGGGCGGCTAGAGATCATGGAGCAGATGTTCAGTACGAAGATTACTATCCAATGGCTGAAGTCGTAAACAAGTATCAATACGGACATGATCTCGTCAAACCTGGCCAGCTCGGGCGTCTAGGGACTCAGATGTAAAGGTTGCATGAATGGTACCTACAAGCCTGTCGGAAGTGTGATCACTACCTCACAGTGGCAGTTAGAGATGAGCATTACTTCCGGAGGAAGGAGGAGATAAACCTTTAGTTTGAAGAACTATTTCACTTATTCAATCAAGACTCCCTCGAAAAATCTATCATCAGTTGCTACATCCTGTAAGTGATTTATTTATGTAATTAAGTCTGTAGCTCAGCTCATTCATTTGCACTAACAATTATCCTCACTATATTCTTTTTGTACGCTATATATTATGCAGAACGAAGATGCTTGAATGCAAAAGAGGCAAGCTCTATGACATCGGGTTCATTGACCCAAACACCGTTCATGAAGTTACGGTTCGACGGTACGCCAAGGACACAGAGGAGAACTTGCTAATGTTTTTACAGAAGCAATCAAACAAAGAGGAAATATTCTTTCCTTACAACTTCAAGTGAGTTTATAATTTTCTTACAAACATTCGATGTCGCTTACTCGATGTGAAGTTAAAATAATCCGGCGAGTTATGCGTGTGTAGATTCCATTATATTCTCCTAATCATTAAGCTTATCAAAGGAGTAGTACTTGTCATGGACTAGAACCGTAAAGAACATGGGGAATGGGCGAACATGGCTGCCCTGCTCCAGAGGTAATTTCAATCAATATTGTATCGGCATCTTCATATGTTCTCATTCAATGATATCATCAACTAATCAATAACTCATTTAACTCATTTTTTCTTTGCCGGGCAGGGCTTGGAAACGGTTCGTCAATACTGTTCCGTGTAAATGGAAACATGAGCTTACATTTAAAGATCACCCTGTAAGTAGTACTATATATATAGCTATGTCCGCGAATCTTTTTGATATTTTTTTTCAATACCATGCTTGATTATTAGTTTGATCGAACTATTTTATCGTAAAGTGTTTGAAGCAGGAACCCGTGAATAACTTATGTGGATACTACGTCTGCGAGTTCATTCGCGAGATGACCTATCACAGGGAACTGGACGAGGAGGCTATATCCGCCATTCGTGTATGTGAACAAATTTTTTTGTAAAGTGTTTGAAGTAGGAACCCGGGAATAACTTATATTGATCACCTTTTGTAATTTAGATGGAACGCCTGCGGGACTCTCTCCTAACGGAGGATCACATAGGAGCAATTCAAGAGGAACTTGCGGGATTCTTTCTTACCGAGGCCATAGATCCAACTCGAGAATACCATCGGGAGTTCGTATATATGTATTAGGGATATGAATAGATATGGTACCTTTGGTTCCAGCTTTATATATTATAAACATGCATTACTTGTACTATATTTCATGACGATGTCTATATATACATGACGATGTTTGTGGTTTCTTGAATGATATATGCATTGCAGATTTGAATGAATAATATAAAACCCTGAAACTCTGCCGCGGCAGAGAAACGTTGCTCCACCTTAAACCTCTGCCGCGGCAGATAAACGGCCATTTTCTCTGCCGCGGCAGAGACGAACCGGGACCAAAGGTCCTCCACCACGAGTCCCCTGGCCGCACCACGTGGCAGGGCCTTTGATCCCGGTGTATATTTGAACCGGGACCAAAGGGTTGACCCTTTAGTCCCGACTGATTGGTCCCGGTTGAAAAACCGGGACTGAAGGTCCAAATAGACCGAGACTGTAGGCCCATTTTCTACTAGTGAATGGCATAGTACCATGAGTAGTATGACTTTATATAGAATTCGAAGTATAGTTGTTATTTCTTATATGTATGGGATTTTGTTTATGTGAGAGACCAACAATACATTTATTCCGAAGTTTGTACACTATTGGCGCTAGTACCTCGTATACCCTAACCCTAGCCTGCTAATTAACCCAAACCCACGGCGGATGCTGGTACCGCCAAAGAAGACAACACGCTATCATAGCTAACGAAGTGTTTCCCCGACGAAGAAATCTTCGGGTCATGTTCCACCACGAGATCTTCATGCCCGCATTAATAGTGGTGTTGATTTCTAGGTATGGGTCTTCAGATCTTTCTTTGCTGGATATATTTTGGATTTTTTTTCTCATAGTTGCCGCGAGGAAGATTGTCCTCGTAATATTTCTCCTGGCTACTACGTTCTCGACAGTGGAGATTTGTACTCTCGGATCCCCACCGACACCGACCAAAATGTTCGGTTGCTTTTTCCTGGCTTGGTACTCCTACCAGTGTTAATTGACTACTTTAATGACCGTGTGTGCACATAGACTTGGCATTCATTGCGTCTCAAGTTAAAATTTTGGGAGAACCTCCATTGATATTTATAGAGTTTTGGTTTAGTAGCTACGTTTGAATGTTTCGAAAAGTACAAGATTGTGTCATGAAAGAATTAACATTTTGAAGATCACAAATTTTTTCTTGTTTCTTTTAGACTTTATTTTATTATATATAATCTTGAAGACATCACATATATCTCTACCGCGTACTATTTGCTAATATAGATATAAATGAATATATATATATATATAATATTTCTATTTTTTGCAAGAAAATATATATACTATGTTTGTCTAAAAATAAGTGTCTTAATTTTATCTAGATACGTATCTATCTTGACACATCTTACTTGTAGATACATCTATATCTAAAAAATGGAGAAACTTATTTTATTTTTCTAGATGGAGGAAGTAGAGGATTGATTGTAAAGAGAAAGTGTTTCCCCTCACGCTATGGCTCCTCCTCTTGGTCGTCGTAGACAAGTATTCGCGCAGACCAAGGAGTTATCGTTGAGATCTATCGTCCACGTATGCCGCACACACAGTTTGATTTGCAAAGAAAACAAAGAAGAAAAGGGAAAGAAGTTTCACGTAAGAGCCACTCAGCACCATCCCAAGGCAGTCAATCAACAACTGAACGGAAAAACAAAAAGCAAAAAAAAAAAGCCAATCACACGTGTCGTGTGGTCTTCATAGATGAATTGCTTATATCATATAACAATGTTTGAGTTGCTAACAGAGCTTATCGCCCTGTGCTTCCATTCTTCCCGGCGGGGATTATAAACAGGTTTGATCGATCTTACGCAAGCGCTGTGGTACTAATTAAAACATGAAGCAGCACGCGGATGAAAAATCGAAGGGGTGTGGTGCGCACTGCACTGGCCGGTATTAAATTGGCCCAGTATCTTCTATAGGTAACCTAAGGTTAGGAGGCTCAACCATCATGGGCGTGCGCCGACAGTCGGCCCAATGGAGTGGCTGCTGGTGAAGAAGTTCCGATGTGTATGGGCTTTATCTGATGAAGAGATTTTTGAGCATATGTGTGCAACTTCTGAACCTAGTGCAAAGTTCTGAATTTTTTCTATGAGGAAGATCTTGTCTACGGATGAGTTCGTTAAGGTTCTTGTTACTTAATGGACGATTCGGACCGCACGCAGGAAGGCCATCCATGAGGGGGAGTTTCAAAACCCACTGTCCACGCCTTATTTTGTCCGCGGGTTTCTGGATGATCTCTCTTTGATGCCGAAACCAGTCCTTAATTCTAGTGCTCCAGTTCAACATGTACCGGCACGTAGATGGATACCACCTTCCGAAACCAGATCAAGGCTAATGTTGATGGAGCAGTTTCAAGGAACAATACTATTGGAGCTGTTGCTGTTATCTATCGGTTCCATTTCGCCGACGGTAACTGCACTACCCCCAGCGACCCTGTTTCAACTCGCTAGCGGTAACACGAGGAGGGTCTAACAAGCCTTACCGTCGGCATCTTCAAATCGGACTCGCCGGCGGTAATAAGTCCGGCTATAAGCTTATTCCTAGTAGTGTATGGTGTAGACCGGCGGGGGTGATAGGCACACCTCAAGCTAAACCCTACCATCCATCCATGGCCGAGCACAACCTTAGGTGGGATCAGGTTGTTCAGATGTGCCGCCAAGCCCACCAGAAGGACGAGCAGCTAGTCGCCAACGCTTTTTAGGCCGACCAGCTGGGCCTGGAGGCGGCGGAGGCGGAGGTTGCGGAGGTAGAGGTGGAGGCGGCAGAGCGCGGGCCGCGATGGCGCCCCCTCCAGCGGCCCCACCCGCGGACGCCGTCATCCACGACATCGCCGCCGCCGCCGCCGACGTACCCGCCCGCTTCCACTGCGGTTCTGGTCGCGTCCTGCGAGACCATAGCTGGAGACGCCCTGTGCCGTCAGGCTAGGGCAGCGGAGGAGGAAGCCCACAGCTATGCGGTCACCATGGCTCGGGGGTACATGTGCTCCGACCTGGATTCGCTCCAGCGGAGGAGCCCTTCTCCCGCGCGGGTCGAGCAGGAGAACTCGGAGCTGGCGGGCTCCATCGCCGCCAAGGACGAAGCGGTAGCGGAGGCGGCTAGGGACAGGGCCCACTTACACGCACAGTTGGCGGCGTTGCAGGCGGCGGAGGCAGCGACGGCGGAGACGGCCAACTCTATGGCCAGGATAGTCATGTGGGACTCCTCTCTGGCCGAGGCCGTCGAACGCCGCAGGCGGTGGGACGAGATGTCCGATCGCTAGCGTGCGCGGAGGTGGAGGGTGTCAAGCGCTCCCGCTTCGACGACCAGTAGTAGGCCGCGCGACTACGAGTAACCCAGGCCGTGGTAGGCCGCATGACTGCGTGTAGGTACGGCCGTTGTAGTTTTAGGTTAACTCGACTAACCATCTCTATAAAGATGGTCCTTTTGGCCAATCAATAGTAAGGGTGTGTTGTTGATACGTCTCCAACATATTGATGGCGTGTAACTCACACGTTCGTTGGGAACCCCAAGAGGAAGGTATGATGCGCACAACAGCAAGTTTTCCCTCAGAAAGAAACCAAGGTTTATTGAACCAGGAGGAGCCAAGAAGCACGTTGAAGGTTGATGGCGGCGGGATGTAGTGCGGCGCAACACCAGGGATTCCGGCGCCAACGTGGAACCTGCACAACACAACCAAAGTACTTTGCCCCAACGAAACAGTGAGGTTGTCAATCTCACCGACTTGCTGTAACAAAGGATTAGATGTATAGTGTGGATGATGATTGTTTGCAAAGAACAGTAAAGAACAATAGCAGCAGATTTGTATTTCAGATGTAAAAGAATGGACCGGGGTCCATAGTTCACTAGAGGTGTCTCTCCCATAAGATAAATAGCATGTTTGGTGAACAAATTACAGTCGGGCAATTGACAAATAGAGAGGGCATAACAATGCACATACATGATATGATGAATATTGTGAGATTTAATTGGGCATTACGACAAAGTACATAGACCGCTATCCAGCATGCATCTATGCCTAAAAAGTCCACCTTCGGGTTATCATCCGAACCCCTTCCAGTATTAAGTTGCAAAACAACAGACAATTGCATTAAGTATGGTGTGTAATGTAATCAATAACTAAATCCTCGGACATAGCATCAATGTTTTATCCCTAGTGGCAACAAGCACATCCACAACCTTAGAACTTTCTCGTCACTGTCCCGCATTTAATGGAGGCATGAACCCACTATCGAGCATAAATACTCCCTCTTGGAGTTAAGAGCAAAAACTTGGACAGAGCCTCTACTAATAACGGAGAGCATGCAAGATCATAAACAACACATAGGTAATAGATTGATAATCAACATAACATAGTATTCTCTATCCATCGGATCCCGACAAACACAACATATAGAATTACAGATAGATGATCTTGATCATGTTAGGCAGCTCACAAGATCCGACAATGAAGCACATGAGGAGAAGACAACCATCTAGCTACTGCTATGGACCCATAGTCCAGGGGTGAACTACTCACTCATCACTCCGGAGGCGACCATGGCGGTGAAGAGTCCTCCGGGAGATGAATCCCCTCTCCGGCAGGTGCCGGAGGTGATCTCCGAATCCCCCGAGATGGGATTGGCGGCGGCGGCGTCTCGCAAGGTTTTCCGTATCGTGGCTCTCGGCATCGGGGGTTTCGCGACGAAGGCTTTAAGTAGGCGGAAGGGCAACGCGGGGGCCACACGAGGGCCCCACACGCCGGGGCCGCGCGGCCAAGGGCCGGGCCGCGCCGCCCTGTTGTGTCGGCGCCTCGTGGCCCCACTTCCTTTCCCCCTCGGTCTTCTGGAATCTTCGTGCAAAAATAGGACCCTGGGCGTTGATTTCGTCCAATTCCGAGAATATTTCCTTTGTAGGATTTCTGAAACCAAAAACAGCAGAAAACGAAGAATCGGCTCTTCGGCATCTCGTTAATAGGTTAGTGCCGGAAAATGCATAAATACGACATATAATGTGTATAAAACATGTAGATATCATCAATAATGTGGCATGGAACATAAGAAATTATCGATACGTCGGAGACGTATCAGCATCCCCAAGCTTAGTTCCTGCTCGTCCCGAGCAGGTAAACGATAACAAAGATAATTTCTGGGTGACATGCCATCATAACCTTGATCATACTATTGTAAACATATGTAATGAATGCAGCGATCAAAACAATGATAATGACATGAGTAAACAAATGAATCATAAAGCAAAAACTTTTCATGAATAGTACTTAAAGACAAGCATCAATAAGTCTTGCATAAGAGTTAACTCATAAAGCAATAAATCAAAGTAAAGGTATTGAAGCAACACAAAGGAAGATTAAGTTTCAGCGGTTGCTTTCAACTTATAACATGTATATCTCATGGATAATTGTCAACATAGAGTAATATAACAAGTGCAATATGCAAGTATGTAGGAATCAATGCACAGTTCACACAAGTGTTTGCTTCTTGAGGTGGAGAGAAATAGGTGAACCGACTCAACATAAAAGTAAAAGAAAGGTCCTTCAAAGAGGAAAGCATCGATTGCTATATTTGTGCTAGAGCTTTTATTTTGAAAACAAGAAACAATTTTGTCAACGGTAGTAATAAAGCATATGTATCATGTAAATTATATCTTACAAGTTGCAAGCCTCATGCATAGTATACTAATAGTGCCCGCACCTTGTCCTAATTAGCTTGGACTACCGGGATCATCGCAATACACATGTTTTAACCAAGTGTCACAAAGGGGTACCTCCATGCCGCTCGTACAAAGGTCTAAGGAGAAAGCTCGCATTTTGGATTTCTCGCTTTTGATTATTCTCAACTTAGACATCCATACCGGGACAACATGGACAACAAATAATGGACTCCTCTTTAATGCATAAGCATGTAGCAACAATTAGTGTTCTCATATGAGATTGAGGATATATGTCCAAAACTGAAACTTCCACCATGATTCATGGCTTTAGTTAGCGGCCCAATGTTCTTCTCTAACAATATGCATGCTCTAACCATTAAAGTGGTAGATCTCCCTTACTTCCGACAAGACGGACATGCATAGCAACTCACATGATATTCAACAAAGAGTAGTTGATGGCGTCCCCAGAAGCATGGTTATCGCACAACAAGCAACTTAATAAGAGATAAAGTGCATAAGTACATATTCAATACCACAATAGTTTTTAAGCTATTTGTCCCATGAGCTATATATTGTAAAGGTAGAGAATAGAAATTTTAAAGGTAGCACTCAAGAAATTTACTTTGGAATGGCGGAGAAATACCATGTAGTAGGTAGGTATGGTGGACACAAATGGCATAGTGGTTGGCTCAAGGATTTTGGATGCATGAGAAGTATTCCCTCTCGATACAAGGTTTAGGCTAGCAAGGTTATTTGAAACAAACACAAGGATGAACCGGTGCAGCAAAACTCACATAAAAGACATATTGTAAACATTATAAGACTCTACACCGTCTTCCTTGTTGTTCAAACTCAATACTAGAAATTATCTAGACTTTAGAGAGACCAAATATGCAAACCAAATTTAGCAAGCTCTAGGTGTTTCTTCATTAGTGGGTGCAAAGTATATGATGCAAGAGCTTAAACATGAGCACAACAATTGCCAAGTATCAAATTATTCAAGACATTTTAGAATTACTACATGTAGCATTTCCCGATTCCAACCATATAACAATTTAACGAAGAAGATTCAACCTTCGCCATGAATACTATGAGTAAAGCCTAAGGACATATTTGTCCATATGCAACAGCGGAGCGTGTCTCTCTCCCACACAATGAATGCTAGGATCCATTTTATTCAAACAAAACAAAAAACAAAAACAAACCGACGCTCCAAGTAAAGTACATAAGATGTGATGGAATAAAAATATAGTTTCAGGGGAGGAACCTGATAATGTTGTCGATGAAGAAGGGGATGCCTTGGGCATCCCCAAGCTTAGACGCTTGAGTCTTCTTAAAATATGCAGGGGTGAACCACCGGGGCATCCCCAAGCTTAGAGCTTTCACTCTCCGTGATCATATTGCATCATTCTCCTCTCTTGATCCTTGAAAACTTCCTCCACACCAAACTCGAAACAACTCATTAGAGGGTTAGTGCACAATAAAAATTAACATGTTCAGAGGTGACACAATCATTCTTAACACTTCTGGACATTGCATAAAGCTACTGGACATTAATGGATCAAAGAAATTCATCCAACATAGCAAAAGAGGCAATGCGAAATAAAAAGGCAGAATCTGTCAAAACAGAACATTCCGTAAAGATGGAATTTATTGAGGCACCAGACTTGCTCAAATGAAAATGCCCAAATTTAATGAAAGTTGCGTACATATCTGAGGATCACGCACGTAAATTGGCATATTTTTCTGAGCTACCTACAGAGAGGCAGGTCGAAATTCGTGACAGCAAAGAAATCTGTTTCTGCGCAGTAATCCAAATCTAGTATGAACCTTACTATCAACGACTTTACTTGGCACAACAATGCACAAAACTAAGATAAGGAGAGGTTGCTACAGTAGTAAACAAATTCCAAGACTCAAATATAAAACAAAATACTGTAGTAAAAACATGGGTTGTCTCCCATAAGCGCTTTTCTTTAACGCCTTTCAGCTAGGCGCAGAAAGTGTTTATCAAGTATTATCAAGAGATGAAGCATTGACATCATTACCAGAGGTGTTGGGAGTTTTCTCAACCATGCATAATATGTTGGATACATAAGTTTCAGCGGCTCCCTTTTCATTAGTCTTGGGCTTGCTACTCTCATCAAACAAATTTTCAGGAACAAGCCAAGCATAATTATCATCTAGAGCTTCATGCATCGCTAGGAGCTTACATGGTATTGGTGTTTTAATCTCCCCACCATCATTAACATTATTAGTGTACTTAATTCTATCCATATCCATTTTTTCAAGTGTTCTTTTAAAGTCGGTATAAAAGCCAAGCCTCTTATGCTTAATAAAAACTTTTCTAGCTTCTATAGCTATATCTTCAAATTCTCGCACTAAGACTTTCTAGAACAAAATCTCTCTTCTCTCCCCGCTTCCATATCGTAAAGTGTAAGAAACATGTGTTGTATCATGGGGTTGAGACTAATAAATCTAGCTTCCATCATGCGTACCAAACAACAGAGGCATCTTCATAAGTAGGGATAGCTTTTGCAAGTGGTATATCTTTAAGATCTTCATGCATACTAACATGGGTGAAATATTCTTCTATATTATCTCTTCCAATTATAGACCCTTGTCCCACAGGTATATCTTTTACAGTAAAATTAAGAGGAAACATGTTGAAATAAGTAAAGCAAATGCAAGTAACTAATTTTTTTGTGTTTTTGATATAGAGCACAAGACAGTAAATAAAGTAAAACTAGCAACTAATTTTTTTTGTGTTTTGATATAATGCAGCAAACAAAGTAGTAAATAAAATAAAGCAAGACATAAACAAAGTAAAGAGATTGGATTGTGGAGACTCCCCTTGCAGCGTGTCTTGATCTCCCCGGCAACGGCGCCGTAAAAATATGCTTGATGGTGTGTAACTCACACGTTCGTTGGGCAACCCCAAGAGGAAGGTATGATGCGCACAGCAGCAAGTTTTCCCTCGTAAAGAAACCAAGGTTTATCGAACCAAGAGGAGCCAAGAAGCACGTTGAAGGTTGATGGCGGCGGGATGTAGTGCGGCGCAACACCGTAGATTCCGGCGCCAACGTGGAACCCGCACAACACAACCAAGCTACTTTGCCCCAACGAAACAGCTGAGGTTGTCAATCTCACCGGCTTGCCGTAACAAAGGATTAACCGTATTGTGTGGAAGATGATTGTTTGCAGAGAAAACAGTAGAAACAAGTATTGCAAGAGATTGTATTTCAGTAAAGAGAATTGGACCGGGGTCCACAGCTCACTAGAGGTGTCTCTCCCATAAGACGAACAGCATGTTGGGTGAACAAATTACAGTTGGGCAATTGACAAATAAAGAGAGCATGACAATGCACATACATATCATGATGAGTATAGTGAGATTTAATTGGGCATTACGACAAAGTACATAGACCGCCATCCAACCGCATCTATGCCTAAAAAGTCCACCTTCAGAGTTATCATCCGAACCCCTCCAAGTATTAAGTTGCAAGCAACAGTACAATTGCATTAAGTATGGTGCGTAATGTAATCAACAACTACATCCTTAGACATAGCATCAATGTTTTATCCCTAGTGGCAACAAGCACAACACAACCTTAGAACTTTCTCGTCACCGTCCTGTGTGTCAATGCAGCATGAACCCACTATCGAGCATAAGTACTCCCTCTTGGAGTTAAAAGCATCTACTTGGCCAGAGCATCTACTAATAACGGAGAGCATGCAAGATCATAAACAACACATAAGCATAACTTTGATAATCAACATAACAAGTATTCTCTATTCATCGGATCCCAACAAACGCAACATATAGAATTACATATAGATGATCTTGATCATGATAGGCAGCTCACAAGATCCGACAATGATAGCACAATGGGGAGAAGACAACCATCTAGCTACCGCTATGGACCCATAGTCCAGGGGTAGACTACTCACTCATCACTCCGGAGGCGACCATGGCGGTGTAGAGTCCTCCGGGAGATGATTCCCCTCTCCGGCAGGGTGCCGGAGGCGATCTCCGTGGATCCCCCGAGATGGGATCGGCGGCGACGGCGTCTCGCAATGTTTTCCGTATCGTGGCTCTCGGCATCGGGGGTTTCGTCACGGAGGCTATTTGTAGGCGGAAGGGCAGGTCAAGAGGCGGCACGGGGGCCCACACCACAGGCCGGCGCGGCCAAGGGGGCCGCGCCGCCCTAGGGTTTGGCGCCCCGTGGCCCCTCTTCGTCTCTCCTTCGGACTTCCGGAAGCTTCGTGAGAAAATAGGCCTCCGGGCTTTTATTTCGTCCAATTCCGAGAATATTTCTTTACTAGGATTTCTGAAACCAAAAACAGCAAAAACAAAGAATCGGCACTTCGGCATCTTGTTAATAGGTTAGTTCCAGAAAATGCACGAATATGACATAAAGTGTGCATAAAACATGTAGATAACATCAATAATGTGGCATGGAACACAAGAAATTATCGATACGTTGGAGACGTATCATACTTCAATACAATGATCTCATGAGCTGCCTTACATGATTGAGATCCATTTGATGTAATCGGTGTTGTGTTTGTTGGGATCCGATGGATGATACATTATGATTAGTCTATCTATAAAGTTTGTGAAGTTATTGTTGCTGCAATCTTGTTATGCTTAATGCTTGTCACTAGGGCCCGAGTGGCATGATCTTAGATTTAAGCTCTATAATTATTGCTTAGATTGTATCTACATGTTGTATGCACATGTCACTGTCCGGAACCAAAGGCCCCGAAGTGACAAAAATCGGGACAACCGGAGGGGATGGCGGTGATGTGAGGATCACATGTTTTCACCAAGTGTTAATGCTTTGCTCCGGTACTCTATTAAAAGGAGTACCTTAATATCCAGTAGATTCGCTTGAGGCCCGGCTGCCACCGGCTGGTAAGACAAAAGATGTTGTACAAGTTTCTCATTGCGAGCACGTATGACTATATATGGAAAACATGCCTACATGATTAATGATCTTTATGTTCTGTCTTAATGCTATTTCAATCCTATCAATTACCAGACTGTAATTTGTTCACCCAACACTTGTTATTGGAGAGTTGTCACTAGTGTAGATAGCTGGGAACCCCGGTCCATCTTTCATCATCATATACTCGTTCTACATGTCATTGGAAGTAGTATCAACTATTTTCTCGGTGCCATTGCTCCCGTGTTACTATTACCGCCGTCGTGTTACTCGTTATTATTGCTCTCATATCATCGCTACTTTCACATCACCCCCGTTACTAGTGCTTTTCCAGTGTGCAACTGAATTGACAACTCGGTTGTTAAGGCTTATAAGTATTCTTTACCTCCCCTTGTGTCGAATCAATAAATTTGGATTTTACTTCCCTCGAAGACTGCCGCGATCCCCTATACTTGTGGGTTATCAAGACTGTTTTCTGGCGCCGTTGCCGAGGAGGCATAGCTCTACTCATAAGTTCACCTGGGGAGTACACTCTACCTCTCTCTCTGTTTTTATTTTGTTTTACTTTGTTTTGCTTAGTTTACTTTTTCCTAGTTTATTTGTGCTTAGTTTATTTATGTCTTGTTTTATTTTTCTTAGTTTACTTTTGTCTAGTTTCTTTTTGTCTTGTTTTACTTTTCTCGTATACCCAAAAATCCATAAAAATTTGAAAAACCTAAAAATTAATTACTGCTGCTATGGGAGAACCCATAACCTACTTGGAGCTTATAGAATATTATAATAATTATAGAGAATCAAGAAAGGGAAAAGTGATGAGTGCTGTGATAGAAAAATTGAATACAATTGCTAAAATCTTGCTTAAACGCCATGATATAAACTGTTGCTCTCAACAGGACATTAAACATCTTAAATTTCAATGTGGCTTTAGTGAGGAATTTCTAATTAAGAACTATAATCGGAATAGCTATATTCATTTTGGGTTTGAAGAGGTAGAACAATTTGTCATATTTATGGGAGCCTCCGAGATAGAATCCTTCATGGTTAAAAATTATGAAACTTGTGTTGTTTGTAAGGACCTTAAAGATTATGTCTCTTCTATCCTTAATTTTTGCAATGAAAGTTACACTGATAATCCTTATATCATTGATTATAGAGAGAGACTCATTAATGCACAAGAATGCACTCACAATTTGCAGGGACTCGTGGAAGAAGAAATTGATGAACCTCGAAAGCTCATTGGATGAAAAAGAGGAGGAAATTGATGAACCCGAAAGCTCATTGGATGAAAAAGAAGAGGAGAGTGATGAACAAAAGGAGGAAGAATGGATTAGCTACCCATGCCAACCTTCTAATGAGAGTAACTCTTTATCTCTTACACTATTTGATTGTCCTCCATGCTTACCGAAAGAGGATGAATGTTATGTTCCTGTGGATTCTCTTGAAATATTCCCTATGATCGAGTAAAACTTGTGAGAATAATTATGCTACTGTTATTTATGATAATCCATGCTACTTTGATAAATCTTATGATAATGCTTTGTTTGTGCCTGATGTCGAAATGCATGGTACTAAAGAATTTTGCGTAGCAAATGTTTATGATAAAGCTCTTGATGATGGTCCTATGTTACTTGATAATATTAATTGTACTACTAATGAAAATGGGATTGGAGAGGTCTTGACATTATCTATGAGTCCCATATCTCTTGAGATTGATCAACCATCTTGTTATATTATTGATAAAAGTGTGTTTGAAAGTTTTAATCGCACTATTTTTGAGCTTGATAAAAATTATGTGTTTATGGATCATGAAAAGCATGCTATATGTGATAGTTATATTGTTGAGTTTGTTCATGAAGCTACTGAAAATTATTATGAGAGAGTAAAATATGGTTGTAGAAATTTTCATGGTACTAAAACACCTCTCTATATGCTTAAAATTTTGAAGTTACTCTTGTTTTATCTTCTTATGCTTGTCACTTTGTTCCTCATGAATTTATTTGTGTACAAGATTCCTATGCATAGGAAGTGGGTTAGACTTAAATGTTTTTTGAATTTGCTTCTTGATTCTCTCTTTTGCTTCAACTCTTATTTCTTGCGAGTGCATCATTAAAATTGCTGAGCCCATCTTAATGGCTATAAAGAAAGAACTTCTTGGGAGATAACCCATGTGTTTATTTTAGTACAGTAATTTTGTTTTTTATTTTGAGTCTTGGAAGTTGTTACTACTGTAGCAACCTCTCCTTATCTTAGTTTTATTGCATTGTTGTGCCAAGTAAAGTCTTTGATAGTAAGGTTCATACTAGATTTGGATTATCGCGCGTAAACGCATTTCTTGTCTGTCACGAATCTGGGCCTAATTTTCTCGTAGGTAACTCAGAAAATTATGCCAATTTACGTGAGTGATCCTCAGATATGTACGCAACTTTAATTCAATTTGAGAATTTTCATCTGAGCAAGTCCGGTGCCTCAATAAAATTCGTCTTTACGGACTGTTCGTTTTGACAGATTCTGCCTTTTTATTTCGCATTGCTTCTTTCGCTGTGTTGGGTGGATTTCTTTGTTCCATTACGTTCCAGTAGCTTTGGGCAATGTCCAGAAGTGTTAAGAATGATTGTGTCACCTCTGAATATGTGAATTTTTGATTTTGCACTAACCCTCTAATGAGTTTGTTTCGAGTTTGGTGTGGAGGAAGTTTTCAAGGGTCAAGAGAGGAGGATGATATACTATGATCAAGAAGAGTGAAGAGTCTAAGCTTGGGGATGCCCCCGTGGTTCATCCCTGCATATTTCAAGAAGACTCAAGCATCTAAGCTTGGGGATGCCCAAGGCATCCCCTTCTTCATCGACAACTTATCAGGTCACTTCTCTTGAAACTATATTTTTATTCGGTCACATCTTATGTACTTTACTTGGAGCGTCTGTTTATTTTTGTTTATGTTTGAATAAGATTGGATCCTAGCAATCCTTGTTTGGGAGAGAGACATGCTCCGCTTTTTCATATGAACACTTGTTCTTCGTTTTACTTTTAATGTTCAATGATAAAAGTTGGAAGCTACATCACTTATGGTTATT
>NC_061510.1:23081065-23174684 GCF_022539505.1 Lolium rigidum | reverse complement strand
ATATTACATCTCTCGCAGTGGTACAAACGTAAACATATGCGAGTCCAAGGTATGTCTATAGAAGTACACACGAACTGTTTACATAAGTTCAACACAACCTCCTACTTTACAGTGAGGTAAAACTTCAAATAAAGCTCCAGAAGAACGACTTGTAGTCTATCTTATTACTAACTCAAGTTTAAGAGCTACTTGGCTTGCTATAGAAATCTAGCTACTTAGGTGCTAGGATTAGGGAAAGGTTCCCTTTTATTACTAGTCTAGGTTTCCACTCTAGCTGATGCGTAGTTGACTCCATTGACTTCTTTGATTGGATTCTTCATCTTGTTGCAGCTTGACTCCTTTGTCTTCGAGTTCCACTGGTAGTTTCTCCTTCGGTGCCTTGATCTAAGAAGGGGGTTCAAATGGGATAGAATGAGTACGAGCGTACTCAGCAAGTTCATATTAAGAAATAGGTGTATCATGCACTAGCTACAACCATAGACCAGAAAGTCATAGGCCAATGCAAGTTTTCATAAACATTTCTTCAAAAGGTTTATTTTATTCCGAAAACTATGCCCGTCGCCTTCACAGAGTTGACTAGAACTTCGTGGAGTTCCTTTCTGCCGCGTTCGCAGCTCCCTTCCCGAACGAGGAGTGACAGATCACAATTCTTGATACCCTCTCGCAGAGGTGCGTTACTTTACCCCACAAGAGATCTTAACCATGTTGCCGGCCGAGAGTATGTCCCCGTCCACACTTCCTTTGGTGTGAGGCCCGAGTATAAGATCCAAGCCAATCACCGCCTTCTCCGCGACCCCGCAAACCCACCCTTTTGTCCGACCGTACACCCCCGACAGACTTCTCCCGATAATACGGCTTTACTCACGGTGTACTCCGGACAATCCATCATAGATCGTAGAGCTTATCATCACTAATGGATGGGGATTTAAAAGGCTATCCCAACCTATTGCGGCAGTGCCTCCAACACCCCACCGGCTCTACAGATCCGTTGGCGTGCGTAAGGCAAAAGATACAACTGACTTCCCGCAGCCATTATAGATCTTATGGATAACGCGATATGTACGGCGCTAGAATCACCGGACGGCATTGGTACTTAGTCCTAGATGAGTAGTACCCATGCAATGGAACCTCCACCATATCAACACATACCATGGTTCCATTGCCCACCACATAGTCATATTCATAATTGTAAAATAATACTTTGCTTTTCAATGCATGAGTGATAAGTATAGTACTTTGCATATAGTTTGATACAAATAATCAAATGACATGAGCAAGTGATGAACTTGCCTTTCTTGACCGCAAGATTATGCGGCAAAAGCTTCGATACGTGATAACTCCAAATTCTGAAATACCATCATCGTCCGGTAAGGACAATGTTTAAAGAACTGACAAAGATGCTATAATGCATAGTATGAGATGCAATCGTCCCGAGCGTAACCTAACCTTAATGATTTGGAATGTATGAGTGGTAAATATTTCTTTAGGGTTTGTTGCACTTTTAGAATGGTTCTCAAACAAGGTTCTTATTAGGGTTTGGTTATATTAGCATCATAACCAAGTGATATAAGGCATCATAACAATCATACACATACAGTATAGTGATGGAATAATATGTAAAGAACAGTTGTCAATTTTAAGTTCTACGAGTCATGGTTGATGATTACTTATGCTATACTTCAAAAGAATAACTTTTGAAGAACATGTTGTTTAAGAATTAATGAGTATTTCAAAGAAGGATTAGGACTTCTAAGGTTTGATTGACATTCGTACTTCAAAAGAATAACTTTTGAAGAAAGGGTTAAATAAGGATATGAACTACTATACATAGGAGCTAAGTGCTATTAGGGTTTACTAATAGGGTTGGTTGGTGCTTAAGTAGAAGTGATCTACATGTAGCAAGTATTAGTAGGTTTATTACTATGGTTTCTCCTAAGCATCATATCAAAGGATGGTTATCAAGGTGTTGCTATGAGTTAGGGTTTACTATGACTTCATATTTGCTTTACCAAATAATCTCTAATAGTTTCTAAGCTAAGTGGTTTATCATTTCCTAAGTAAGGTTTAGTTGGATAGGAACATGTGATGTGATTTGCTACACAAAGTGGATACTAGGGTTTATCATTATGGTTCTACTAAATTATGATGGTTGAGGTTGATCCTAATGGTGTGGTATATAGGAGTAGGTGATCAATAGTACTAATCCAATTAACAAGTTAGGGTTTATACCTAGGTGATACTAGTGAATCATATAGGTTTTTAATTGAAATAGAAACATGGAATGATAATCTCATGTGACTTGGTTTATGCTAGTGGATCATAAGCATTCATTCATTGGTCACATATTATGGTTCTCTATGTAAGGTGACATTCACATGATCACATGTGATAAGCAACTAGGGTTTTAGGGTTAAAGCATTTTCAAATGATCACATAAAATAATGGGATCCAGATTCTAACTTTTATTAAAACTAGGGTTTTTAAACTATGATCTAATTCTTAAAGTAACACTTGGTACTAGAATTAATGTGATTAAGTACTTTGTATAAAAGTAATAACATCCTTATCATTTAATTATTTTTAAAAGGTTTAAGAATTAAGACAAATTTTAGTTAGGGTTTAATTTCCAGAATTAGGGTTTTATAATTATGATTAGATTTTAAAATAATAACTTGCTAATTAAAGAATGTTTAAGTTACAAAATTTTAGTTATCAAAATTAATCTTGGCTTTTAATATTTTCTTGAGTTATTACTATTTAAAGAAAATGGTAAATGGTAATTTGCAATTTAGGGTTTATGGATTACCATTAATAAATAAGTTAATGCAAATATGATAAAGAAAATTAATCTTAACATTTAATTAGTTACTGAATAGTTAAAACTTAATTTTTAAACTTCACTAATTATTGAATTCAAATTGTATTGTAAATAAATGAAATGGCATAATTAATCAGGTTAAAAATAAGTGAATTTTGATTTTGACACACATTTTTGTTTTATATTTTATTTGAATAGAGTTTATTTTTGTGAGCATTTTGATATATTATTCATATTTTTCTGAGTTGAAATGAATTTTATATGGTTTTACAAAGTTTCAGCATTTTTCTGGAATTTGAAATAACTAACAAATACTAATCGTACGGTTCATGTCTAGCCACGAGACACGACGAGTGGGACCTAAGTACACGTCGTATGCCACGCCGGCAAGGACTGGTCAAAGTTGATCGAGGTCCGTTGACCTCACCGACGTTTAAACGCCGGCGGTCAGCTGAAGGCGGCGCGCCGATTCTATGCGCTCCCGGGACGCGCGACTAGGTGCATTCGAACGAGTACGCAAGGCGAAGCGAATGGTGGTGGTGGTTTAGCGAGGGGATCACCGGAGCGTCGCCGGCGATGGGTACTCGGCGGCGGTGCTACTCCGGCAAGAATCGAATCGGAGGTTGCAGGAGGTTCTAGGATGCGAGATCTAGCTCTATAGAGGCGTATGCTCACCCTGAACATGATGGCGTGGTCGGCTCCGGCGATGGTCGACGGAGACGATGGTGATTGGAGACTTCCGGCGATGTGCCGCGAGAAAGGAACGAGGAAATTGATCCTCCACACGGCTCCCCCGGATGCTTGGCTCCTCCCGGATGCTCCTTGAGTCCGGGCGCTCCTCCTCGGACCACGCGCCGGAGGCCGGGTGGCCTCCTCCGTCGGCTTCGTCTTCGACTCCGGCGACAGAGAGTGGATGCGTGTGAGAGATAGAAGGTGTCCGAGCAGCAATGGAGTGGCGGAGGTGAACAAAGCGTGCACGGAGATGCTCTCCACCTATTTATAGGCCAAGGGAAGCCTCGTGGCCTCGACACGGTGACGGCCATGGTCGGAGAGGTGGCGGTCTCTGGAAGCTTCTAGCTGGCACGGATGTTCTCGTCCGCGGATAAGCTCGGACGCGATTCGAGTTGGGCGCGGTTCCGAGAGGTCTGGCGACGTCCGGGCATGCTTATCGATGAGGAGGTCGTGGCCTACTGGCTCCGCCGCGCTGTCAAGCTCGGAGACGACGACGGCGAAGTCATTTCTCCACGCACGATTCTTAAAGCAAGCGAAACGGTATTTGGACGTGGGCTGGAATGCTCATGGGCCTTGGCATGGGCTGCTGCTGGGTTGGCTTCGGGCTGCTGCGGTCCAGGTAAGGTAAGTCCTCTCTCTCTTCTCTTTTTATTTATTTTCTGTTTTATTTTCTGATTTGAATTGCTAGTTGAATTCAAATTTGAATTTGTTCTATTTTGCAGGTTCTAAAATATTTGATTGTTAATATAACTTGATGATAATGCCTACTGCATAGTCTTGTTGTTTAAACAAATATTTAGTTAGGATTTAATTGATATCTTGTGAGGCTTGAGTAAAGTATAAATGGTTTAGTTATTTATTTCAATTCCCTTTTTAATTTAGGAACCAAATCCATTTAAATGGTTTGAAATTTAGAACATGTGAATGGTAAAAATATTATTAGGTTAAACTAGTGTGCTTAACAATATTGATTGTTCATATCTATTTTAATTATGGTTGAAGTTTCAATTAAATGGTGTTGTGAATAGAATGAGTTTATGATTTCATGTGGGTTCTGAAGGTTTAAGAAGATGACTGAATAAACTCTATAATTACTAACCTTGCTTAGCAACTTCTAACTTGGATTTTACTTGGTGATCCATGATACACAAGTTATGGCATATCATTTTATGTAGATTGGTTCCATATGACAAGGTTTATGGTTTTGGGAATACTTCACTAATTGAAGTATTAAATAGGCATGAGGTATGGCAGGGTTCTACTTATAATCCAAAGTGATACTTGGATTGAAATTCAAATGTGGTATAGGATTTTAGTAGTGATTACCAAGGTGATACAAAACTAGGATTAGAATATGAGCATAAGCTAGGTTATGCTAAATTGGCTAGGGTTACTCCTCCATACAAGGCATGAGGTTTGGTTTGGGGTTAACTACAAGTGATATACTTATTATTTTATGTGGTAGATGATATCTATTAATCATACGGGTTTAACTTATCATCTATATCTACAAGGTATAATCATGCATTAGACAAGATCCACTCATTCCTCACTAATCCCTCTTTAATATTCTTTTCATCACACTCATCCTAGATTCTTAGGGTTTATAATTAATACTAAGTTGTGATGATTATGGAATTGGTTTTCTAAGGTATTGTTATTGGAATAGGGTTCTCACCTCCAAGATTAAATATTGACTTGAACAACTAGGATTAGTACTACTCTAGTATTCTTGTATGGGCATGGCTATGATTAGTATTATAACTTCTCTCACTTCTCAATGTCTTGGAATATCCTAAGGTCCTACTCAAGATATGATGATATGATCCTCTAAATATATGGTTTGCCTAGGAATTCTACCTTGGTATCGTCTGTAGCTTGTTCTTCAGGAAATCTGATAAACCTGCATCTTGTGGTATGCCTCCACCTCCTAGCTTCTTCATCTTGATCCTAGCTAATTCACATGGAGTGGCTCTAAGTTTTTGTTCCCATGTATCATGGTACTTGATGAGCAAATGGATGAAGGGTGTGGCTCTATTTATAGGCTTGGGCAAGCTCTAGTATCATGACACATAGGTGGTGACTCTTGATTTGGTTTGATGAGTAAGGTGCTTGGTTGTCATGCCCTCATCCATAGCAATCCTTTGAGCATGAGGTGGCAAAGCTTGGAAAGCAAGTCATGTAGATATTTTCATCCCATGTGGCAAGATCATTATCCTCTCATATGATTTATTTTTGGATAGCCAAGTGGCATTTGCTACTAAATATCTTGTGGATGGTTTTATTATTGTTGATGAGTTACTATATTATATTTGATTGGATTTATATTATAATATTGGTGAAAAGGTCAATGTTGAGGGTTATTTCTCAAGCTTGGATAGTTGGTGTTTGAATTCACCAAGGCATGATCATATGAGTTTCAAAATACTCATAGTTAGTTTTATTCAAATAGTTTGAACTATAATTCGTAATGTAAATGGATTTAGTTTTATGATATTCCATATACTTAATAAGTTATGATTTAAATGAGAATGTGTGGCTTTTATGCACTTTAGACCCTATGGTTTAACTTATTTATAAGTGAATTAAATTACACACAAAAGTAGTTGCTAACTTTTAAGTGTTAATAAGTTAGGGTTTGATTCTTAAAGAATGTGTTGTTGTAAAACTACTTCTCTTTGATCTAGCCCATAGATCAAATCATCTCTACCCAAAATAAGGTTTTAGCAAAGATCACAGTGAAGTTTATAGCGCTTGACTTGATGATCTACTTCAATTCCAGCAAGTCAAGTGAAACTTCGATCATCGTGGTAAGTTTTATTTGAAAGCGCGAAAATTCCCCGGATTTTCTATGCATGAATGCAATGCACACTTTGGTGTTCTCTCATTTTATTGCCTCTAAACCTGGGATATTACAGCCTCCCCCTTAAACTGAACTTCGTCCCGAAGTTCAAACGCTCTCATGTTTCGGAATGTTGAAATGTCTTGAACAGATCACCATCCTTCAACTCCATGGTGATCACACTAGATATAGTTGAATATATCCTTTGTCCAGATCCTTCCTGGAGTCTTCTGATGTCTGGTACTAATATTTTCTTCAATTCTATGATTTCTTCCAACACTCTAAGCTTATAGGCTTACTTTCCAAAGATTCTTGGATTAGGACATCTTATTGTGTTAATGGACTTTACTAATGGTTGTGGTGACATCTTCCTATTTGGGTACTCAAAGTTTGGTTCTACCAACCACGGTAATCCAACTGCGGTGTAATATGGCACTATGATTTACCAAACTGCGATACTCAAACCTTAATTTTAAAAGATTTATTTAAGGTAGGGTATTTTTTTTTCCTTACTACCATAACGAAAAAGTAATGGTACTTGGTAAGGTATTTATAATAGGTATGGTCCTGGTTGTTTAGTCCTACGAATGGATTAGACTCATTTAGTCCATCCAATCATGGCTTCTAGTTTAAGCTAGTTATCTTCCTTTTGGTTTCTTTAGGTTCCATGAAAGGAATCTTTCTAATAATCATTAGTTTTGGTATAGTCAAACCCTTCGATCTTTTGTTTTCTTAGGCTTTGATTGTCCTCCGATATCTTCTTCATCCAACTTCATTTTCTAATACTTACTTAAGTTCTCTTGGTTTTGAGTAATTACAATTACTCACATAAGTTAAGGTCTAACCCTTACTTCCTCGAGATATGAACCTCGGCTTCTGGTCTGACAATCTCCTCAGAGTACTTTGGTATGGATACATCCCAACAACCTTATAAAAATAAGATTGGATTTCCTCTCGCTCGGACCTTTTTCTCCGTCTATCATACTCCAAATCATATTTTAATACTTCTCCTTCAACCTTCCTCTCCCCTTGGAGTTTACTAATGATCTTCAAACTTCCTTTCTTCTAATCATTAAACTCCAAGGTTAGAAGTTTAGTCTTGGTCTAACTTGTAGTTTGTACTTTTCTAGAGTCTCACGAAGAATTCTTTGTGGTGTATCCACTCAGTTGTGGGTATCCATTATGATTCCTCCAATTAAAAAAATTTACCAGCTACGAGATACCAGATGTGAAATACTAGCTGCGGAATCCCCCTTTCTTTTAGGTAAAGAAATGTTCAGGCTGTGGCTATCTGGTACCAGCTGCAGACTACCTAGTACCATATGTAGCTGATTGGATACCAGCTGTGGCTATGTTGTGGTTGTCAATATCTACCTACCAGCTGTGGCTACTTACATAGCTTTAGTTAAGATATACCTCACTTTACATTCTTTCTCTTCATGGTTATCCTATATCAGCTAGCGGTCTTATCATACCAGCCTATGACTTCACTTGTCTATTTTCCTTCTTCCAGGGTTTGTTTTGCAAGAAAACCACTTGTTGACACTATGAAAATAGTATTGTAAGTGACTTCGCTTGCATTCCCTTCTTCCATAATGCATACGGCTCCACTTCTACTACTCCATATTCACTATTTTTCTCACTTTTATGGTACTTCCATGTTGAAATACTCCTTGATTAAGGATAAAAGTGAGTTTTGATTGGTATTTCCTTTAGAGTATTGTGGTTGCTTCCCACAATTTGACTTCCTTCATCTAGTGAACCTTCTTCTTGATCTTCAAAATCTTCAGAATTCGTCACTTCCTCACACGAATACCTTTACCCTCTAGACCTATAACATCAAGTAAGAGCTTGATATTGCAACATGCATTTGCATATCAAAGTCAAACTTCATGTATGGATCTAGTCAATCAATGAAAATCCAATAAAATCCAAGAAGATCCAGCTTTGTGCTTATAATACACATCCTTATATGCATGAATAAAATAGTTGGGTAAGACATCCCTAAACATCAGGCTCAGATGTGTAGTATATAACACCACATAATATAGGTTTAGGTTGTGATACTTAGCACAAATACGTGAATTTCTACTATTTGTCTCAACATTTATCTCAATTGCACATTTGCAATGAGACAATTTGAAACAAAATGGCCTGGGATAGTTGAAGTTAACCTAGTTTTGTTTGGAAGTACTAACAAAATAGTATACCATATATGTGCTATTGAGGACTACTTCCTATAATACAATTAGTTCTAACATGTCTACTCTAAACACATGATTGTTTAGAATATACCACCTATAACTCTATGATTTCCCTATGTGATATGCTCTAATTAAGCCTTCTTTAAATTAAGGACTAAGGTTCTAACATACTTGGTACAGTTATTAGGATTTTAAGGCCTAAGCTTTCGAACTATTCCCTAAATCCTACTCCTTATCATCCTTTTGTTAACTCACTTATGATGTTCTACTCCCTCACATCATGATTCTCAAGTGAATCATATATGATTACCAACTTTACCATGAAAAGTAGAGTTGTATAACTCCTATCACTCTTCCTTACCTCCTAGGATTGACTCATCATAGGTATATACTACCTGATATAACTTATCTCCTTTACTTAACAACATTCATCTTGAGTACTTTAAATGACTCTTACTTAACCATACTTGCGTTGGTATACTTCTTCCAATAGGATATCTTCCTTATGGTTGTATCCTCTCTTTGGACTACCATGTGTTGTATACCAACTGTGGTCTACTACCACCCATTATCTTAAGCTTCAATGGTGTTCTATTTATTTTGGAATGAAGCAAGATAACTAATTCACTTTACTAAAGAAAGATAGATAAGAAAGATTGACTCAAGTGTGTCGGGATTATTCTCAAGTGAATACCCATCTCAAGTCAAAAGAATAGTTGGTTTAGCATAGTTGGCTTAACTAAGATACTTCCTATAGACACTACCAAACCTATAGGTCTCCTTTAAAGGGTTTTAATCCTAGGGTCAAAGCATTTGCTCGATACCAACTGCGGTGACCCAGGCATACCACCGCATGGTGTAGTACACAAGTCTTTGACATAACACAAGTGAAACACCGTTCCACTCATATTACATCTCTCGCAGTGGTACAACGAAACATATGCGAGTCCAAGGTATGTCTATAGAAGTACACACGAGCTGTTTACATAAGTTCAACACAACCTCCTACTTTACGAGTGAGGTAAAACTTCAAATAAAGCTCCAGAAGAACGACTCGTAGTCTATCTTATTGCTAACTCAAGTTTAAGAGCTACTTGGCTTGCTATAGAAATCTAGCTACTTAGGTGCTAGGATTAGGGAAAGGTTCCCTTCTATTACTAGTCTAGGTTTCCACTCTAGCTGATGCGAAGTTGACTCCATTGACTTCTTTGATTGGATTCTTCATCTTGTTGCAGCTTGACTCCTTTGTCTTCGAGTTCCACGGTAGTTTCTCCTTCGGTGCCTTGATCTAAGAAGGGGTTCAAATGAGATAGAATGAGTACGAGCGTACTCAGCAAGTTCATATTAGGAAATAGGTGTATCATGCACTAGCTACAACCATAGACCGGAAAGTCATAGGCCAATGCAAGTTTTCATAAACATTTCTTCAAAAGGTTTATTTTATTCCGAAAACTATGCCCGTCGGTCTTCACAGGTTGACTAGAACTTCGTGGAGTTCCTTTCTCGCCGCGTTCGCAGCTCCCTTCCCGAACAAGGAGTGACAAGTCACAATTCTTGATACCCTCTCGCAGAGGTGCGTTACTTTACCCCACAAGAGATCTTAACCATGTTGCCGGCCGAGAGTATGTCCCCGTCCACACTTCCTTTGGTGTGAGGCCCAGTATAAGATCCAAGCCAATCACTGCCTTCTCCGCGACCCTGCAAACCCACCCTTTTGTCCGACCGTACACCCCGAGTAGACTTCTCCCGATAATACGGCTTTACTCACGGTGTACTCCGGACAATCCATCATAGATCGTAGAGCTTATCATCACTAATGGATGGGGATTTAAAAGGCTATCCCAACCTATTGCGGCAGTGCCTCCAACACCCCACCGGCTCTACGCGATCCGTTGGCGTGCGAAGGGAAAAGATACAGCTGACTTCCCCGAGCCATTATAGATCTTATGGATAACGCGATATGTACGGCGCTAGAATCACCGGACGGCATTGGTACTTAGTCCTAGATGAGTAGTACCCATGCAATGGAACCTCCACCATATCAACACATACCATGGTTCCATTGCCCACCACATAGTCATATTCATAATTGTAAAATAATACTTTGCTTTTCAATGCATGAGTGATAAGTATAGTACTTTGCATATAGTTTGATACAAATAATCAAATGACATGAGCAAGCGATGAACTTGCCTTTCTTGACCGCAAGATTATGCAGGCAAAAGCTTCGATACGTGATAACTCCAAATTCTGAAATACCATCATCGTCCGAGTAAGGACAATGTTTAAAGAACTGGCAAAGATGCTATAATGCATAGTATGAGATGCAATCGTCCCGAGCGTAACCTAACCTTGATGATTTAGAATGTATGAGTTGTAAATATTTCTTTAGGGTTTGTTGCACTTTTAGAATGGTTCTCAAACAAGGTTCTTATTAGGGTTTGGTTATATTAGCATCATAACCAAGTGATATAAGGCATCATAACAATCATACACATACAAGAATAGTGATGGAATAATATGTAAAGAACAGCTTGTCAATTTTAAGTTCTACAGATCATGGTTGATGATTACTTATGCTATACTTCAAAAGAATAACTTTTGAAGAACATGTTGTTTAAGAATTAATGAGTATTTCAAAGAAGGATTAGGACTTCTAAGGTTTGATTGACATTTGTACTTCAAAAGAATAACTTTTGAAGAACAGGGTTAAATAAGAATATGAACTACTATACATAGGAGCTAAGTGCTATTAGGGTTTACTAATAGGGTTGGTTGGTGCTTAAGTAGAAGTGATCTACATGTAGCAAGTATTAGTAGGTTTATTACTATGGTTTCTCCTAAGCATCATATCAAAGGATGGTTATCAAGGTGTTGCTATGAGTTAGGGTTTACTATGACTTCATATTTGCTTTACCAAATAATCTCTAATAGTTTCTAAGCTAAGTGGTTTATCATTTCCTAAGTAAGGTTTAGTTGGATAGGAGCATGTGATGTGATTTGCTACACAAGGTTGATACTAGGGTTTATCATTATGGTTCTACTAGAGTTATGATGGTTGAGGTTGATCCTAATGGTGTGGTATATAGGAGTAGGTGATCAATGGTACTAATCCAATTAACAAGTTAGGGTTTATACCTAGGTGATACTAGTGAATCATATAGGTTTTTAATTGAGAATAGAAACATGAAATGATAATCTCATGTGACTTGGTTTATGCTAGTGGATCATAAGCATGCATTCATTGGTCACATATTATGGTTCTCTATGTAAGGTGACATCTCACATGATCACATGTGATAAGCAACTAGGGTTTTAGGGTTAAAGCATTTTCAAATGATCACATAAAATAATGGGATCCAGTATTCTAACTTAATATTAAAACTAGGGTTTCTAAACTATGATACTAACTCCTAAAATAACAATTGGTACTAGAATTGATGGTGATTAATTACTTTGAATCAAAATGTAATAATGATCCTTATCATTTTATTAATTTTCACAAGATTTAATAATTAAGAGCAACTTTTAGTTAGGTTTAATTTCAAGAATCAGGGTTTAATAATTATTATTAGGTTTTAAAATAATAACTTGCTAATTAAAGAATGTTTAAGTTACAATAATTTTGAGTTATCAAAATTAATATTGGCTTTTAATATTTTCTTGAGTTATTACTATTTAAAGAAAATGGTAAATGGTAATTTGCAATTTAGGGTTTATGGATTACCATTAATAATTAAGTTAATGCAAATATGATAAAGAAAATTAATCTTAACATTTTAATTAGTTACCGAATAGTTAAAATTTAATTTTTAAACTTCACTAATTATTGAATTCAAATTGTATTGTAAATAAATGAAATGGCATAATTAATCAGGTTAAAAATAAGTGAATTTTGATTTTGACACACATTTTTGTTTTATATTTTATTTGAATAGAGTTTATTTTTGTGAGCATTTTGATATATTATTCATATTTTTCTAAGTTGAAATGAATTTTACATGATTTTACAAAGTTTCGAGCATTTTTCTCGGAATTTGAAATAACTAACAAATACTAAACGTACCGGTTCATGTCTAGCCACAGAGACAGACATGTGGGACCTAAGTACACGTCAGATGCCACGCCGGCAAGGACCGGTCAAAGTTGGATCGAGGTCCGTTGACCTCACCGACGTGTAAACGCCGGCGGTCAGCCGAGGCGACGCCGCCGATTTAGCGCCTCCCGGGACGCGCGACTAGGTGCATTCGAACCAGTACTCGCAAGGCGAAGCGAATGGTGGTGGTGGTTTAGCGAGTGGATCACCGGAGCGTCGCCGGCGATGGGTACTCGCGGCGGTGCTACTCCGGCAAGAATCGAATCGGAGGTTGCAGGAGGTTCTAGGATGCGAGATCTAGCTCTATAGAGGCGTATGCTCACCCTGAACATGATGGCGTGGTCGGCTCCGGCGATGGTCGACGGAGACGATGGCGATTGGCGACTTCCCGGCGATGTGCCGCGAGAAAGGAACGAGGAAATTGATCCTCCACACGGCTCCCCTGGATGCTTGGCTCCTCCCGGATGCTCCTTGAGTCCGAGGCGCTCCTCCCGGACCACGCGCCGAGAGTCGGGGTGGCCTCCTCCGTCGGCTTCGTCTTCGACTCCGGCGACAGAAAGTGGATGCGTGTGAGAGATAGAAGGTGTCTGAGCAGCAATGGAGTGGCGGAGGTGAACAAAGCGTGCACGGCGATGCTCTCCACCTATTTATAGGCCAAGGGAAGCCCTGTGGCCTCGACACGGTGACGGCCATGGTCGGAGAGGTGGCGGTCTCTGGAAGCTTCTAGCTGGCACGGATGTTCTCGTCCGCGGATAAGCTCGGACGCGATTCGAGTTGGGCGCGGTTCTGAGAGGTCTGGCGACGTCCGGGCATGCTTATCGATGAGCGAGGTCGTGGCCTAGCGGCTCCGCCGCGCTGTCGAGCTCGGAGACGACGACGGCGAAGTCATTTCTCCACGCACGATTCTTAAAGCAAGCGAAACGGTATTTGGACGTGGGCTGGAATGCTCATGGGCCTTGGCATGGGCTGCGTCGGGTTGGCTTCGGCTCGCTGCGTCCGTAGGTAAGTCTCTCTCTCTCTTCTCTTTTTCATTTATTTTCTCGTTTTATTTTCTCGATTTGAATTGCTAGTTGAATTCAAATTTGAATTCTGTTTTATTTTGCAGTGTTCTAAAATATTTGATTATCAATATAACTTGATAATAATGCCTACCGCATAGTCTTGTTGTTTAAACAAATATTTAGTTAGGATTTAATTGATATCTTGTGAGGCTTGAGTAAAGTATAAATGGTTTAGTTATTTATTTCAATTCCCTTTTAATTTAGGAACCAAATCCATTTAAATGGATTTGAAATTTAGAACATGTGAATGGTAAACATATTATTAGGTTAAACTAGTGTGCTTAACAATATTGATTGTTCATATCTATTTTAATTATGGTTGAAGTTTCAATTAAATGGTGTTGTGAATAGAATGAGTTTATGATTTCATGTGGGTTCTTAGGGTTTAAGAAGATGATTGAATAAACTCTATAATTACTAATTTTGCTTAGCAAACTTCTAACTTGGATTATACTTGGTGATCCATGATACACAAGTTATGGCATATCATTTTATGTAGATTGGTTCCATATGACAAGGTTTATGGTTTTGGGAATACTTCACTAATTGAAGTATTAAATAGGCATGAGGTATGGCAGGGTTCTACTTATAATCCAAAGTGATACTTGGATTGAAATTCAAATGTGGTCTAGGATTTTAGTAGTGATTACCAAGGTGATACACAACTAGGATTAGAATATGAGCATAAGCTAGGTTATGCTAAATTGGCTAGGGTTACTCCTCCATACAAGGCATGAGGTTTGGTCTGGGGTTAACTACTAGTGATATACTTATTATTTTATGTGATAGATGAGATCTATTAATCATATGGGTTTAACTTATCATCTATATCTACAAGGTATAATCATGCATTAGACAAGATCCACTCATTCCTCACTAATCCCTCTTTAATATTCCTCTCATCACACTCATCCTAGATTCTTAGGGTTTATAATTAATACTAAGTTGTGATGATTATGGAATTGGTTTTCTAAGGTATTGTTATTGGAATAGGGTTCTCACCTCCAAGATCAAATATTGACTTGAACAACTAGGATTAGTACTACTCTAGTATTCTTGTATGGACATGGCTATGATTAGTATTATAACTTCTCTCACTTCTCAATGTCTTGGAATATCCTAAGGTCCTACTCAAGATATGATGATATGATCCTCTAAATATATGGTTTGCCTAGGAATTCTACCTTGGTATCTTCCGTAGCTTGTTCTTCGAGAAATCCGATAAACCTCGCATCTTGTGGTATGCCTCCACCTCCTAGCTTCTTCATCTTGATCCTAGCTAATTCACATGGAGTGGCTCTATGTGTTTGTTCCCATGTATCATGGTACTTGATGAGCAAATGGATGAAGGGTGTGGCTCTATTTATAGGCTTGGGCAAGCTCTAGTATCATGACACATAGGTGGTGACTCTTGATGTTGGTTTGATGAGTAAGGTGCTTGGTTGTCATGCCCTCATCCATAGCAATCCTTTGAGCATGAGGTGGCAAAGCTTGGAAAGCAAGTCATGTAGATATTTTCATCCCATGTGGCAAGATCATTATCCTCTCATATGATTTATTTTTGGATAGCCAAGTGGCATTTGCTACTAAATATCTTGTGGATGGTTTTATTATTGTTGATGAGTCACTATATCATATTTGATTGGATTTATATTATAATATTGGTGAAAAGGTCAATGTTGAGGGTTATTTCTCAAGTTTGGATAGTTGGTGTTTGAATTCACCAAGGCATGATCATATGAGTTTCAAAATACTCATAGTTAGTTTTATTCAAATAGTTTGAACTATAATTCGTAATGTAAATGGATTTAGTTTTATGATATTCCATATACTTAATAAGTTATGATTTAAATGAGAATGTGTGGCTTTTATGCACTTTAGACCCTGTGGTTTACCTTATTTATAAGTGAATTAAATTACACACAAAGGTAGTTGCTAACTTTTAAGTGTTAATAAGTTAGGGTTTGATTCTCTAAAGAATGTGTTGTTGTAAAAATCCACTTCTATTTGATCTAGCCCATAGATCAAATCATCTCTACCAAAAATAAGGTTTTAGCAAAGATCACGGTGATAACACTCTCCCATAAGATAAATAGCATGTTGGGTGAACAAATTACAGTCGGGCAATTGACAAATAGAGAGGGCATAACAATGCACATACATGATATGATGAATATTGTGAGATTTAATTGGGAATTACGACAAAGTACATAGACCGCTATCCAAACATGCATCTATGTCTAAAAAGTCCACCTTCGGGTTATCATCCGAACCCCTTCCAAGTATTAAGTTGCAAAACAACAGACAATTGCATTAAGTATGGTGCGTAATGTAATCAATAACTACATCCTCGGACATAGCATCAATGTTTTATCCCTAGTGGCAACAGAGACATCCACAACCTTAGAACTTTCCGTCACTCGTCCCAGATTTAATGGAGGCATGAACCCACTATCGAGCATAAATACTCCCTCTTGGAGTTAAGAGCAAAAACTTGGCCGAGCCTCTACTAATAACGGAGAGCATGCAAGATCATAAACAACACATAGGTAATAGATTGATAATCAACATAACATAGTATTCTCTATCCATCGGATCCCGACAAACACAACTATAGAATTACAGATAGATGATCTTGATCATGTTAGGCAGCTCACAAGATCCGACAATGAAGCACATGAAGCACATTAGGGGTGAACTACTCACTCATCACTCCGGAGGCGACCATGGCGGTGAAGAGTCCTCCGGGAGATGAATCCCCTCTCCGGCAGGGTGCCGGAGGTGATCTCCAGAATCCCCCGAGATGGGATTGGCGTCGGCGGCGTCTCGGCAAGGTTTTCCGTATCGTGGCTCTCGGTACCGGGGGTTTCGCGACGAAGGCTTTAAGTAGGCGGAAGGGCAACGCGGGGGCCACACGAGGGCCCCACACGCCGGGGCCGCGCGGCCAAGGGCCGGACCGCGCCGCCCTGTTGTGTCGGCGCCTCGTGGCCCCACTTCCTTTCCCCTCGGTCTTCCGGAAGCTTCGTGCAAAAATAGGACCCCGGGCGTTGATTTCGTCCAATTCCGAGAATATTTCCTTTGTAGGATTTCTGAAACCAAAAACAGCAGAAAACAGACAATCGGCTCTTCGGCATCTCGTTAATAGGTTAGTGCCGGAAATGCATAAATAACACATATAATGTGTATAAAACATGTAGATATCATCAATAATGTGGCATGGAACATAAGAAATTATCGATACGTCGGAGACGTATCACATATCTATAATTTCTTATGTTCCATGCTAGTTTTATGACAATACCTACATGTTTTATATACACTTTATATCATTTTTATGCATTTTCTGGGACTAACCTATTAACAAGATGCCACGGTGCCAGTTCCTGTTTTCTGCTGTTTTTTGTTCCAGGAAAGCTGTTCGGGCAATATTCTCGGAATTCGACGAAACAAAAGCCAAACCTTCTATTTTTCCGAGGGACACACGGAGCCAGAAGGGCAAGCCCGGGGGAGGCCCAGGGCCTCCTCCCCATAGGGCGGCGCGGCCAGGCCCCCAGGCGCGCCGGCGTGTGGGGAGCCCACCTCGGGACTCCACCGACATCTCCCCTTTGCCTATTTATTCCCCCACGACGCAAAAACCCGAGGGAGATCGATCATATTCCAGAAGAACTCCGGGAGCGCCGTCGCCATCGCGAAACCTAGTTTCGGGGTCGAAGTTCTGCTTCGGCACCTCGCCGGGACGGGGATCGACCCCCGGAGCCTTCTCCATCGACGCCACCGCCTCCATCATGCTCCGTGAGTAGTCCCCCCATGGACTACGGGTTCTAGCAGTAGCTAGTTGGTACTCTCTCTCCCATGTACTTCAATACAATGATCTCATGAGCTGCCTCACATGATTGAGATCCATCTGATGTAATCGGTGTTGTGTTTGTTGGGATCCGATGAATTGTTACATTATGATCAGTCTATCTATAAAGTTTGTGAAGTTATTGTTGCTGCAATCTTGTTGTGTTTAATGCTTGTCAGTAGTGCACGAGTGGCATGATCTTAGATTTAATCTCTATAATTATTGTTTAGATTGTATCTACAAGTTGTTTGCACATGTCTATGTCCTGAACCCGAGGCCCCGCAGTGACAAAGAATCGGGATAACTCGGAGGGGATGGCTTAGATATGAGGATCACATGTTTTCACTAAGTGTTAATGCTTTGCTCCGGTGCTCTATTAAAAGGAGTACCTTAATTACCAGTAGATTCCCTTGAGGCCCGGCTGCCATCGGCTGGTAGGACAAAAGATGTTATGCAAGTTTCTCATTGTGAGCACGTATGACTATATATGGAAAACATGCCTACATAATTAAGAGACTGGATGTTCTGTCTTAATGCTATTTCAATCCTATCAATTGCCCAACTGTAATTTGTTCACCCAACACTTGTTATTGGAGAGTTACCACTAGTGTAGATAGCTGGGAACCCCGGTCCATCTTTCATCATCAAATACTCACTCGGTCCTACATGCCATTAGAAGTAGTATCAACTATTTTCTGGTGCCATTGCCTCTGTGTTAGTGCTACTGCTGCTGTGTTACTGTTACTATTGCTCTCATATTACTGCTGCTTTCGCATCACCCCTGTTACTAGTGCTTTTCGAGGTGCAGCTGAATTGACAACTCAGTTGTTAAAGCTTATAAGTATTCTTTGTGCCCTATCTGTCGAATCAATAAATTTGGGTTTTACTTCCCTCGAAGACTGTTGCGATCCCCTATACTGGTGGGTTATCAAGACTATTTTCTGGCGCCGTTGCCGGGGAGCATAGCTCTACTCATAAGTTCACCTGGGGAGTACACTCTACCTATCTCTCTGTTTTTATTTTATTTTGTTTTGCTTAGTTTACTTTTGTCTAGTTTATTTGTGCTTAGTTTATTTCTGTCTAGTATTATTTTGCTTAGTTTACTTTTGTCTAGTTTGTTTTTGTCTTGTTTTATTTTTCTTATATACCCGAAAATCCATAAAAATTTGAAAAACCGAAAAATTAAAAACTGTTGTTATGGAAGAACCCACAACCTGTATGGAGCTTATAGAATTATATATGAATTATAGAGAATCAAGAAAGGGTAAAGTCATGAGTGCCGTGTTAGAAAAATTGAATACAATTGCTAAAATCTTGCTTAAACGCCATGATATAAACTGTTGCTCTAAACAGGATACTAAACATCTTAAATTCCAATGTGGCTTTAGTGAAGAAGTTTTAATTGTCAACTATCATTGGAATAACTATATTCATCTTGGGTTCGTAGAAGTAGAACAATTTGTTTTATTTATGGGAGCCTCTGAGATAGAATCCTTCATGGCTAAAAATTATGAAACCTGTGTTTCTTGTAATGATCTTAAAGATTATGTCTCTTCTATCCTTGATTATTGCATAGAACATTACAGCAATAATTCTTATATCATTGATTATAAAGAGAGACTCATTCATGCACAAGAATGCACTCACAATTTGCAGAAACCTGTGGAAGAAGAAATTGCTGAACCAGAAAGCTCATTAGATGAAAAAGAGGAGGAGAGTGATGAACAAAAGGATGAAGAATGGATTAGCTACCCATGCCAACCTTCTAATGAGAGTAACTCTTTATCTCTTACACTATTTGATTGTCCTCCATGCTTACCAAAGGAGGATGAATGTTATGTTCCTGTGGATTCTCTTGAAATATTCCCTATGAGTAAAACTTGTGAGAATAATTATGCTACTATTATCTATGATAATCCATTCTATTTTGATAAATCTTATGATAATGCTTTGTTTGTGCCTGATATCAAAATGCATGGTACTAAAGAGTTTCTCTTAGAAAATGTTTATGATAAAGCTCTAGATGATGGTCCTATGTTACTTGATAATATTAATTGTACCACTAATGAAAATGGGATTGGAAAGGTCTTGACTTCATCTAGTAGTCCCATATCTTTTGAGATTGATCAATCATTTTGTTATATTATTAATAAAAGTGGGTTTGAAAGTCTTAATCCCATTATTTTTGAGCTTGATAAAAATTATGTGTTTGTGGATCATGAAAAACATGCTTGATGTGATAGTTATATTGTTGAGTTTATTCATGAAGCTACTGGAAATTATTATGAGAGAGGAAAATATGGTTGTAGAAATTTTCATGGTACTAAAACACCTCTCTATATGCTGAAACTTTTGAAGTTACTCTTGTTTTATCTTCCTATGCTTGTCACTTTGTTCTTTTTGAATTTATTTGTAGGAAGCGTGTTAGACTTAAATGTGTTTTGAATTTGCTTCTTGATGCTCCTTTTGCTTCAATTTCTATTTTCATGTGGGCATCATTAAAATCGTCTGCGCCTAGCTGAAAGGCGTTAAAGAAAAGCGCTTATGGGAGACAACCCATTATTTTATTTCTGCAATTTTTCTTTTTGTTTTGAGTCAAGGTGCTTGTTACTTTTGTAGCAATACCTTTGTATCTTTATTTTCTTGCATTGTTGTGCCAAGTAAAGTCTCTAATAGAAAGTTGATACTAGATTTGGATTTCTGCGGAGAAACAGATTTTTAGCTGTCACGAATTTGAGTTTTTCTCTCTGTAGAAAACTCAGATATGTACGCAACTTTCATTAGTTTTGAGTTTTCTGATTTGAGCAACGGAAGTACCTCGAAAAAATTCATGTTTACTGGATGTTCTATTTTGACAGATTCTGTCTCTGTTTTTTTGCATTGTCTCTTGTGGACTTTAAGTAAGACTTTCTAGACGTGGAGAGCTGTAGCTAATGTTTTATTGAGTTCTTGCAATGTGTCACTACAGAACTAAAGTGGATTAAAGTTTTTTGATTACTAACCCCTCTAATGAAGTTTATGAGAAGTTTGGTGTGGCAGAAGGTTTCAAGGGTCAAGAGAGAAGGGTGATATAATGTGATCAAGAAGAGTGAAGAGCCTAATCTTGGGGATGCCCCCGTGTGTCACCCAAGCATCTTTCAAGAATACTCAAGCGTCTAAGCTTGGGGATGCCCAAGGCATCCCCTTCTTCATCAACAACTTATCAGGTCATCTCTAGTGAAATTATATTTTAATTCTTCCACATCATATGTGCTTTACTTGGAGCGTCTGTGTGCTTTTATTTTTGTTTGTGTTTGAATAAATTCGGATCCTAGCAATCCTTGTGTGGGAGAGAGACACGCTCCGCTTTTTCATTTGAACACTTGTGTTCTTCGTTTTACTTTAATATTCATGGCGAAAAGCTGAAAGCCGCAGCATTTTATGTTATTTGGTTGGAAACAGAAAATGCTTCATGTGGTAGTTGGTATATTGTCTTGAATAATTTGATACTTGGCAATTGTTTTGAGCTCTCAAGTAGATCATGTTTAAGCTCTTGCATCATGTAGTTTAAACCTATTAGTGGAGAACTACCGTAGAGCTTGTTGAAATTTGGTTTGCATGATTGGTCTCTCTAAGGTCTAGATATTTTCTGGTAAAAGTGTTTGAGCAACAAGGAAGACAATGTAGAGTCTTATAATGCTTGCAATATGTTCTTATGTAAGATTTGCTGTATCGGTTTATACTTGTGTTGCTTCAAACAACCTTGCTAGCCAAAGCCTTGTACTGAGAGGGAATGCTTCTCGTGCATCCAAAACCTTGAGCCAAAACCTATGCCATTTGTGTCCACCATAACTACCTACTATGTGGTATTTTTCTACCATTCCAAGTAAACACTTCATGTGCTACCTTTAAACAATTCAAAACTTTATTACTCCTTATTTGTGTCAATGTTTTATAGCTCATGAGGAAGTATGTGGTGTTTTATCTTTCAATCTTGTTGGGCAGACTTTCACCGATGGACTAGTGGCATATACATCCGCTTATCCAATAATTTTGCAAAAAGAGCTGGCAACGGGGTGCCCAGCCCCAATTAATTAACTTTCATTAATAATTCTCTTCACATGTTTTGCCCTGATTTATCAGTAAGCAACTTAATTTTGCAATGGACACTCCTCCATGGTATGTGAAATGTTGGAAGGCACCCGAGGATTCGGTTAGCCATGGTTTGTGAAAGCAAAAGGTTGGGAGGAGTGTCATCAATAATGAAACTAAAATACATGTGTAAAAAGAGAAGAGGGATGATCTACCTTGCTGGTAGAGATAACGTCCTTCATGGGAGTCACTCTTTGAAAGTCTGTTTGACAAGGGGGTTAGAGTGCCCACTACCATTCGTTGACAACAACAAACACCTCTCAAAACTTTATTTTTATGCTCTCTATATGATTTCAAAACTTGAAACGCTCTAGCACATGATTTAATCCCTGCTTCCCTCTGCGAAGGGCCTTTCTTTTACTTTATGTTGAGTCAGATTACCTACTTCTTTCTATCTTAGAAGCAAACACTTGTGTCAACTATGTGCATTGATTCTTACATGCTTACTTATTGCACTTATTATATTACTTTGTGTTGATAATTATCCATGAGATATACACGTTGAAAGTTGAAGGCAATTGCTGAAACTTAAATCTTCCTTTGTGTTGCTTCGAAACCTCTTATTAAGAATCTATTGCTTTATGAGTTAACTCTTATGCAAGACTTTCTGATGCTTGTCTTGAAAGTACTATTCATGAAAAGTTTTTGCTATATGATTCAGTTGTTTAGTCATTATCTTATGCAAGACTTTCTGATGCTTGTCTTGAAAGTACTCTATGAAAGTACCATTGCTTTGATTCACTTCATTCATCTCATATGCTTTACAATAGTATTGATCAAGATTATGTTGGTAGCATGTCACTTCAGAAATTATTCTTCTTATCGTTTACCTACTCGAGGGCGAGTAGGAACTAAGCTTGGGGATGCTTGATACGTCTCCAACGTATCTATAATTTCTGATGTTCCATGCTAGTTTTATGACAATACCTACATGTTTTATATACACTTTATATCATTTTTATGCATTTTCTGGGACTAACCTATTAACAAGATGGCACAGTGCCAGTTCCTGTTTTCTGCTGTTTCTGGTTCCAGGAAAGCTGTTCGGGCAATATTCTCGGAATTCGACGAAACAAAAGCCAAACCTTCTATTTTTCCGAGGGACACACGGAGCCAGAAGGGCAAGCCCGGGGGAGGCCCAGGGCCTCCTCCCCATAGGGCGGCGCGGCCGGGCCCACAGGCGCACCGGCGTGTGGGGAGCCCACCTCGGGACTCCACCAACATCTCCCCTTTGCCTATTTATTCCCCCACGACGCGAAAACCCGAGGGAGATCGATCATATTCCAGAAGAACTCCCAAAGCGCCGCCGCCATCGCGAAACCTAGTTTCGGGGGTCAGAAGTTCCTGTTTCGGCACCCTGCCGGGACGGGGATCGACCCCCGGAGCCTTCTCCATCGACGCCACCGCCTCCATGGACTACGGGTTCTAGCAGTAGCTAGTTGGTACTCTCTCTCCCATGTACTTCAATACAATGATCTCATGAGCTGCGTTACATGATTGAGATTCATCTGATGTAATCGGTGTTGTGCTTGTTGGGATCCGATGAATTGTTACATTATGATCAGTCTATCTATAAAGTTTGTGAAGTTATTGTTGATGCAATCTTGTTGTGTTTAATGTTTGTCACTAGTGCAAGAGTGGCATGATCTTAGATTTAAGCTCTATAATTATTGTTTAAATTGTATCTACAAGTTGTTTTGCACATGTCTATGTCCGGAACCCGAGGCCCCAGAGTGACAGCAACTGGGATAACTGGACGGGATGGCTTAGATATGAGGATCACATGTTTTCACCAAGTGTTAATGCTTTGCTCCGGTGCTCTAATAAAAGGAGTACCTTAATTACCAGTAGATTCCCTTGAGGCCCGGCTGCCACCGGCTGGTAGGACAAAAGATGTTATGAAAGTTTCTCATTGCGAGCACGTATGACTATATATGGAAAACATGCCTACATAATTAATAGACTGGATGTTCTGTCTTAATGTTATTTCAATCCTATCAATTGCCCAACTGTAATTGTGGTCACCCAACACTTGTTATTGGAGAGTTACCACTAGTGTAGATAGCTGGGAACCCCGGTCCATCTTTCATCATCAAATACTCACTCGGTCCTATATGCCATTAGAAGTAGTATCAACTATTTTCTGGTGTCATTGCCTCTGTGTTACTGCTACTGCTGCTGTGTTACTGTTACTATTGCTCTCATATTACTGCTGCTTTCACATCACCCCTGTTACTAGTGCTTTTCCAGGTGCAGCTGAATTGACAACTCAGTTATTAAGGCTTATAAGTATTCTTTGTCCCCCCTTGTGTCGAATCAATAAATTTGGGTTTTACTTCCCTCGAAGACTGTTGCGATCCCCTATATTTGTGGGTTATCAGTTTCCGTTCAATTGTCGTTCTTGTCCTTGTTTTAAAACATATTTTTACTAGTATGTTTGATCTTATTTTCATTCAGTCATATGTATGCAAAAAAAATTGGCCTGTATTTTACCGCGTCTGATGAAGCGTTGTTTCCACGCTGTATTTTTTCGCACGTCTGGAGAAACCTAGAGAAGCGCCTGCACCCAAAAGAACGAAAACCGGGGTTGTATAATTGTTTTTAGCACGCCGAAGGTACGCGCGTCATAGCAAAAGTGGGGTGGGGGGGGGGGGGGGCACAGAACAAGCATCAATAAAGACCTGAATTTTTTATCTTTGGTAAGAGGAGGATTGACATTTTATACTTCCACTCAAACTGAACAAAGAGAATGGAAATTAAAAGTTGTGCAACATTTCTTTGGTAGTGCTCTCTTTTCACTGGCCATCGTATTGTAATTATCTGCTACACCTTGCTGGCTTCATTTTATCGTCACCCGACATCATCAATTTCGTTTGGCATAAAGAGTGATGGCTCAAATAGTCAAATGGTTCTATAAATTGGAATTGACTGCATGAAGGCATTTCCACCCATCAATGTAAAGTACGGAGTAGGAAATTCCATTAACTCCTGAATGTTAATTAAGAAAACAAACGACCACATTGGAGATAAAAGTTTGGTGTGTAATCCATAGCATGGAGATCCATAAGACTACCTCGAAGTTCACCTCTAAGTTCATGTGAGTACATATCATATGCAGAATTCCCACTGCCAAAATTCTAAGCAGTTGGTGTGTATGTCTCAGAGACCCCTGCAGGCCAATAATATCAATTTTATGGATGAGCTGGATTTTTTTGTTGTTGAAATGAGCTGGCTTTGTTGGAAATATTCGTCTTAACACATATCTCCACGAGGTTCTCGGTCAACACTGTTGACAATAGTGTATAGTGCGCCGATTGACCAAAGGGTTCCAAGCACATGGCTTTGAATCTTTTTCCCAAATTCTTACTTCGCATTGTCCATAAATACAGGGCATGCAACTCCATTTACTCAACATCTAGGAGCAGAAACGAATCAACCACACGAGTATTAGGAGCAGCTGGTAAGTGCTCTTTCCCCCAACCAGTGCATGTCACATGCATACATGCATCTATTTCCAATTCTAATGATATTCCTTGTGGTAAACTATCAGGTGTTTGTATTTTCCAAAAAATGAGCAGCATGAAATCTTCGTGGCCGGAACTGTTGGGACTGCCTGTCAATGTGGCCAGGCAGACGATCCTCAACGACCGGCCAGATGTGCACGTTGTTGTTGTGCCACCCGCCCGTCCGATCGAGAACTTTGACACCAAACGAGTCTTCGTCTTCGTCAACGCTGATGGCAATGTCACGCGGATCCCTGTGATTGGCTAGGCCTAGATGTGTGACATGTGTCGATCGGTCAACAAGGCGGCGGTCTTCCTGCACAATCATATTTCCATGTAGTTGTTTGTTCTATGTTAGCTGTGTGAAAAATGTTGTGTCACTATGTATTCCACCGCAATAAGCAAATAAACCATTATGGCCAGCAATAAAATAGTATCATCACTATCATATCATCTGTTATTTGTACCCACCAGTAAAACAAGGAGCAACTATGTTTCTGTGAGTTCAAAGGACAATATTTCCATTATGTATTATCTGTATAGATTAATGTGCACCTCTCTAATATCTCTCTCTGACTCAACTGGTCTTGTAGGAAAATATATATAATATCAGTGAAATTTGTGAATTCGCAGGAGTTTAGAGGGCAGCATAAATAATGTATTTCCGAAAAAAGGGCAGAACAAATATAGCAAAGTCTCTAAGTTAAGGGCATGGCCAGTTCTCCACGTTGGACTTATGCCCCAGCTCTCCACGTAGGTTTGGGTGGTCCAAAATTGCTCATGGTATTGGTTGCAGAGTAAAGCAGGATCTTGGAGAGAAGGCCACCTCCTCCTACCCGTACGGACCTATAGCTAGCTCGCTGCACCGCCCGTAAGGAAAAATCTTGGCGAACTAATGGGAAATTGAAAAAAGGACAGAGAGGGGCAAATGGGAGCACACGACTGCCACGTTGAGCTAGATATATATTTCATGTGGTGGTCTTATCTACGTGTATGTGTCTTTCTTTTTTTGAAATGGAGGCAAAAGTTTTGCCTCATCTATTAATTAAGAAGAGAGTGCTTAGTTAAGGGCAGAAATTTGTGAAGCTCTACATATTGATACTGAGGCTCTTTCAGACAAGTACCTAGGTCTCCCGGCTCTGGTCGGAGCTGACAGGAGTGATTGTTTTAAGCATTTTATTGAGAGGATCATCCAGAGAATTAATGGCTGGAAGGAAAAGTTTCTGTCCATAGGGGGCAAAGAAATTTTGTTAAAAGAGGTAGCCCAGGCTATTCCTGTCTATGCTATGTCTGTCTTCTTGACACCTAAGGGCGTTTGTAAATCTATGATGGATGCAATTTCCAAGTTCTGGTGGGGAGATGATGATAACAGTAATAAAATGCATTGGTATGCGTGGTGGAAGTTGTGCTACCCTAAAAGCGAAGGAGGCATGGGTTTTAGAGATTTTAATTCCTTCAATCTGGCCATGCTAGCTAAACAAGGTTGGAGACTGATAAATGATCCCAATTCATTATGTGCCAGAGTCCTCCGAGCGAAATACTATCCACATGGAGATATTCTTAAGGCCGGTCCTAAGAGTGGATCCTCTTTTACATGGCAGAGCATTCTTGCAGGCATACCAATTCTTAAGAGAGGTCTCATTTGGAGAGTCGGTAATGGTGAATCCATTAATATTTGGCTTGATCCCTGGATCCCAAGTTCTGCTAATGGATTGATTCTATCCCAAAGAGGTAATACAGTATACACAAAGGTCTCTGAACTCATTGATCCTTATAATGGTGGCTGGGACCTTGCTCTTTTACAGACTATATTTGAGCCTGTAGACGTTCAGCAAATTCTGCAAATTCCGATTAACTATCAGGCCTTCGACGATTTTTTGGCATGGAAATTTACAAAGCATGGTCGCTACACGGTCAGATCAGGCTACCATTCTCAATGGCGTCATAAATTTGGGGCGTCTGCGGGGCAGCTGGCACTTCCGGGACGGTCAGCTCTAAACCCCGTTTGGAAAAATCTATGGCGTCTAAAGATCCCTAGCAAAGTTAAGATCTTCATATGGCGTTCTCTGCATGGTATTGTTCCACTTAAGTGCATCCTTGCCAACCGCCATATAGGCACTTCGGGTGCTTGCCCCATTTGCCACCAAGGGCCGGAGGATATTCGCCACATGTTGTTTCTTTGCGAGCCTGCTCGGGAATTATGGTCTGCTTTGGGGTTGGCTGATATTATTTTTGATTCCTCCCAGGTTGATAGGGCAGGCTCGGCTATCCTTGAGCACCTTTTGGGAAGAGCTGAAACATCTATACCAGGTATCAGCGATATTGGGCTTAAAGAAACTGTTGCTGTTGCTTGTTGGTATATCTGGTGGATGCGTCGAAGGAGAACAAACAATGAGACTGTGCCACCAATTCATAAGTGCAAAATTTCGATTCTTTGTATCACTGCCAATGCGGCCAAGGCCCAGAAACACGCGCCTTCTAGCATGGTATGTAAATGGTCACGCCCTGACCCTCGACAATTGAAGCTTAATGTCGATGCTTCTTTCTTTCTTGATGATCGTGCAGGAGCTACTGGGGCAGTGATTAGAGACTTCCAAGGAAAATTCATTGCAGCAAATTGCCGGTTCCTCCCTCATGTTGCATCAGCGGAGATGGCGGAGGCGATGGCTATGAAGGAAGGGCTGGCGTTGGCGGCAAGACTTGGGTGTAGTGCGATTCATGCGGAATCGGACTCAAGCGACACAATCGAAGCATGCACTGGGACGGATACTTGGTGGTCTCAATCGGCAGCTATATATGCTGACTGTATAGATTTGGTGGCGGAAATTGGTGAAGTCAAGTTTAGTCATATTTCTAGAGAAGCAAACAAAGTAGCCCATGAGCTAGCTAGGCAGTGTTTTATAGATAAATGCGACTGTAATTGGGTCGATGAGCCTCCTAGTTTCGTTTTGGGTAGCTTTATCAATGATGTAACCTTGTAACCAAACGATGTGTGACAGGCGGCAAGTTTCTTACACACTCTTTTCCTTCCAGGGTACCTAAGGGAACTGGAAGGTTTTTAATGAGGCGGCTTGCTGTCCTAATATATATTTGTTCAAAAAAAGAAGAAGAGAGTGCTTAGTTTTTAGGAGAAAATCAGGCAAAAACCTACAACGACAGGGCCAAGCCCACACACGCCCACAAACAAGATACTCCAACACTTCAACACCGCAACACTAACAAACACTCACACAAGACACTCCAACATTGAGCCGTCAAGGACATGCTACGACATTGGGGGCACCCGTCAGCCAACCGCAGATCCAGGGTAGGCAATAGCCAAGGTGGCGAGAAAATCGCAAACTTCCCTGGCTACGACAGCTCCAGCTCCAGGCACGGAAGCCGACAATCCAGACTTAGGTACCCCATCATCAATAGGAACCATCTGCCTGTCGGAGTCAAGCGAGAGAGAGACTGCAGCGTCAACAACGTCACATTTCTCAAAGCCAAGACATGTCGAAGAAGCCACATCCGAGGAAACGTGTGAGCCAGACCTCATTTCCTCGACGGAGGGAGGCGTAAGCACAACACCACACAACTCTAGGATCTCAGGCATGATCTTCATGACCGGAGCCGTGATCACCGAGCTCGCCCTAGCACGAGGAGAGAAACAACCATGAAGGCTCGCTCCGGTCGCACCCACTTTGCCAACAACAGGTAGAACCAAAGGATCGGCAGGCAATCGGGAGAGCCTATCCAACACAGCTTCCGCCCGCTCCAGAAAGCCCCCAATCGCAAGCATCCAGCTGTGCAAGGAGTCAACAGCCTCGTGAAGAGGACGGACGGCCTCTTGAGTCAACCCAGCTTGCACCTCCAACGCAGATCGCATATCCACTGAGGCCAAAAAGCTAACAGGAGCAGCAGCAACTGACGCCCAGGATCGATGACGATGCACAACGGACGGAAGCGGGACCTCAACCTGGGCCTCGCGAGGAGCATTCGCCTGGCGGGGCGACGACACAACATGGCCTTCCAAGAAGCTAAGAGGACGCCAAGCGTTGCGGCAATCACGTGCCCGATGACCATTCTCAAGGCATCGAGAGCACCTGAAGGGGTTGCAGCAAACTGCAGCGCGGTGACCAGGAGCTAGGCACCTGCAACATCTACCCTTGAGCCAAACAGGGACAGGACGGCGAGCAATTGCCGGGGCTGACAAAGTCGGGCGGCGCGGGCCGCGTCGCAGCAACACCTCGTGCCATCCATCATACTCGCCCGCAGCACAATCCACCTCCATGATATCAGCAAGGTCGAAGGTCTTGGTGGCTGGTGGTGTCCGGGGGACTAGCTCCTCTTCGCCGTCCTCGTCGATGTTGTCCGTACCAGACACCCAAGATGGAGGCCACTGCATGGCAGCGAGGGGCAGTGTCCCAGTTCCCGCCATGCCGTCACCATCAGCAGAACACGGTACGCAGTAGGTCTTGGTGACATCCGGCGGCGTCTGTGGGGCCAGTACTTCATCGCTATCCACATCGCTGTCCTCAGCGTCGTCAGCAAAAGAGAACCACAACGCAGGCCGCGGCGGGGCGGAGAGGTCTGGCCAAGACGGAGCAGGCGCCGGCACGGTGGAGAGGGTAGGCGCAGTAGGAGCAGCCGAGTCGAGATGTTGGACAGCTGCTGGCGAGGCCGTCGCCGTCGCGGCCTCCAACATCTTCACAGTTTCTCCAACACCCGGAACAGCACTAGCCAGCGCTGCGGAAGGCAAACCTCCAGGAGGCAGGGATGCCGACGACGGCGGCAGCAGGCCGGAGACGGCGATTACATTTAGTTTCTGCACTTAATCTCTCTTCCGTGCAAACTCCCTATCTTCACTAGCACGCGCCTCCAGGAAATGCTACAGATCGTCGACGCCGAACGCCTGGTCGCCGTCCCCTGCCAGGACCCCTGGGCCGCTCGTCGTAGCCCAATGTGTGGTCGCGATCCCCACATGGCTCCCCGCTCATCGCTGCCGCACTCTTTGCCGCCATGGCCCTGGGCTGCCGTCCGGTTCCGGTTCGCCCCTCGCTCTTCGCAGAAAGCGGTCCGCCGCGTGACAAGAAGCATGCAGAGGAAAGGCATCAATGACATTGTCGACGGCGACTGAGCAGTCAATGGTCAGGGCAACTAGGTGAGGCGCTGGTCGGGCTGTCGTCCGGCTTCCTTTTTCTGTACTTCTGAACTTGCCTGATTCAGAACTGGCATCGCGTGGTTTCAGAGTACATGCAGCCTACAGACGAGAGGCCATATCCGAGTATCCGACGTCTACTGCGGGACATCTTGGACAATCGGACACCTGCGAATCCGCTAGACGCATCTACTTTCATTCTGAATCAGGGTCACGGATGCAGCGGTGAATGCTATATTGACATGTCACATATCAGCAAGGTTCCTTCAAAGTGTGATCACCTGCACCTGGCCAACGCCCATCCTCCTCTGCATCTCTTTCCCTGCCATTCTCGCCGTTGCTGCAGCTGGGAGGACCTGGACGGCTGGACTCCACCTCACAACGGATATGAAACATCGATCGATCTCAAGAGTGCCTAACTTTCTGTTCGATCTTCTGAATAATCATCGCTGTAAATGCTAACAAGTTTTAAGGAATGGTTGCCATCCCATAGCCTGCTGCATTTCTACTATGTTTATTGTTCCTGCTTGAAAACAGCAAATATGATTACTGGTTTACTGAATCACTAGTTTGTTTATGCTACAGCATTCTGCATGCAATTTACCTTAGAAGGAGTGTGTGCACGAATATTGTGTTCAATTTTTCTGGCTGCAATGCAGCTATTGTAGCTTACTCAGGTTGTTTCCATCCATAGTCCCTAATTAAACTGGGGCCTACTCTAAAAGAATTCTGACAAAATGTTTAACTCCAACACAAACTTTGCATCTTTTGATATGTTGCGCTAATATCCTGCAGCAATATGATACGAATGAGCGTTATATTCATATATATTGTTCATGCTTTGGCGTTTATGAAAACCATCTGAAATATATGCGGTAACGCGCGGGAAATCGACTAGTTATAGTATACGGATATGTACCTTAACCAAGTTTTGTTGATGGTCAAAAAATTCGCTTGGGCTCATTTCCAGTTGGTCGTCCGATCTCTCAACATTTAGGAGCAGTCTATAAATACAAGGCGGACATGCAACTCCATTCACTCAACATCTAGGAGCAGAAACGATCAATCACACGAGTACTAGGAGCAGCTGGTAAGTGCTCTTTTTCCCTGTCCGCTTACCTCTTCGCTCGACCAGTGCATGTGCATGGATCTTATTACTCCCTCCGTTTCAGTTTACTAGTCTTCTTCTTATCCCTAGATCATCAAGTTGACCTATATAATTTAAATTATACTCCCTCCGTACCACAACTTAATTAGGGCGTATAATTTTTTTTCAACTTTTGCTCATAGCTTAAGGCGTGACCCCTAGCTGTGCCGATGGATTCCAAATTTGCCCCTCCTCCCCGTTCTCAAAAGGGCCACAAGAGTTAAGGCCAGCCATGCTTTTTCTTCAACTTCCACGCGAGAATTAAGCTGCCGCATGCATCCTCCAATTCCATTAATCTGGGTGAGCAACGAGATGCAATTAAGTCAGGGTGGGCATTTCAAAGTCAGGGTGGGCATTTCAAAGTCACAGTGTAAAAAAAAAAGTTTTCCCCTAGGTCTCCTAGGGTTCCACATATCCTCTCGCGGCGACCGCGAGAGTCAACACCTCCCCCCGTGGGAAATCTACATCCGATCGACGTGACTTTAGTTAAGGAGGCTTAAGGGTGTGGGACGCCTAGCTCTCGCGACCTGAGCTAGGGTTTTGAAGGTTCTTGCATGGAGGAAGGTGCAGGCGTGGAGAAGGGGGATATGTCGACCCCGGTGATGGATCGGGGAAAACAAGATGCTCCGGCGGATCATGGAAAACAAGATGCTCCGGTGGATCGGAGCACGGATACTGCAAGTGGCTGAGGTTTGGGTGACTTAGAAAAAGATTTAGAGGATAGGTTTGAGGGGCTTGATCTGGTTGGGGAAGAAGAGACATATCTCGATTTCTCTGAAGAACTGGAAGAATTACTGGGAGATGTTCGTTGGCTGATGATCTTTAGGGTTCATACCACTAAACCTTTTAGTCATGCAGCCATGTTTAAGCAGATGCGCAATGCATGGATGCCGGCACAAGATGTTAGTTTCAAAACTAAAGGGGCAAATCTATTCCTTGCTCAGTTTCACTGTCTAGGTGATTGGTCAAGGGTTATGGAGGGTGGACCATGGCTGTTCCGTGGTTCGGCATTGGTGATGGCGGAGTATGACGGCTTTACGAATGTGGATGAATATAAGCTCGACAAGATTCAGATTTGGACCCGTATCCAGGGAGTCCCAGAAGGTTTGATGAAAAAGAAAGTTTTAGCGGAGAAAGTTGCTATGAAGGTGGGTGAGCCACCAATCTCAGTTATTGTTCAGGAGGGGAGGATCAATCCATTGAAGTATTTACGAGCCAGGGTTAGTCTTGATATAAACAAGCCTTTGGTCCGATTTGTGCCAATCAATTTGAAGGAGAGAAAGAAATTCCCTGTACAATATGAGAGACTTCCTGATTTCTATAGGTTTTGTGGATTCATAGGCCATGATGTGAAGGAATGCGGTGATGGAGTTCATGCGGATGATCAGTGCCAATGGGGCGATTGGTTAAGGGTGGTGTTCGAACCTCCTAACCAGACTGGTGCTGGGAGAGGAGGAGGAGGATCACATGGTGGTTTTGGTGCACGTGGTAGAGGAAGGGGTCGTCCAGGAGAAGCTAATGCTTTTGAAAACACTGATATGGATATTGTTCCAGAGGATATGGATGAGGATAGATTGAACAGGAAACAGATGAGTGGGAGTGAAGGTCTTTTAAAAGGATATAACAATACTACTTCAGAGGGCTTATCCAAGGATGGAAGAGTTGCTCAATTAGTTAATCTTTTGGAAAATGGAAGTGGAGAGAATAATGGGGGAAGTTCAGCTACTACTCCACAAAAGGTTCAGAAACCAAAACGTCAGAAGAAAGTGGTGGATGGCGTGGAGACGGAAGAAAAGATAGGATCGGCGACCTCCTTCGAGGAGGATCGCCGGGAGCAATGAAACTCTGTGGATTGAACTGCCGCGGGCTCCGTAACCGCCGGGCAGTTCGAGCGCTTTTGGATCTCCAGAAGCAAATAAAGCCAGATGTGTTGTTCCTGTCCGAAACACATTTGGATAAGGTTAGGGCGGGAAATTTAATGAGGAAGTTGGGCTATGATTCTGTAAGTGTTCATGAGAGTGATGGCCAGAGTGGTGGTTTACTGATGCTTTGGTGTAAAGAGACAAAAATCAAGGTACAAAGTGTCACAAAGAATTTTATTGATGTTATTATCGAAGATGAAATAGATTGGAGGTTTACAGGAATTTATGGGGAACCAAGTTGGAACCAAAAACATATTACATGGGATGCTCTCCGTGACCTCCATGGACAACTTCAATTGCCATGGTTGGCTCTTGGGGATTTTAATGAAATTCTGTTTAATTATGAAAAGGAAGGGGGTCGTCCGAGGACCCAACAAGCAATGCAACTGTTTCATGATTCCTTGAGAGACTGCGATCTAGAAGATATGGGTTATATTGGAGATCTTTTTACCTGGAGGAGGGGCAGTATAAGGGAGAGATTGGATAGAGGTGTGGTCAATAATAGTTGGAATGACTTATTTCCCAATGCTAGCTTGATAAATAGTGAGACAACTCGCTCGGACCATCGCCCTGTTTTGGTCGACACTGAGTACTTGTCTTCTTCACATGCGATAACGGAAAAACCGAAAAGATTCGAGGCTCGGTGGCTTCATGAGGATGCGGTGGAGGAAATGGTTAGGGCAACCTGGGAAAGGGCAAAGATGAGAGGTGATGAACAAACCTTTAAACAGAAAGTTGATGATGTCCACTCAGAAATGCATATTTGGGATAAAACGGTTTTAAAAGCACCGGCCAGGAGACTAAAGGAGTTGAAGCGTGATCTTGAACAATTGAGAAGGGGGCCAATGAATGATGTAACCTTGGCTGCCCAAAGAGACGTTCAAATAAAGATAGAAGAAATGCTAGAAAAAGAGGAGTTGTATTGGGTGCAAAGAGCTAGAGCAAATTGGTTAAAGCATGGCGATAGAAATACAAATTACTTCCATAATTTTGCCTCTAAGAGGAAAAAGCAGAATACCATCAAGGGGCTAGTGGATGATAATGGAGTTAGACATGAGGAGAAGGATGCAATGTGTGACTTGGTGCATGGGTATTTCACAAATCTGTTTACATCTGAGGTGGGGGATCCAGATGAGGAGGCCCTGGTTGATGTTCAGAGGAGAGTGACGGAAGAGATGAACAGAGGGCTGATGAAACCCTTCACGGAAGATGAGGTGAAGAAAGCCCTTTGGAGCATAGGTGACCTCAAAGCCCCGGGGCCGGATGGGTTACATGCTATTTTCTATAAGCGGTTTTGGGATATGTTAGGGGATGACCTTATAAAGGAAGTTCTGAATGCAGTGAATAATATTTTGGTGCCAGAGGGATGGAATAGCACTACTATTGTCATGATCCCAAAAATTGAAAATCCGGAAAAGGTGGCACAATTTAGACCAATTAGTCTTTGCAATGTTGTCTATAAAGTGATATCAAAAATGCTAGCAAACAGGCTTAAGATTTATCTTCCAGAGATTATAAGTGAGCACCAGAGTGCCTTCGTGCCAGGACGGTTGATTACAGACAACATCTTGCTAGCGTATGAAAGTATACATGCAATGAAAAGGAAGAAAGGAAAAAAAGGCATGTGAAATTAGACATGCACAAAGCTTATGATCGGGTAGAATGGAGATATTTGGAGAAGATCATGATTAAAATGGGTTTCACAAGGAGATGGGTGGATATGATTATGGCGTGTGTGACTTCAGTAAACTACAATGTTAGATTTAACTCGATGGAGACGGATGTGTTTGTGCCAACCAGGGTTATTCGGCAAGGGGACCCCCTGTCTCCTTATCTGTTTCCGCTGGTTGCGGAAGGGTTATCTTGCATGGTAAAAGGCGCTGAATTAAGAGGGGAATTAGAAGGAGTTCGAGTTTGTAGAGATGCACCAATGGTATCTCACTTGTTGTTTGCGGACGATTCCTTAATTCTGATGCGGGCTGATAGGAATAATGCGCTGAAATTGAAGGAGATTTTGGATAGATACTGTCTCAGTTCGGGCCAAAAGATAAGCGAAGATAAATCAAGTATTTTCTTTAGTACTAATACTGTGGTTGAAGAGCGAGCTGAGGTATGTCAGATTTTAAATATTATGATTGAATCGTTGAATGACAAATATCTTGGTTTGCCGGCTATGATAGGTATGGATAAAAGTGAATGTTTTCGACACTTGGTTGATCGAGTTATTGCAAGAATCAGTGGATGGAAGGAGAAAATGATGAGTCTGGGGGGAAAGGAAATTCTAATAAAAGCTATTGCTCAAGCTATACCAGTGTTTGCTATGATGGTTTTCAAAGTTCCGAAAAATATATGTAAAGGAATATCTGACGCCATCTCTCAATTCTGGTGGGGTGATGAGGAAGAGCAAAAAAAATTGCATTGGAAAGCGTGGTGGAAACTTTGTATACCAAAAGATAGTGGAGGCATGGGTTTTCGAGACTTACATTGTTTTAATTTATCAATGTTGGCTAAACAGGTTTGGAGGTTGCTTAGTGAACCAGAGTCTCTGTGTGCAAGAGTCTTGAGAGCAAAGTACTTCCCTGGTGGCCGATTATTGAATGCAAAATTGAAAAGTGGGAGCTCCTTTACTTGGCAAAGCATTATGGCAGGATTGGAATGTTTTAAGAAAGGTTATATTTGGAGAGTTGGAGATGGTACCCAGATTAATATTTGGGAAGATTCTTGGATACCTTCAAGCCACAATTTGAAGGTTATGACACCAAAAGGACACAGCCTGGTACAACATGTGAATGATCTGATAAACCCTATTGATGGACAGTGGGATGCGGAGTTGATTGATTCAATTTTTTTGGCCGATTGATGCGCATAGGATTCTACAAATTCCGCTGACTCCTGAGCGGGAAGACCTAGTAGCATGGCATTATAACAAAAACGGGCTCTTCACTGTCAGGTCAGCTTATTACTGTCAATGGGATTATCGTTTTGGTAGAAAAGAGAGGAACCAAAATATTGCTCAGAGTGCAAGCAACTCTGTCTGGAAGAAACTTTGGAATCTCGAAGTCCCTAGTAAAATTAAAATCTTTGGATGGAGAGTATTACACGGTATTATTCCTTGTCGAGGTGTGCTTGCTAATAAACATATTGGGAATCAAGGGGGATGTCCTCTTTGCAGTATACAATGTGAAGACATAAAGCATATGTTGTTTACCTGTACTAGGGCGGATGAAATCTGGAGAATTCTTGGTATAAAAGATCAATTAATTGATTTTATGAAGGCTGACCGGTCTGGCTCGGTTGTGATTCAGGATATTATTTTGCGAGGAGGTCGGATACAAGATCTAAACACAATTGGTTTTGCTGAACTAGTCTTGACAGCTGGATGGTATATTTGGTGGGAGAGGAGGCAAATTACCCATGGTGAAAATGTACAAGTCCCCCACAGATCAGGGTTATCCATAATAGCTATTACTACAAACTATATGAAAACCATTAGAAAAGCTGAACCAGTGAAGAAGGAAGGATGGAAGAAGCCTTTGGAAGGGAAGCTTATGATTAATATTGATGGAGCCTTTGATAATGAAAGTGATAATGAAAGTGGTAGAGGGGCAGCCGGTATTATTATTAGAGATTATATGGGTCAGTTTGTGGCTGCAGCGCAGGTGTTCCTACCGCATATAGTTGATGCACACATGGCGGAAGCCTATGCTTTTCGGGAGGGACTCAGCCTGGCGCAAAGGATAGGAGCAAATAATTTCATTATTCAAACCGATTGTGCCCAAGTGGTTGATACTATGAAACAGGGGGGGTTTTCAGCTACTTCCTCAGCCGCCATTTATGATGATTGCATGATTATGTGGAGTGGTTTTGGAGCGGTTTCGGTTGATTTTTGTAATAGGGAAGCAAATCATGTAGCACACGAGCTTGCTAAGGACTCTGTTAATTCTAGTAGTACTTGTACTTGGGTCGATGAACCCCCTAGGTTCATCCTTAGCAAGCTTGTGAATGATGTAACCGTTTTGTGATTTTGGCGGCAAGTTCCAGACGCACTCTTTTCCTTACCAGGGTACCTACGGGGACTGGAAGGTTTTTAATGAGGCGGCTTGCTAGCATAATATATATTTGTTTCAGAAAAAATTCAGGGTGGGCATTCGGTTTTAACCGAAATTACGGTTCGTTTTTTTGGTTTTTGAACAAATTCGATTTTCAAAAATGGTAACCGAAATTGGCATGAAAATTTAGGAAACCGAAGATTCGGTTAACCGACAAATTCGGTTCGGTTTTCGGTTAAAACCGAATGAACCTACTCACTTGAACAAATAGTAGGCATCACCGAAGAAAGAAAATAGTGATTGACATATCAACAAAAAAAAGCATCAACTGGGCAAGAAACCGACAAATGAGCACCAATCGTTGAGGGATCTTATTTGGTAGGCTGCAGCACTCGTGGTACAGGTGCATCACTCGTGAGCGATTAAAAGGGGTAGCTAAGATTTCGAGCGACGTGTTCTATTATGCAGGCTTCACGCTATATTCAGAAAAAGCTAGTACATCAAAGATCAAAGTCATACATTGAATGAACAATTTTTGGAACATCAAACGCAATTGGGTTTCTATGAAATGATAGGTTTATGCACAAATTGATGGTAGGTTACTCAATTCGGTCTATTCGGTCTTGTTCGGTTGGTGGGGCTAAAAACCGAATTCTAGCAAATTTAATTCGGTTAGTATAAATGGAAACCGAAGAAATAGCGGTTAATGGAAAAAACCGAGATTTCGGTTAGTTCGGTTTCGGCTTTAGTTCGGTTTTCGGTTTCACGGTTTTTATGCCCACCCTGACAATTAAGGAGCATTTTATGCATTGCATGCAGGGGCAACTTTGGAAGATTTTTGGCTGCCCATCACCTCCTTAATAACTGCGCGAGAAGATTTGCGCCTTAAGCTATGATACGGAAGGAGTATAATGCAAAAATTATATTATTGGAAAATAGAACATCTAAAATTTGTAATGATATAATTTTAATAACATATAATTAATGTTAACTTGATCGAATTTACGACCTAGGGGTACGCGCACGCCTAATAAACTGTGAGAGAGGAAGTATTTCCAATTCCAACGATATTTTGTGTTGTAAACTTTCAGGTGTTTGTATTTCCCGAAAATGAGTGGCATGAAATCTTCGTGGCCGGAAGTGTTGGGGCGGCCAATCAATGCGGCCAGGCAGAAGATCCTCAATGACCGACCAGATGTGAAGGGGTGGTTGTCGTGCCACCCGCTGTCGCGACTAGGGAGTTCAACGACAAACGAGTCATCGTCTATGTCAACTCCGTAGGCATTGTCAAGCAGATCCCCGGGATTGGCTAGGCCTGGATGTGCCGAACGATCAACGCGGTGTTCTTCCTACATATTCGTATTTCCATGTAGTTGTTTGTTCTGTGTTACCTACCTCAAAAATGTTGTGTCGGTACGTATTCCACCGCAATAAGCAAATAAACCATTGTTGCCAGCAATAAAATAATATCATTGTTATCATATCATTTGTGACTTCAAAGGACAACATTTTCATTATATATGGTCTGTATAGATTAGTATGCCTTGGTGGTCTTGGGTGCTTCATATGGACAAGTTTGTGATAGCCCTACGCCTTCGATGGCCTTGACTTGGGTGGAAGAACCCCGAAAAAATTTAGGTTGGGTATGGAAACCCTTGCACAAGCGACCACATGGAGATCTTCTATGCATCTACTACCATTACCCTTGGGAGATCTTCTATGCATCTACTACCATTACCCTTGGGAACGAAAGAAAGACACCCTTTTTGCATGCCCCTTGGCTGAGCGGGAGGAAGCCCATTGAGATTGAGCCTCTCATCTATGCATCCTCCAGGAGGAAGAATTGGAAAGTATCGCAAGCCTTGCATGATCAAAGTTGGATCGCTAAGATTGACTTGACACGCCCTTTCACTATGGATCTCTCTCAATTTGTGGAGCTTTGGACGCTCATTATGGAAATCACCCTCCATGACAATCATGAAGACAACATTGGTTGGAGGCTCACGGCCAACGGAGAGTACTCTACTAAGTCCGCTTATGAAATTCAATTCCTCGGGACTATCCCCCCCCCCCCATGAACAAGTGCATTTGGAAGGCTTGGGCGCCTCCTAAAGTCAAGTTCTTCGCATGGCTTGCATATCAAAATAGAATTTGGACGGCGGATCGTCTTCAAAAACATGGGTGGCCTCGTTGCAGCCTCTGCCCCCTTTGCAAGCAATGCACCAAAGTTGTTTACCATCTGTTCATTCATTGCCGTTTCACCAAGCGCATATGGGACCGGGTCAAGGAATGGTTGGGCTTGGCCGATCTTCAACCTACCATTTGGGTGGGTCGCAATAGTTCGGATTGGTGAATCATGATGGCGGGATGGTCCTTGGCAAGCCGTAGAGGCATTGCCTCGCTCACCTTGCTTGTCTCTTGGGAGATTTGGTGTGAGCGCAATGCTAGAGTTTTTCGTAACAAGCAAGCCTCCTCCATTTTAATTTTAGATAAGGTTAAATGTGAGGCTCGCTTATGAGTTCTGGCGGGCGCAAAACGATTGGAAGAATTGATGCCCGGAGAGTAATCTATTTTTGTTTACCGTTCGGCCGTCGGCCTTGTAAAACATCTCCTTAATTAATAGATTGGGGCAAAGCTCTTTGCCCCTGTTTAAAAAAAAAATATGCACCTCTCTACTATATTTCGTTGAATCAACTGGTATTATAGGAAAATATATAATATCAGTGAAATTCCTGGCAAAATTCACAGAAATTCAGTTGGCAGCAAAAATAATTAGTTTCAGAAAAAAGGGCAGAACAATTATAACAAAGTTTCTAACTCAAGGGCATGAGCAATGCTCCACACTGGACTTCTGCCCCATCTCCCCACGTAGGTTTGGGTGGTCTAAAATTGCTCATGGTGGTGGCTGCAGAGTAAAGCAAGCTTGCGATGACTCCATAAATCATGCCCTAATGTGTCTTAATACGCCAGGCATAGTTAAATTCTCTTATGGTTACATTGATTGAGATGCATAGTTTGAGATAAGCTATTTTTTGCGGTTACGACTTATTCTATTATAGTAGTATTCTCTTACGCGCATGACGCAAGACTGAAAATGCTATGAAATGAGCAAGATTAAGCATTCCAGTCTTGACCATAGACAAGAGTAATGCAATGCTCATTGAAAAGGTTAAGTGATCAGTCAGAACCGAGAACAAAAGTGGTTTCAGCTTCACAAAGAATAAAAAATGAACTCCCAAAATATTGCGTTGGCATCTTCAGGCCCAGTTGTTTTAGAACTTCTAGATGGCTTACAGGTGAAAATAAGCCAAAGCTTTTTCGATAAAGGGCGCTTTCATTACTTTAGAAAAAGTATTACACCCGTCTCTGCATAACATGATGCACACAACCGCACTCACACATAGTATCAGACCATTACATGAAAAACTGAAAACACCAAAAACAAAGAGAGCGCCTAGAGCGCAGAAGGCTCTATCCGTAGATTACGCCACCATCCATGTTGGGGAAAAATATCCTTCGCCACATCCTCCAATCGTGTAGATACCTCCTTATCTCTATACGTTGAAGCAAAGACCACGAACGGAACAAAGCGGTCGACCGGTAGATAACCTGCAAACATGAAGAGTTAATATCATGAAAAATCTTGTCATTTCTACATAGCCATAGCGACAAAACAATGGCGATCGCCCCCACCCGAATAAAAGTTTTGAACCTACGCTCCACCCCATTGAGCCAGCTACCAAAAGATGTGCCACGCTCCGAGGTGGGTATAAGGTAGAACCTATTTGAGTTATTGACCATATAGATCTCGCGAATTGACACTCGAAGAAAAGGTGGTTGATAGTCTCATCATGAAGACAAAAAATACACTTTTTACTACCTTTCCAATTACGCTTAACAAGATTGCCCTTAGTAAGAATTACCCCTCTACAAAGATACCAAGCAAAGACCTTCGTCTTCAATGGAATCTTCATAGACCAGATTTTTTTATTCTTAAAAACTGGCGAATTGGATCAACGCATTATACATAGAATCAACAGAGAATTTACCGCTCTCATTTAGATTCCATCGAACCACATCAGACCCATGCAACAACTGGACCCTCTTGAGTTGAAGCAAGGTATTCCAAGCCACAAGCCTGGGACCTATGAGGTCACGTTTGAAAGCCATTTCCAATGGTGAATTTTGCATCACCGTTGCCAGGGTATCAGATTTGTGGCGTACAATACTATATAAAGCTGGATATTGTTCCCGAAGAGTGATGTTTCCTTACCACTTGTCTTCCCAGAACCTTATCTGAGATCCATCCTTAATTGAGAAAGATGTATATGGGAAGAAGAATATCTTAGTCGCCATAAGACCAGCCCAAAAGTGTGAGTCTCCAGGTTTCTATCACCTGGGACAAAGCCTTTGAGCCTACATACTTTCTTTTGAGAATTGTTTGCCATATACCTTCTTCTGAAAGAAGCTTGAATAACCATTTTCCAAGTAAGGCTCGATTCTTGATCTCAAGATCATGAATTCCAAGTCCTCCCTGGTCTCTTGGTCGGCAAACCACATTCCATTTAGCCAGGCGGTATTTCTTTTTCTCACTATCTCCTTGCCAAAAGAATCTAGATCGGAAAATAATCCAACCGTCGCAATACTCCTTTAGGCAACTGGAAGAAGGAAATCATATACAGTACCATATTACTTAGTATTGAGTTAATGAGAACCAACCGCCCACCTAGAGATAGTAACTTTCCTTTCCAACTTGATAAATGCTTCTGAAGTCTTTCCTCGACATGTTTCCATTCAGCTAAAGTGAGCCGCCGATAATGAATCGGAATGCCCATGTAGCTGATAGGAAACTGACCAATCTCACAGCCAAAAAGTTCAGCATATAAAGAGGCCTCATCGTGGGCTTCGCCGAAACAAAAACATTCACTTTTGAAGTTTATTTTTAGACCTGATAGCTTCTCAAAAGCTGATAGGATCAACTTAAGATTCTTTGCCTTTTCAAGGTCATGTTCCATAAATAGAATTGTGTCATCGGCGTATTGAAGGATCGAAAGACCACCGTCAACAAGATGTGGTACTACCCCTTCAATATGACCATCCACTTTTGCACGCTCAATAATAATAGCAAGCATATCCGCCACTATGTTAAACAACATGGGCGATAATGGATCTCCTTGCCGTAATCCCTTTTTCGTCTGAAAGTATTTGCCCACATCATCATTAACTTTGATGGCAACACTTCCTCCGAAAATGAAATTATGAATTAAAGTGCGCCTCTCATCAGAAAAACCTTTCATCCTGAGTGTCTGTTGCAGGAAAGACCATTTGAATTTATCATAAGCCTTTTCAAAGTCAATCTTTAAAATAACACCATTTAACTTTTTCCTATGAAGCTCATGCACTGTTTCATGCAAGGTTACTACCCCGTCTAGGATATTCCTTCCTTGCATAAAAGCCGTCTGAGACGGTCGCACAACATGATCAGCAACTGAGTTAAGTCTTAAGGTTGCGGTTTTTGTGAATATCTTAAAGCTCACATTAAGGAGACAGATAGGTCGGAATTGTTGAATCCGTTCTGCTTCCATAACTTTTGGCAATAAGATTATCTCACTGAAATTAAAACTAAACAACTCTAATTGATCATCGTGCAATGCAGAGAACAAAGTTAACATGTCCGCCTTGATAATGTCCCAGAAGTTTTGATAGAACTCTGCTGGGAAACCATCCGGTCCTGGTGCTTTATTATGCTCCATTTGGAAAACCTCCTTCTTCACCTCCTCCTCAGAATAAGGGGTAGTAAGAAAGGCATTTTCTTCCGCGGATACTTGGGGAATATCCTGGATTCTGGATTCTTCCATAGTAAAAGTTCCTTCTTCCGGTTCCCCAAATAGATCCTTATAATAATTAGTAATATAAGATTTGAGATGTTCTTGTCCAACAATCGTACCCTCATCCTGAATCAGAGAATGAATAATTTTCTTCTTATGTCTGCCGTTAGCGACATAATGGAAGTATCTTGTGTTTGAATCTCCTTCAAGAATAACTTGTACTTTTGATCATTGATACCATTTCAGCTCCTCCTCTCTTAACATGGAAGATATATGCGCATTATATTGACTCTTAAGTCCAACTTCTTGCGCTGATAGCAACCGTGTCTCGGCAAGAGCTTCAAGGTCATCAATCAATGTAGACAAGCGAAGCTTCTCGGATTTTAAAATCGCTGCTACATGCCTTGCCCAACCACCAAGGTGTTTTTGCAAAGCGCGAATTTTATTATTCCACCTTTGTATGGGACTAGAGCCCGCAACAGGTCTCCCCATACACACTTAACCATATCCGTAAAGCCATCACGGTGTAACCAGCCCAGTTCAAACTTGAATTGGCATTTACTTTGTGATCCAGGCTTTCCAGCTGTTAACAGTATGGGAGCATGATCCGACAAACCTACAATACGAGGAAGAGCACGCACGCTAACCATAGGATATTTTAATTCCCACTCATGATCCATGAGTACGCGATCGAGTTTCTCATATGTAGGCTCCGGAAGATTATTGGCCCAAATGAATTGTCTCCCAACCATTTCAACCTCTCTCAAATCCAAACTGTCAATAACAACATTGAATAAGAAAGGCCAATGGTTATCGAAACGGCCCCTACTTTTCTCATGGGAACCTTAGCAAATTAAAATTACCCCCTATGATAATAGGATAAGGGTTATCTTTCGCTAGGTTGACCAATTCACGAAGAAAAGCAGCCTTGAACTCCTCTTGGGAGGCACCATACACAACGACAAGACTCCATGTGAAGTTGTCGACTTTGTTTCGGATGTGTAGTTTAATATGAAACTCACCTTCCGAACAAGCCAACACTTCCATAGTTGCAGTCCTGACACCAAGTAAAATGCCCCCCGAGTGACCACGAGGAGGGCGAGAGAACCATGAGAAGTCAACCCCACCAGAGATGCGGTTTAAAAGACTCCTGGAGTAATCTCGCTTCCCGGTCTCGGAAATACCCACAAAATCCAGACAATGTTCTGTTATACAATCAGCGATATGTAAATGTTTAGCCAAGTCTTTAAGACCTCTGCTATTCGAGAACATACCAGTCATTGTGTAACCATAATAGATTTTGTGGATCTTAAGCCCTTATGGGGAACGGCCGCTTCCAGCCATTCCTGTGTAGTGGGGGAAAGCCACCATACCCCAGCTTCCCGAGCTGCACCGAATCGGTACTCTGTGATGCCCCCTGTTTTTCATGGTATTTAATTACATGGAATTGTCACCATGATGTACATGTGATTTCTTGAAACGTTAATCTGAACAGCTGAACCGAGCGACTCCTCTCTCCCCAAAACATCCACATGCCGCCGGCACGCCCCACCCCGCACCGCCGGTCGCCAGTCCCCGCTTCCCAGCGCCGCCGCGAAGCCTCCCCGCGCTGTCACGGTTCCACTCCATGTCGCTAGGATAGCCCACGGTCGCCCTATCATCTGCCTGGATCGAGTTCGAGCTAGAAATTTGAGGAAATCAATGCAGCCCACCTGCGTGTTCTTAAGTTTTTCTTTTAGAAATTTGAATGAAGCAAATTTGATTAGATAAACTAGTAATATATCACTAAGCCATATGGTAAACCCTTATATAATGTAATTATCACAATTTATTACTAAGATCAGGACCTAAACCTTTTCATCATCCTATGTAAATCATATGCTAGATCTAAACCACTATATTTAAATTATTTACCATGGCAACGAATTTTCTTTTGACCCAAAGAAACTACCAAACTTAGAGAGTTCAGAAAAACAGAAAACAAGAAGAAGAAGAAAAGGAACAACCCCAACTTGAAGGGCCGGGTGTCATCTAAAGCAGGTACTACAAACTACTTACTACGTACTACACCTCAAAAGGGAAGCATCCAAATGACAAACCTAGAGCTAGACAGCCATGGTACTACAGAGGCAACTATCAAACCGAACTCCAAGTTCTCAACAGGTTAGTTTTGCCGTAGCCGGAGCCAGAGCCCATCCATGTCTTCGCAAGTATACATCTCTAATCACCGTCCAGAATTTCTACGATGCATCCTCATTCCTCAAGCTTCCTTTGTCTGCAAAATGGCCAAGGAGTTAACCAAATCACACAACCTGTAGATCACTGAGGCCGGATCAGCAGGGTCATTTCTCGTTATCCAAATGACCCAACACACAACAGCACTCCCGCTGAGCACAAGATCACGCTGTATAGCTGGAAACAATTTTTACCAGCTCCCAGCCATACCATGATACCTTCAGCTACCAAGGCCAAAGGCACAAAGCACCTTCTGCCAGATTAATTTAGCAAGGCGGCCAGATAAAGATTAAATGATTTATAGATTCTCTTAAACCACAGAAGACATTTGTCATTGCCAGTCCACCCTCGCTTAATCAGATTGCCTTTAGTTAAGCTGTTGTTCTTAGCATAACCATACACAAACTTAACCTTGAGGGGAATTTTGACCTTCCAAAGATGCTTGCATGGAAAATTCCTTGTGACCTCAACTGAAAGTTAAATATCTAAAGGCCAAATTCGAGCTGGTACCTGCGATTTACTATAGACAATATGACACGTCCGAAATAGTTTTACTTTTTAACAAATCAAAAAATGCTTGCTTTTTGTAGGTCATCCCCTTGCTACCCATATCGGTAATGTGTCCAGCCGGAGAGGAGTTTCTCTAGGACATGGATTTTGGGCGTAGCCATTTAGAAACGTTTGCATAGGATTTATTCACTTGATAGCAAGCTTACTTGTTGATCCACTAGCATTTATTTTTATTACTTTTCTTCAGATGGTTGATTCATTTCTCGACCTTAAATGATCCGTGAGCTGTAATACTGTTTGTTACTTAAATTTTATTTTAATAAAGTAATAATGGTTGTAAGCACCGTGTTCCCCTTTTCGTTTTATTATAATGGCATAGTACCATGAGTAGTATGACTTTATATAGAATACTAAGTATAGTTGTTATTTCTTATATGTATGGGAGCTTGTTTATGTGAGAGACCAACATTACATTTATTCCGAAGTATAGTTGTTATTTCTTATCATAGCTAACGAAGTGTTCCCCCGACGAAGAGATCTTCGGGTCATGTTCCACCACGAGATCTTCATGTCGGCATTAATGGTGGTGTTGATTTCTAGGTATGGGTCTTCAGATCTTTCTTTGCCCGATATATTTTGGATTTTTTTCTCATAGTTGCCGCGATGACAATTGTCCTCGTAATATTTCTCCAGACTGCTACGTTCCTCGGCTCCCCGCCGACATCGACCAAAATGTTCGTTTGCTATTTCTGGTACTCTTGCCAATGTTAATTGACTACTTTATTGACCCTGCATGCACTTACACTTGACATTCATTGCGTCTCAAGTTAAATTTATGGGAGAACCTCCATTGATATTTATAGACTTTTAGTTTGGTAGCTACGTTTTGAATGTTTCGAAAAGTACAAGATTGTGTCATGAAAGAGTTAACGTTTTGAAGATCACAAAAAAAAAATCTTGTTTCTTTTAGACTTTATTTTATTATATATAATCTTCAAGACAACACATATATCTCTACCGCGTACTATTTGCTAATATAGATATAAATAAATATATAAATATATATAGTATTTCTATTTTTGCGAGAAAATATATATACTATCTTTGTCTAAAAAGAAGTGTCTTGATTTTATCTAGATGCGGATGTATCTTGACACATCTTACTTGTAGATACATCTATATCTAAAAAATGAAGACACTTATTTTATTTTTTCAAATGGAGGAAGTAGAGCATTGATTGTAAAGAGAAAGTGTTTCCCCGCACGCTATGGCTCCTCCTCTTGGTCGTCGTAGACAAGTATTCGCGCAGACCAAGGAGTTATCGTTGAGATCTGTCCACGTATAGCGCACACACAGTTGGACTTGCAAAAAAGAAGAAGTTTCTTCTCAGGTGTTTCACGCAAGGGCCACTCAGCACCATCCCAAGGCAGTCAATCAACTGAACGGAAAAAAAAAAAGGGAAAAAAAAAGCCAACCACACGTGTCGTGTGGTCTTCATAGATGAATTGCTTATATCATATAACAATGTTTGAGGTGCTAACAGAGCTTACCGCCCTGTGCTTCCAATTGTCCCGGCGGGGATTATAAACAGGTTTGATCGATCTTACGCGAGCGATGTGGTACTAATTAAAACATGAAGCAGCACGCGGATGAAAAATCGAAGGGGTGTGGTGCGTGACGCGCTGCACTGGCCGGTATTAAATTGGGCCAGTATCTTCTATAGGTAACAGCTTAGGAGGCTCAACCATCATGGGCGTGCGCCGACTGTCGGCCCAATAGAGTGGCTGCTGGTGAAGAAGTTCCAAGAATCCAACATGCTACGCATAGGTGCATTTAAAAAAGGAAAACGCTTGTAATCAGCCGACCGATCGCCTAAGCGCGATCGGTCGCTCTGCCTCACGCGCGTACGTCGCTTTCACTCGCATATTTCGCTGACCCGCGTGTTTACTTTTACTTTCTTTCCCTGGGATGCATGCATGGCTGTACCTGGCTAGCTTCCCTGGTGCTTGCCTCATCCTAGCCACGTTGCCCAGCTGATCTAGGCCACTCTCTCTTCTCACCATGCAATGCTTTCTCACGCGAGTACTAGTACCATATTTCGGCTACTACTAGTTGCTGCTGGGCTGCAAAATACATGTACTCCTAGTATATATGTGATTGAATATCTTGACGGATACAAGAAGAAGCTTAGTGTATTCAATCACACTTTCACACTTTTTTGGGCGCTTGATACAAGTTCTTTTTCTCAGATTTCAATGTTGCATACGTACTTCAAAATTGTAACAAACTCGTATGAATATTATTGTGAAAGCACGGGCGAAATGTTGTTTTACCACTTTTGTGTTGTTTGCAAATATATTTTTATTGTAATCGTTCGTGACTTTTGTAATAAGTAGCTGCTGATTTTTGTTGTAATTCAATCCGTACAAAATTATGTTTGCAAACATATTACGCCTGATGTACAAGTTGCACTAACTTGTCTTGGTCATTCTAGCTGGATCGGTAGCTTCGTCACGACACACCATAGATGTTGTATAAGTCTATTACTTTTGTAAAAATTGTGTTCAAATTTTATAGTGAAAGCATGTTAGAGATGTTGTAATCATATTTACCTCGCGGTTTGCCATAAGTTTGTGGTCTTTGTTGTAATCGTCTATATTTTATGGTAAAATAGTTGATGATTTTTGTTGTAACTAAATATGTAACAAATTTGTTATTTCTTAACCATTTTTATACGAAGACATTTTTTGTTGTATTAGGTTTTGATTTTTGTTGTAATTTGTTGCCGAGTCTTGTTGTAAACCAACCCGTAGGAAAACAATTGCTACTGAACCACTTTTTATGACAATACTTTTAAAAAATTTGTTGTAAAGATTTTGTTGCACTAGTATATATTTTTGGAGTGAGAGATTTTGTTGTAATACTCCGTATGACTTGGATGTGTCCTAGCGTGGCATTTTTGTTGTAAATATTGAGATTGTCGGGCCCAAATGGATATACCTTTTTGGTTTAATTGGGGAAAATAGGGACTACCTGTTGAGTTTTCAAAAACTAGGGGAAAACACAAAACTTGCATTACGGTTGATTTTGGGCGTTGGATAGTGATCGCATGACGTGGAGGACAATCGGTTTTTTCACTGACCGATTCGGGCTAGAAAATCGGTCGTCTCTCCGAGCTGGAAAATATTGTTCAACCACTATATAATATGATTACTTTCGAAAAATATGTTTCCGATTTTTTTTTGCAATATTGTACCTTTAACAGTATGGATTTTAGCAACGAATTTTCCAGTGAAGTGTCATGCACCATCTAGAGCTACGAGCAGCTACCAGCTAGCACACAGTGCTAGGACATGCACGCACATCAGATGCCAGCAGCGTGCCTAGCTTGGCTGCTTCACGCATGCATGCGCATCGCTGAAAAAGGATATAGGTAACAGCACATGGTGATTCTTCAGCGTGCAGCAGGCACGTCCGCGTGGGGCCAACAACAGGAAAGCGACGTCGTGTGGTATCGACTTTTCGCGAGATGGAAGCGACGTATCGATCGGTCTGTATCTAACGGCAAAAAGGTGGATCTTCGCTACAAGAAAAGTGCATCTCGAAAACAGATCATGTCGGAACTTCTTATATACAGCTCTAATTGCCAAACGTTCTGAACTATAGTAGACACTTACAACTTTGAAAGAATTAACGCCATTTCTTCAAAATTGTATGCAGTTGACCTGGGTGGCTCAATTGCGGAAATTGTCTCCACTGCAGTCGGGTTTCGAAATCGGTGGCTCACATCTTCTTCATTGCGGCTTCTCTACTCGGATATGGATCATGTTTAAAGATTTGTTTGGGCTCCCGTCTTTCAACATGATGGAGTGGGCGCCTTCCACAACGTGGAATCTTGGTGGCTTCCCATCGGTTATAACCGCCTCAGTAGTCTCTTGGGAGCTTTGGAATAAGGAAACTGCTAGAGTTTTCAAAAAATAGGAAGTCCATGACGTTAGTTGTGTTTGCTCGCACTTACTTGGAGGGGAGATCTTGGATCTTTGCTGTTGCCAAACATTTAGGTTATCTTTTGCCGGGAGGGTAGACTCTTGTCTTTGTGTTGGATTGTAGTCGTTGGGCTTAAAAACTTTGCACATCTTTACATTATATTACAGTCCGTACGACGTCAAAAATGTTTGATGTCAAAGATTGGAGATATCTTGACCGTACGATTAAAAACCAGGGATCAAGAAATCAGCGTTCAATCTGCGGAAGTTAAGGAAACATATTATGTATGCCAATAATAGAGAGACTAGGATGCCGTGGCGCGGCGGCACGCCGCGCCTGTCAGGATGTATCTATGGCTTATAAAAGATTTCTGGCGGTATTGCTGAGTGATAACACCTGAAAGATGCATTTTAATTAAGCGGGATTCTTTGGTATGCACGAAAGAGTGATACAAAACAAATAGATGAGAGGGGGATTAGGTAGTAGGCTAGCAGCAGTAATATATAAATCAGATATCTATACCATTTTGATTAAGCGGGCTTCTTTGGTATGCACGAAAGAGTGCTACAAAAACAAATATTAGAAAGGCGTGATACAGTGCAGGACTATACTCATAGGTGATCATCTGTTGATGCATTCTGATATATCATTTATCATAATCCTTCTAGGTCATGTGGGTGTAACTTTCTACGGATTATAAGATTTCTTTGATCTTGTAGTTATTTCTTTTAAGATAGAACACATTAGTTGTGCTAGAAAAATACAACATAACCATTTATATAGTTTTGATGACGAATATCATGTTTTGGACTTAAGTTCCATGCAGGGAAGCACAACCATTTCTTTCTTTCTTTCTTTTTTGGAAGCACGTCCATGCTGAATATTCATTTTTTTTGAAGATTATTCATTGATAATAAAATGGATCGATTTATACTGATTAAGTGACTTGTACTTCTGAAACAACGTCAGATAAGCACAAACAGTGTACAGACGCACGTACAGTCCTAATCTGTCAAAGAAAGCACAATCCTAGTCTCTCATTTCTGATTTCTTTTGTCACACAAGTATGCACCGCAACAGTGACACGCATGCATCCTCATTCATCAGCTTTCTCCCCACTCCGATCCCCTTCTCTATCTCTCCCGTGAAGCCGCGGCCACCGTCGCTCCCCAATTCCGACTGGCGTAGCCATCAATCCACACGAGCGAGCACACGACCATACACCCCCTGGCCTGTACCGCCGCTTTGTCACTGGCTCACTGCCGCCATGGCCTTCTTTTGACAGCCCTTGTCCGCCTTGCAGACCTTTGCTCGGGGTCGGGGGCAAAGCGGTCACGCATCGGCAAGCCTCGAAGCACCAGAAGCTGAGGGTACGCCCCGCCACCGCCTCTTACACGAAGGGGGACGCACACCCTTCTGCGGCAGCCAAGCGCTAGAATCGAAGCTGGATGCGCCACCGCGGCATCCTTGGAGACGGTAGCCACCGGGTCCGACCTGTGGCTGCTCGGCGAAGGTAGTCGCAGCAGCCTTTCCAGGCGCCATGGCCACAGGCGGCAGGTCCACCCATTGTGTAGAGCGAGGAGCAGAACACAGAACCACGTGGTGCTGCCATTGTTTCTGCTGATGTGCTGCTCCTCCTTTTTTGACAGAACCCAGAGGTTTTTTCCTTTACTTATATTCATTCACTAATTTTGCACATCTACTGGCATTTGTGTTGAGTTTACTTCTCCTTTCTCTGAGTGATCTGTTCATTCTCTTTTTCTCCAGAGATTATTGAGGCACTGAGACCTCAGAAAAATCACTATGACATGATCAAGCAGCCGGCAGCACGAAGGAATCAGTTCGGACTCTTGTTTTATTCTTCATAATTATCTTCCAAGATGTTAACCCGTTGGGAAGTTAAACATGCCATTCATACATAGCATCGATTGGAAGAAGTTGCATGCTATCATGATTAAAGGGCAGTGACGCGAGGGTTCAAAGCTGGAAGGCGGGGCACCGGACCGAGAAGCTATGTCCCATCAACTTTACCGATCAATTTCAATTTGTAAGGGAAGGAAATGAAGGCACATAGCTGGTATGTTCCTCTTTCTTAGGCCACTGAAAGCAATTTCTTTCGTATATCTTACCGGATTGGCCAAGCCAGTTTCAAATTCCTGTGGTAATTAGAGGATGAGAAAATTGTCTCTTCCGGTTTCATCTTTAGTTTATTTGGTGCACTGTATTCTGTTTTCTGTGCGCGTATGAATGAATTGAAATCAAAGATGAATGGCAGAAATTAACTATACGGAACTGATATTGGTATGTTCCTCTTTGTTTAGGTAATAAAATCGAATTTACTTTACACATGTACACCAGATGATTGCATCAATTAGCTCTGAAGTCTCTTTGCTGAGCTAGAGAGAATAAATATGATGTTCCTTTTTTTCCCACTTGCTTAATATGGTCAGTTCTATTCTTTGTGCTTATATGAATAAGCTAAAAGTGGAGAAACAAAGTAAAAAAAAATGCTCATTAGCCATGGTTCTTTAGTAAGTGAACTGATTACAATGATCAAAAGTAACACAAACCCAGATAAGATAAGAGATATCCTTCAGTATGCTATTACGTCTATGTAGAGCAGCACAAAGTACAAAAACTACTGACTGCGCCATAACATAGTACCAGCTGGTAATATAAAGCATACATATTTAGAGGTAACGTGATTTATACTAAATAAGTTGTCTCTATGACTGCACCAATTGTCTAGGGTACAGCTCGCATTTATAGCCCTCTGAAGCTAATTCCCTGATTATACTCCAGCTCCTGCAATGGAATTCAAATAACCAGGTCATATATTGTGTATAAGACAAAAACAAATAGTCTGATGCGTAATTTATAGACTCACCACAAAAACATCTAGAAAACACATCATCTAGGATTGCATCAGCCTGTATAGCCACACTAAGTAGTGGGCAGCATGGGAGGATAAATTATGCATGAACCAACACATCGTTTCAGCAAAAGAGTACTGCCAGTACGTGCACTTCAGGGTCAGCCATCTAAATTCCCTAGGCAGCAAGAACTGGAATCCAAAAAGGAACAGAAAACGTGATGCCTTGAACAAAGAGCAAAGCCTGGAAAAAAGAGCAATGCCTTTGAATGCAAAAAAGGGATAGGAAACACGCCCGTGGTAGTACCTTTTTTCGGATGGATGGTTAGTTTTAGTTACCTTTAGCTATCTTTGAGTGTACATTTGATTGTATGCAGTATGGCGGATTAAAAGACCTATAGTTCACATATTGATCATAGTATTTGTTAGGAAAGGCTTAAGATAACATAATCAATAGCTGCCTATGGTTGCTTATATACACAAATTGTTCTAGCTTCTAGAATGCAAATGACCAGAGGCAACAGGTGTACGCCCAATAACTTTCATAACACATGACATATATGCTTCTTAGCAACTTAAATGGCCCTATAAAGGAGAGATAATTTAGCCACTGGTTGACCTTATTTGTCATTGCATTACATTGTAAGAGAAGCTTACAGAAAAAAAATCAGGCAACCGTAGATGTTGAAATATTTATCAAGAGCTTACAACTGCTGAGGTAATGAATATATGACCAAGGAATGCACAAAGCATGGGTAATAACGCAGCTAGGATCAGAATACCTATATATAGCTGTTTATGGAGTAACTGACTTGGTATTTAGGCAAGTGGTACCTGAAGAGAACAACAATCATTGTGAAGGGCCAAGGCAATGAAGGCGACCTGCAATGAGTTACAGAAATGAAGCTGAATCTAAACGTTATAATAGGCTAGTTTATCGACCAATCTATTTCAGAAAAGTCTATCAGTAGTACTCTACCTGACACCAAACAATAAGCAGTAATGCTAGGACAGTTTTTTACTAAAATCTTACGAAGCAAGATAGAATTTTTTATCTAAACAAATTGGGAGGTGAAAGCAAGGGCAAAGATGAGTAGGAGTATATTAATGAAGATTAAAGAAATTAAATAGCTTGTGCGAAATCATGTTGCTTTGCTCACTGATATGAATCTAAAACTAAGATGTGTGCCAACGCAGAGGGCCAAGTAACTAACCGACCAATTCACCATAAATGGAAAAACTGTTAGTAATATTTTTTGCCGTGTACGTACAAATTTTGTTCCTATAACAAATCTGCAGTATTTGATGGAGCCATGCAGTTCAGTGGAAAAGGATTGCAAGAGTAAAATAAAACACACACATGCATTTTATTCTCTGTGCAACTGTTCAGGTAGAGTGCAGTGAACATCCTCTGTTTTTTGTTTGTTTGTTGAACTAATCATATTTCAATACCATATTCTGCTACCTAAAAGAAGGCTAGAAATTTATATTATCCCCAACCTGTCCTAATTTCCTATTGGCTCCATGCATGCTCCATGAATCTTTCACAGCTGTTTGAGAATCCCTTGTCAGTTTATAAACTTGGCCTGCATCATGATGCCTTACAAAAGATAAGTTCCTTTTGGGCATCAAGAGGGGTGTAAGTGCATGTACTTGCTTTGGTTGCCCATGACATAGGAGCATCTATTTATAAACTTGATCTGCACATGACTTTATCTGGACATTCTATTTCCATTCATTCGCCATTACCAATCATCCAAACATCAAGGTCTATAATAATTACCGTACCTGCATAGCAAGTGCTATTTAATTCAAGAGTATTTATGTACCATTTACATGGAGGTGTGATAGGAAGCATAAAGCCAAATTTGAAAGCATCTAACTCAGTGGTGTATCCATAACCCATTCGACATTGATGTCGGGCACAACTATTTCTTTTCCAAATTCAGACAAAAGGGAATGTACATGAATATAGAATCATATAAATATGAAAAGTGTATTGAGTATGAAAATTCTGAAAACCTTTAAACTGGCCAGACGTTGCCATCCTGAATAAGGTCGGGAACATGGAACCGCGTGTCTTTTGACTTTGAATAGGGAGGTAACGTTAGAAAAAAAAATCTATATGCTTCGAGAGGCCATGAGCGCGGTGAAGAAACACAACAATATCACGAATTTGGTCATCTGACATAGACTAAATGATTTTCAGACAACTCCTCTATATAAGCAGTTGAAAATCTTTGTCCTAAAAAGCAAATGGAAAGTGGTGGGAGTAAGTACCTATAACAACTGATCAAACCAACAGTTTATTTTTCCAAAACACTCACCTTTCAGATTAAATCTTATATTCTCAGAATCTGGCAGGAGAAGGCCAATACCAACCCTCTCCGTTTCTGATAGACCGGGTTCATTTGACAATGTTTCATCACTGATATATAGTATATACTATCCTCAGTGCTTCACCAAACCAGGTGATTAAGTACAGTCTATCAAGAGATATCTGAAATAGTGGATAAAACATCTTGCTTTGATTCAGAGCTTTTTGCCACCCCATACTCAGCAGCACTTCGTCCAAACAATCTTGAAGAAGTAAAACAACCATCGGGAGCTAGCTGAAACATGAAAACAAAAACAATTTAGGATGGATATGATCCATAAAGTAAAACAAAATAAACTTCAGGATGAATCAGACTAAATGCAAGAAATATCTAACACAATAGTACTTTGAAGATTCAGTCAGGAAATCGGCGAGATGTCCATGGTAAAGTACTACAGGATAGGAGGGGGATAGTGTAGGGCAAGTTGCCCTATCCAATCGACTAAGTAGTTGTCTTTGTAGTCTCTGTTGTGCGCCAGCAATCTGCCGCTGCAACCCGGTGGCCGGGCGCGACGTTGCCAGGAAGGCGAGACCGGCGGTCAGCTCTTCCTGCTCCGTGCAGGACCTCTATTGGGGGGCAGAAAGGAGAAAGGGGGCGTCGCGGCCGCTTCCTCCTGTATGATGGAATTCATAGGCGGTGGCAGCCTTGGCGATCCTCTTCGTTGTCGACGGCCTACTGCCTAGACAACTTGAGGCCGTCGTCCCCTGTGGGCAGAGGTCGCGGTGCCGGCAGTGGCCATCACGCCGAGTGCCGGGCCCTGCCTGGGGCCGTAGTTTCCTGCTGTGAGCCGCTCCACTTCACAAATCTAGGGCAATGTCTGGGACGTGGGATCTCGGCCAGGGAGGAGCTTCCAGAGGGAGGCAAGAAGATTTGATGGAGAGATCGTGGGGAGAGACGGGGAGGAAGAGTGTCTATCGTGGGACAGGAAACCAATCCAAGGTCATCTCGATTGTTCGCGTGGGTAAGCGCTTTGACCACCGCTTTGACCAGAGCTAACAACGTGCGAAAAGAAAGGTAACCACCGTAGGAGCCGGTAACCGGTAACCCTCTGGGAAAAAAAAAGTACAAACTGGAAAGATCGATGAAGTGAATCAATGTACAACCAGAAAAGGCAACAACGTGTCAGATATCCATTGCATAAACGAACAGATAAATAGCAATGAACAGTGTTCAAATCAATCTAGGTGCGGTAAACTGACTGAACTTTATATAGTGTATAATTTGCACAATTACAGATTTTGTTAAAAAAAGAAAGCTAATAATGTCACCTCTAACTCTCCACATATTCCGTCAGCATCTAGCACTTGCATACCCACGACCTCTCCACCGGCATAAAAAAAATGGCGACATAGCCGCCTCCACAGTCCACAGTACACCATACCCATGACCTCTCTGCCGGCGTCGACACGACCCACCATCCACGACTCCAACCTGCGTTCGCTGCATCCGTCCCGCGCCTTCACACCTTCTGCTCCAGGCGCACCAAACGCCTTGCCCACTGTCACTCGCCTCCGTACGCCGTGGAGGACGCAAGCGCCACCACCGTTGTAGCCCGTTCAGGACTCAAGTGTCACAGCCGCCAGGGAGACCTCAGGATGTGCGTACATGATACCAATTTCAGGGTTGATGTACCTATCCTTCTTCATATTGGTAACATGAATTTCATAATGGTTTTTTGACACAAATACATTAGGGAAAGGCTCCCTACTGTGTCATTTTCTATTAAATAATGGGGTGAATATTTACAATGGTGAAACACTTATTACATGTTCATAGGGTGTCAATCCATGATTGCATCCCTTCCTTAAGACTAGGCTTAGCTCTATGCATAGTTAGAGTGAAAGTGGCTCTAAATTTGCTAATACATCTCCGAATATTTGGCGGATTCCCATTGAATATAGCATCATTCCGTTGGTCCCAAATACTCCAACATCCTATGATCATTATTTCCATAAAGAAATCCAAGGACATCCTTCTTTTGGCATCTTTCATCATCCGATAGAGATCCGGATCAACATTCCATTCTATACCAAGAGCCCACCGTAAGCTTTGACTGAAAGTACATTCAAAGAATAAGTGCATATTTGTTTCCTCAGGGCAAGCCTCACATAAGATGCAATCAGAGAACTCCACATAAAAGTGCTTGTGCTTCATCATCTCCTTTGTGTTGAGTCTACCATTGAGTAAGAGCTAGGCAAAGAATTTATGCCTTGGAATGTTACAAGTTTTCCATATTGAAGTGATGCAATCTGGTGGTGAGTGATTACCAATAAGTTCCTTGTAAACCTTCTTTGTAGAAAAATTACTGCCCCAATTGAAAGACCAAATATCATCCATTGCTGAAATGTTTAAGTCCAGTAATTCATGTTCCAGATTGTGTAGTTCTTCATGAGCAACAGGTCTTGAGGGAAGATGGAACATATCATATATATTTTCATTAGAAACTTCAATCGCCTTTTGGATTGTGATCTTTTGGTTCTTAGCAAATGAGTGTAGATGGGGATATATGTCCTGCTCGATATCACTATTCCAACTGTCCTTCCATAGGATCACTGATTTTCCATTATTTATATCCACATTTGCCATCTCCTTGTATTTATCCTGAAAAGTCAAACAGTCTCTCCACCAAAAGGAGGCCTTTGTGCTGATTGTTTGTGGGGTACCTCTGTTTTCATAATAAGCATGCCATATCAATTTGACCCAAGGGATGTCTGCATTGTTATAGAACTTGTGCAGGTTTTTCATGAGAAGGGCCTGATTACGTATTCGAGGTTCAAGATTCCTAGCCCTCCTTGATCTTTTGGTTTGCACATCATGTCCCAACTTGCTAAGCATTTTCCTTGAATTTTATTTTCTCTCGTCGGACCAAAGAAACTGTCTTCCACTCTTTTCAAAGTGAACAAATATTGTGACTGGTACTTTAAATGAGCACATTGCATACATAGGTAAAGACTGAATCACTGAGTTTAATAATGTAAGCTTCCCAGTATAAGACATATCAGAGATGAAATTCCAGATAGCTTCTTATCAATTCTTGAAACCATAGGCATAAGGTCAGATACTGATGGCCTTGTTGTGCCAAGATGTAATCCCAAATATGTAAATGGCAAGCTTTCAACCTTGCATCCAAATATATTTGCCGATTCAGGTAGCTCTTTCATTATCAATATTGATAGGCACAAGGGTAGTCTTGTGATAATTCACATGTAGTCCAGTGGATGCACTTGAATATTTGCAGAATATTCTTCGGGTGGATTAGTTGGTTATTATCAATTGGCATAATCATAAGTGTATCATATGCATATTGAACTATAGGAAATTTCTGTCCAAAATCATCGGCCGATGGGAGACTAATAATTCCATTCTGCCATGCATCATTGATTGCACTTTGTAGCAAATCCGCAGTGTTGACAAATAAAATAGGTGATAGGGGATCCCCCTGTCTCACACCTCTTTTGCAAATAATTTTCTTCCCTGGTACCCCATTTAACAATACTGATGTAGATGCTCGAGTGTAAAATGTTGGATACAAGTTTTACCCACTTTTGTCCAAATCCTCTTGCTCTCAACATGCTAATAATCGCATTATAATCCACCTTATCAAATGCCTTCTCAAAATCAATTTTGAGTATAATGATGGGTCTCTTGGATAAATGACATATATGTAGATACTCAAAAGTCCAACCAAGACAATCCTGAATATTCCTCCCTTTAATAAAACCATACTGGTTCTGATGAACTAAAGAAATAATCTCCTTCTGCATTCTATTAGCCATAAGCTTTGTAATAATTTTGAGAGGAAGACTAACCAAGGATATTGGTCTAAAATCATTCATATTCTCGAGTGTCTGCTACCTTAGGTATAAGAGTGATAAAGGCGGTGTTGATACTTTCCGAGGTTGATTTTCTCATTATAGAAATCATCTATCGGTTTATAGAAGTCCTCTTTAATAATTTGCCAACACTTCTTCATGAATTTTCCATTAAAACCATCGGGCCCTGGGGCTTTATCAGAGGGAAACTCTTTTATAACATCATCAATTTCCTCCCTAGTGAAAGGAGTATCCAAATGTGCCAAGTCCCTTGGTTGAATAATATTTTCAAGATTGATGTGCATTTGTGCATTTTCACTGACTCCCAATCTTTCCTTGTATGAATCCCAAATGATTGCAGCTTTATGATCATGATTGTACACTACTCGACCCATCGGTAGCTTTAATGGAGGTAATCAAATTTCTTCTATAGCTCTTAGTTGCAATAGTGTGGAAATATCTTGTGTTTTCATCTCCCGGGGTGGCCCATCTGATTTTTGCTCTATTCTTCCAATAAATTCTTTTTGCTTCCAATAATTTCCTTGTATGATTATTCAGAATTCTCTGAAAGTTCTTCTCCACGATAGATAATCTTCTTTGATCCTCCAATCCATCCAAAAGAGCTAGAGTATAGTTACACTTGGTAATGATTTTAGTCAAATTAGAGAAATTTCTCGCTCCATTTCTTCGACCCAACTCTAAGCTTCTTGAATTTGCCATTTAACATAAGTGCAGAATCATTTCTCAGTAGTGTACCGTTTCCCAATTGACTTTCACAATATCTAGAAATCCTTCAAACTCTATCCAATAGTCTTCAAATCCGAACAGGTTTGTTTTTGGAATATCGGTACCAATTTGCACATGTATAGGAATATGATCGGACCCCATTCGTGATAGTGGATAGGACAAAGTATTGGGGAATTCGGATGTCCATGAGGCGAAGTAAACACCCAATCAAGTTTTTCCAAGAGTGGATTCTGCTGCATATTGCTCCATGTATAAGATTTTCCTTTTAGTGGTATTTCTTCAAGATCATGAACTTGTATGACAGTGTTGAAAAGTAACATATTATTTGAGTCTCCTCCACTCCTATTCCTATCACATGGATTTCTGATTAAATTAAAGTCACCCATAATCATCCAGTAGTGGTAATCAGAAGAGTCAAGATCTGCCATCCAATTAAAGAAATCCTCTCTGTTTTCATTGTGAGCAGGTCCATAGATGTTGGTTAGATACCAGATTTTGCCAGACATTCTACATTTGAGTTTCACGAGTAACTTGAAAAATGCTTTGAGAAATAATTGTGCCCTCAAATAGACTCCCATTCCATATTGTAATAATGCCACCGGAACTACCAATTGAGGGAGTGAAAGCATATTTGTTGAACTTCTTGTGACAAAAGTTCCTCAGATATGACAATTCAAAATGTTCCCTTTTTGTTTCTTGTAAGCAAATAATATTGCAGTTACATTCCTCCACTCTTTGTTTGATATCATCCCACCTTTCCTGAGAATTAATCCCTCTAATATTCCAGTTTAGTATATTCCATGAGATACTCATTTAATAAAATCTTCTGTGTGGTAAAAACAGCCCAGTGGCAGCATAACTAACCACTCATACATCATATTCCTCACAGATAAACTCCCTTTCAAATAGTATTCATAAACAGCAAAACAGACTGTCTTAACCATGATACCAACACATATCATAATTGCTGTGTATTTATGTCCCATCATACACCAAAAATCATCATTACCGACATGACAAGAACAAGAGCAACTCATAGAAATATTAATAATAACCATAGCATAGATATCCATTATTACAGGACCAAAATAAGTATCATCACTTGTCACCACATAAGTGTCTAACGACATCACCAAATGTGACAAAAGAATTGTCACATATAACAAAAGTACTTGTCCTCCATTAATGAAGAACAGCTGAAGCATGATAATAAACTAGGGATAACTAGGTTGTATGACAGACAACCCCACTGATCAGGAATAAGGTGGCAATACATTTAGCCACTCTTGGCAAGAAGCTTTTCATCAGTCACCTCACTAGGAGGGATCTGGCACTGTTCCACTGCAATGTTCTGAACAATCTTGATTGGTAGTTCTGGAGGAGGAGGGGCAGTCCTATCAATAATCTCCACATCAAATTCAGAGTTGAGATTTTTCTTAGCAACCTTTGCAGGTGCCTTTTTCTTCTCTTTTTCCTTTCCCTTGTCTTTTCCCTTTCTAGCTTCATTCTGCTGCTCTTTCTCAAGTTCCCTTGCCATTGCTGCATCTGCAGCTTCTTTATCCTTGTAACCAGCAGAGATAACAGCAATTCTTCTCATCGCGCCTGACTTCCTTGACATCCACGGGGCTTGCTCATTTTTCCTCTTGCCAATAGGTGTATCCATAACGGTATTGTTGCTTTCATACATGACATCGGACATAGCCACATCGGGGATTTCTTCGAAGGAAGAATCCGTGAAGGAGGAACGACGAAGTAGTGGCTTGATCATAGATCTCGGATATGATGACAGAGGATTTATTAGTCGGTGCTCGCTGTGCAGTGAATACTGTGACAACACATTTTCTCTCTGAATATTCTTCAGCAGTAACATCAATCATCTGGATTCTAGCTCCTGTAACATTTTCATTACCAAGTTTGCCCAAAGCATCTGGGAAAGAATTGAGAACATCTGTGAGCATGCTATGATAGGCTGCAAGAGCATCAACTGCCTCCACAGCAGGCTCAATATCCTGATTATGACTACTGTTTTGACTCGTTCGCACGAGTGCTTGGGGAGGGGTATGCACCATGGGCTCCCATCGCCAGCTGGAGCGAGCATTACCACCGAGTGCAATATTTCCATGATTTGGTGCAACATTATCCTCGCATCTCATTATTCTCATGAACCAAGTCATCCCAAATACCACCAAAAGGAATGTTTGGTAGTGGATGAGGGTTTCCTCCATCGAGTGGCAGAGGATCTTCATCACCACCAAGTCCTCCAATGAGCTTAGCTTGCGAATATAATTGACCACAGTCCAAGAGTGACCATGACCTTCATCACTAGTATTCCGACATAACACCGGATCGATAGGGACCTCCAGGAGATCAGGAACTCTAACCTTAACAAGGATTCTAGCTCTGTTTGATCCATCACGGTTCCAAACCAAAAATTTGCCAAATTCACTGACAGATTCTTTAATCTTTTCAACATGCCATGCCTCTTGGGGGTAATTAACCATCATAAGCCATACATCATGAGTAAAAGTGCAATTCCTATGATTCAAACCACGGTCCTGGGGAATAACCCTTAAGATGCTATCACCAATGAAAAAAGGACTACGATCTATCGCAGACATCTCTAGAACAGGTGTCGAGAACTCGAACTAAAGCCGCACCCATAGCTGACCTTGTCATCCGACGGACATGATATCCCTGATTGTTGAGGAAGCCACGGATGAGAGCGACATCACCAAGGTGAAGCGAGCGGGGTCGGATTCGGGTTCGAGGACGACGATTGCCCGGTCGTCGCGGTTGAGCAATGGCGTGTTGGTGAAGACGTGAAAAGCCCTGCGTCGACGATGAACACAATGCGGCACAATGTCCGCGCCGGGGAGGGAGATGAGGGTGAGGGTCACAGGGGTAGTTCGCCATCAGGCCACCGTCGTCGGGGCGAGGGCAGCAAGCAGGTGGAGGTGGCGGAGGTGGTGGAGGTGGTGGCGGTGGTGGCGGTGCAGCAGATGCAAAAGGGTTGGGAGGCGGAGCGGCAGAGGAAGGGGCAGGGGATGAAAGTGTCTCTTTCCCAGGTGGTTTAGATTTAATGCGAAAAATCGAGTTTTTCCTTTTTTCCGTAAACAGTTTTTCTTGATATGTCCATAATTGTAACAACCTCGGCATCTCACACGGGATTTGCAAACGGGCCGCAAGTGATAGGGGTCCAAACATCTCGAGCAGCCCAAAAGCGGAAGAGGGGAGGGGGAGGGAACTGGGCCGATGGGTGGACAAGTGGTGGGGTGGGCTGCGGAGGCGGCTGCCAAATGGGCTGAGATTGAGGGGATGGAGTTGGCGAGACGTGAGATGGGCTGGGAGAAGTGGAGCCATGTCGATTCAAAATATAGGCGAGCGGGAATCCAGCGCGTGATCCGAGGATCTTGGATCTTGGCATGGGCGAGCGACCACGTCAATGAAAGAACGATGAGATCTAATCGGCACAGAATTTGCACCGGTGAGAGGATTCCGACGAGTAACCAGCTGCCACTCCATGGATTGTTCAGCTAACCAAGAATGATGTTCAAATCGCCAATTAGGACCACTAGATCCCCAAAGGTGGAAAAAGCATGTGAAAGATGGGCATGCAAATGACTGTAGACGATAGATGAAAAAACCAATAGCCTTGGAGTTCACCGTGAATCTGAAAACTCTATCCCTCAAGTATGAGATCCGGAGGCTAGCTCCCAAGGATCCAAGGCAAGATTGGAGGGCAACCTCAACAAGTGGCAGATCTTAACGGAAGGTGGCCCTCCCAAAGGATACCACCAGATGAAAACCATCGACAGAGGTAGGATGAATCGGGTAGAAAAGATGGAGAAGATCTTACGTGAGAGATTGGTTCCATGGGTGAAGTCCAACGAGGAGGAGAGACCTTGAGGATCCATCCTTGCATCACCCTAGTGGAAGAAGCCATTGATGGTCGTGGAGGAGGTGGTCGCCGTGGGAGTCGCCTTGGAGGTGGAGGTCGCCATTTTCTACAATATTAGTACCGGTATTTTAGAGTGACTAATTTCATAATGGTAAAGATGTTAATTCTATACTGAAAGGAGAATTCTTCCATAATTCAACGGTTCGGTTGTACCTATGATTGTGTTCACGAGAATTATAATCTGGATCTGAGATCTGTCATAGATGATATCCTCAATCAGTTTATTTTTATGTGAATTTCGTTATTGTGATAACTGAGTTCCAGCTCAGTGGCAAGGCAAGACGAGTGCGCAGCCAGCCCACCCGGGTTTGAATCCCCATCACGCGGTAATTCCGCGGGAGGGGCGAATTTTAATCGGGTTATTATCCTAGCGTCCATTCGCGGGGAGAGTCTCATTTCTACCTAACAATGTATAGCCAAGGGAGGGATCATTCCCCCGTTGGTCAACGTTTTTATAAAATATTTATAAGTCTGAATGTACCTAGGATCACGGTAAAAAAAATGTACCTAGGATTTCTCTTCTAAAATGTTCAAAGAAATTGATATTATATACTCCCTCCGTTTCAATATATAATGCCTATAGATTTTCTGCACGGTAATTAGCGCAAGTCATTTTTAACACAAAACCCCCTTATTTTCAGTCTATAATGCCTATAAGAGGTTATACCGTAAATCAGTTCCCAGATTTTATGCACGGGATCCTATCGGTTTCCTTATTTTCTGCTATTCAGCTAATCGGTGAAAGTTTCTTTGCAAATATACACAGGTCTACTCTTATATTATGAAACAAATGCAGAAAATCTATAGGCATTATAGATTGAAACGAAGGGAGTATTAGGATAATTCTCTAGATACTAAGACATAATTTGACAGAGCTGTCGAGCCATTCGACTGAAGGGAAGTTCATTGAGGTGAAGCAGAAGCGGACATATTGTAAGCTCCTGAGTTGCAGCTGAGTAGTGCATCATGATAGTCAACAGGTAATCTCACGATGTCAAAGGAACTACACGTTGATCAGATCATCTATGTGTCCAAGAAAGTTCATGCGCTGCGTACTACATTTATGTTTGCTAGGAGCTGCAACATCATTACTATGCATGCTTGGCTATGAATTTTAAACTGCGAGCCATTGTGACTTTGTGGCTGCAGCTAAGTGATTGTTGGTGGATTTCAGGATGGAGGCGATCAGGGTCCTACATGGACTTTCTAATGGATGAAACACTACGGGAAAACAATTCATTGCCGTGCGACAATTCGCACGGCAAAGGCCCTTATTTGCCCGGCAAAGGCTTTGCCGTGCGTCGACGCACGGCAACGTCTGCACGACAACGCCCTCGACGGCAACGAAGACATTGCCGTGCGCCTGACCAAACCGCACGGCAAAGGCATTTGCCGTGCGCTCGCCCCTTTGGCGTGCGGCCGCCCTTTGCCGTGCGCGCGCTCTTTGCCGTGCGCTCGCCCCTTTGCCGTGCGCGCGATCTCTGTCGTGCGTCATGGAGGCTGCCGTGCGCCCCGACATTGCCGTGCGCCCAGTCGTTGCCGTGCTGCTCCCCTTTGCCGTGCGTCCAAGCCCCAGCATGCACGGCAAAGGAATCTCCAGGCACACCCACTGGCTTCCCAGGAGCACAGGCTTGCGCCACGTGGCGCCTTCCCCTGGTTTTTTTTATTTTTTTTCTGTTTTCCACTAATCCCTGCATTTCAAAATAGCATTTCACATATATATAACATATACAACATATATATTCACCATAGCATCACCAAACACATGAACAACACCACAAATACATCAACACACATAGTTTATGCATAACAAGTGCAATGTCCACAAATACATCAACACACATCAAGTACAAGTACAATCCATAACAAGTGCAATGTCCACAAATCCATCAAGACCATGCCATCAACCTTATTGTCCTCCTCCGCTTCCGCCGGCCTCATCGTCATTGCCTCGCGACATATAATCTACAAGGTTGATGGAATGAACAACATTTGCATTTGCATATTGAACACTTGAACAAGTACAAGTAGCGGGTTGGGCACAAGAGGACTCACCGCGGTTCATGCTCCGGATGATGTTCATGTTGTTCACGGTGAGAGGTGTCCCCGGGGTCTAAGTGGGCGGTGGCGGCATCCACGGCATGGAGTAAGGTGGAGGGGCAGGAATACTCCCCGGTGGAGAAGACAGAGCCGTACGGCTCATCGGTCGACTCATACGTGCACGATGCTTGCTTGCATCATCTGCTTCTTCGTTGTTGCATCTGCAGCATCATCTCTGCTCGCTGCTGGCGATACTCCAGAACCTGCCGCTCCAAGTTCCGTGCGTGCTCCTGGGCCGCCTGCTCCTTTTCTGCCATCTCCGCCTACGATGTGTCCGCGATGTCATTAACATTTCAATGGAAAGCATGTTAATGTAAAGGAAAGGTAGATGCCGGAGGAAGAACATACCCGTAACCGCTCGACATCTAGATCCGAAGCCCGTGGCCGGGGCTCTACCTCAGGCTGGCCGCTCTTACGACCACGGCGGATCTGGCGGAGAGAGGGAACCGTCGCTGGGTCGACAACCCCGTCACCAAACCATAGGCGGCCATGCTTCAAGCCTTCTCCCGCAAGCACCGCAACCTCAGGGTCAAAGTCCTCGGCCTCTGGGTTGGCCTCCTCGCCGTACTTCTGCTTGAACTTGGAGACATAGGACGTGCACTGGGTCTCGGATTGCGGGTTAACCCACATGGACCCCGTCTCAGGATGCGGGTTCTTCCTTTGCTTCATCTTCTTCAGCACGGCAAAGACGTTAGGCTTCGCTCCTGTCCTCACTTCCTGCCAAAGAGAACATGTAATAAAGTGAAGTGGCACACCCTTGAAGAGTTAGCAAATATATAACATGAATTCAAATAATGAAGGAACCATTAATTTGCTCACCTCCTTCTGCAGGGGAAGAGAGATGGGGAGGCTGCCTTGGATATGCGATCCACCTCGCATCTCTGCCCGCTTCTTCTTGCCCTCCTCGTGCTTCTTGAGGTGCGGGGGCATGTCCAACACATGACCATCGCAAGGAAGCACTGTCGTCTTCGCCGACGTGCGAGGAGGGTTCTACATGCACAAGATAAACCCATTATGGTAAAATAAACTACATGACGATAAAGAAATCAATAACACACAAATGCAAATACACGCATGTACTCGCCATGGCTGCATGAGCGTGTTGCGAGCGTCCTCCTTACTCATGTGGACGAAGCGGTCGGCATGCCGGTCGCGGACGCCGCGAATACGTGCCTCGTAGTGCATGCCAGTCACCCTCTTCCTTGCAAGCTGGCGAAGGACATCATCGCACGCATTTTCCTTGCCCTCGACCTTCTTGAAGTATTTCTGCAACCATGCACATAGGTAAAACAAGGGGCATTAGTGCAATTATTGTCAACCAAGTATGAATGGTAAGAAGTCCAAAGTCACGTAACCAAAATTTTCCAACAACGCAGTCCGCCAAGGTGCCGCGTCCAAGAGCATCTTCCGCGAGGCTGTAGTGCCACCACCTCCAAGCTACGTCGCAGCCACCACTAGGGAGATTGACTATCCCAGGGAAATACCTTCTAAGTAGGCCCCCAAGTATGTTCGAGTACCCACGTGGCGGCTTCGCGACGGGTCTTCAAACGTGAACGAGCTGCACCATGAAACGACAACATCAATATGTATGTGATAATAATTTCGATAATGACAACATTGCGATAACGAAATGCCAAAAATTAACATGTACCTCCTTCCATAGGGCACTAGAACAACATGGCTGTAGCGCCAGTGCTTCGGCGCGGGGAGCTGTGTTATCCCACGCCGATATGGCCTCCTATCACGTGGCCTCGGCCTCTCCAAAGTCTGGAACGTACTCGTAATCCGGCGGCGCATTCCAAACTAGGGTTGGATCAGGATCGAACGGTAAGTTCCCCAACCCCTCATCCTCCGAGAGGTCCTCCTCGTCCCCCTCCTCCTCCAGGTCCTCCCCACCCCCGTCCTCCTCCTGGTCCTCCCCAACGCCCTCCTCCTCCTCCTGGTCCTCCCCACCCCCGTGGTGATCCTGGTCCTCCACCTCATCATCATCATCATCGGCTGCGGGAGGGGGGCTAGGAGTGAGTACCCACGTCGCATTCTTCCTACGCGGTCGCACGTGCACTGCGGGAGCGACGGGAGGGGGGCTAGGAGGGGGGGAGTAGCTCGGCCCCGCCTCGAAGTCCCTACCAAGTCCTTGAGCTTCTTTGTAAGACCGCCACCTTTTTTTTTTTGGCGGCATGCTTCAATCACCTGCAAACACAAATGAAGAGAGTGGTTTATTAGTACACAATATTGTAAAGAGATAAATATTAGTGAAAGCAACAGAAATATAAGTAGATGAACATTAATGAAAGCAACAATAATGCAAATAGATGAACATTAATTAGTGGAAGCAACAAATAGCTAGCATAGAGTTCTCTCAAACATAGCACGTAGTTCTTACAAATAACCTAGCTAGACAATCACGGTTACACAGAGTTATTACAAATAGGCTAGCCTCAAAATTACTACTACATAGATCAGTAGCCTGTGTCGCCATCCGTGATTGGACCGCGTGTCTCCTCATCGTCATCAGGCTCGGCGAACCAATAATCATCAATGAAACCTGGAGGTGGTCCATCTCGCATCGAGGTCAATCCCTGCTTTGAACGCCTCGAGCAAACTCGGGTCTTCGGGGCACAAACATCCTCGGCTTCATCTTACTGCATCTGTCTCCATCCATGCCCGCGTCTTCTTGTTCATCGTCTACGACCATGTCATCAATAGTCGGCAAGCCGATTGTGAAATGGCCGGGGAGCCCTTCTTCCTGATAAAACTCGACACTCCTTGCTGAGGGGTCTACGTGGCGGTAATCGTCCTTGTTTGGCGGGGGCGGCCTATTGCGTGAAGGCACCGTCATCACAACATCCCATCCATGTAGACGTTTTGTCGGGTTTTTGCACGCGTACGGGAGATAGAATACTTGAAAGGCCTGGGTAGCCAAGATGTACACATCCTCTCCCTTATAAACGGAGTTCCTTTGAACTTCAACCAACCCAATTTCAGGATCCCGTCTCACCCGACGTGCGTCAAACCAATGGCATTTGAAGACGACGGGATTTAGCCCTTTGTGAAACCCGTAATTCAGCTCGTATATACCCTCGACTCTTCCATAGTAATGGAGCCCATCATCACCTTGAAATACCACCCCGCTATTTATTGTCTTCGCGTTGGGCCGGCTTGTTGTGTATTGATGGAGTGCAGAAGCGATACCCGTTCACGTCATAGGAGTTGAACGCTTCTACGGAATGGTCAAAGCCCCTAGCAATTTTTCTTAGCTCTGACTTCATCTCTTTGTCAGTTCTTGCCTACAAGTTTAGCACAAGAAGTTTAGAACGAGAAATGATCGATAAATGTCGGAAGTGCTAGCTAATTTGGGTAGAATAGTACCAAATTCCAAAACCAGCTACTGAAACCGAAACCGCCGCCTTTATCGAAAATTTGCTTGGATTCTTCCGGGGTAGGCTCCCTGTGGGTATTCTTCCAATGTATAGACTTGAATTTCCTATACCGATGAAAAGAGGAAGAGTTAGCCACGAACATACGAGTGAATGTTTGCGAATAATTAAATGGTTCGCACTTACTCGATGTACGGCTTCACTTCGACCATGGTGTTTAAGACATACGAGTGGATCAAGGTCCGCTCATGTAGGTCCGTTCTGTACGGCTTCGAGCCACTTGACTTGCCACCAAGCCCCACGAAGATGCTAAGCTTGGGTACTTCTTCATTGTTGGCGGCATTGTAACGGAGGACCGGGTTGTGCTTTGTGGGAATGTTGGGATCATAGTGCTTAGTGGTGAAGTTTGCCACCTCCACGTTCGGGACTGCCTCGGCTATGGATGCTTCGATCTTGCATTTATTGCCGGTCATTTGACGAAGCTTTTGTGTTTCTCTCTCGGGACCAAGCGCCAACGGCCCCAATTCGGGCCCCCCTTTAAGCACTCCTCCGCGAGGTGCAGGATCATGTGTTGCATCGGATTAAAGAACCCTGGAGGAAAGATCTTCTCTAGATCGCAAAGCAACACGGGTGCCTCTTCATCCATCTTCTCAATCACTTTAGTGTCTAACTCCCTAGCACAAATCTGGCGGAAGAAAAAACTCAACCTCGCTAGCACTCGCCAAGTCGACTCAGGGACATAGCCTCGAATCATCACCGGCATTATCCGCTCAAGCCATATGTGGTAGTCATGACTCTTTAGTCCTTGTACTCGCAGCGTTTCAATGTTCAGGCCCCTCATCCAGTTGGCTGCGAACCCATCGGGGAAAAACAAGGAGTCCTTCATCCATTGGAAGACCTCCCTTTTTTGGGTCTTTGTGAGGCAGAACAGAGCGTGTGGCTTAGTCCAAGTTTTTTTTGGCACCATTAGGTGGTTGCATGTTCAACTCCGGCCTATCACACCACATTTCTTGATCAATTCGAGCCTTTATGTTATCCTTCGTCTTCTCAGTGTCCACAATCGTGCTCCAAATGGCTTCACCGATATTCTTCTCGGTGTGCATTACATCAATGTTATGCGGGAGCTCGAGAAACTCAAAGTAAGGGAGCTTCCATAAGCACGGCTTGTGAGTCCATTGGTGTGTCTCCCCATATCCCAAGAAACCATTCCCATCGGGGCTAGGTGAAGAGCATCTAACTCGGCCTTGATTTCCGTTCCGGTCTTGAGAATTGGCTTCGGGCCACGGACAACACGGCCTTTCTTGAAACTCTTTACATCACTCCTGTATGCATGCCTCCGCTCAAGGAACTGTCGAGAGCTTCATCAAAGCATGAATACTTGCCTCCCTTGTTTAGCCGGAAGAAAAGTAACGGCACTGTCTGCACTTGTGGGCAAGGCCACTTCCCATGTGTACACCACCCGCGAGAACAAAGCACGTGCTGGCAGGTCATGCAGAGACGTGTGGTACCACACATACATATCGAAGTACTCCTTCTCTGATGCGTCATATGTTCGGATCCCGCGACCTTCCCAGCCACGAACCAAGTTATCCACCAGCGGTTCCAGGTACACATTCATGTTCTTACCCGGGTATTTGGTCCCTGGGATTATCATCGACACAAACATGTTCTCTGATCTCATGCGAGACGCCGGGGGAGGTTCATGGGAATAACAAACAACGGCCAACAAGCGTATACTGCAGCCGACATACCATATGGATTGAACCCATCGGTTGATATCGCAAGCTGCTACGCTCCTCGGGTCACCTGCTTTCGGTGCAAATTTCTTGACAAAGTTCTTCCATGCGGTACCATCCGATGGATGTATCATCTTGTCGGTGTATCTGTTTCCTTCCACGGCCCACCTCATCTGCGGGCGGTATCCTCGGTCATGAAGAGCGGCTGGATCCTCGGTAGAACTGGAAGATAGCGGAGGATATTCTTGGCAATCGTGGTCTGCCTCTTCTGACCATCACCATTGCGGTCTACCTCAAAGTACCTAGAGGAATTGCATTTGATGCAATAATTTGTGTCAGTGTGCTCCTCTCTGAATAGCATGCATCTCTTTGGACATGCGTGTATCTGCTGAGATGACATCTTAAGGTCACTGAGCAATTTGGTCGAATAGTAGAAGTTTTGCGGCAAGAGGTGCCCTTTCGGCAGAAGGCTGCCTACGATGACCAGAAGTTCATCGAACCCATCTCTGCACAAGTTCCTATGGCACTTCAAGGCCATAAGGCGAGCGATGGCATCTAGTTGGGTAACCTCTGTATTTTCATGTAGGGGTTTACGCGAAGCAAACAGAGCCTCATAATACTCCTTTGTGTTTTCCTCCGGGTCCTCACTTGTCTCCGCATCACGAGGTGTCTCCACCTCTACATGAGAGCTTTCGAGGCACATTACCATTAGCCAAGTTTTCTAAGCACCTATCAAAACCGGTGTCATATTCCCCCCTGGTTGAATCGCCGCACCTCCTTCCTAGCACGTTTCTTTGCCTTTTCTCCATGGTAAGTCCAAATCTTGTAGGACGGTTTGAACCCAAACTTGATCGGGTGCATACTCATAGTGTCCTTGTCCTGTGCCTTTTGGTTAGCGCACTTACTACAAGGGCACCAAACTCTTATAGGTACGCTAGGGATGGCAAACGCCCTATCCACAAGCTGCTCGGTCTTTTCTCCCCATTCATCGGTATAGTTCCACGCGGCTGATTACGCCATCGTACATCCAGCCACGATTATCCATCCTCTAATCGGCAACAAAACGAGAGGAACATAGCATTTATATATCAAATAGGAAATAAATGCATCATATCTTTTTTTACGCGTGCATCAACACTGAAACTCTACTAGGTGGGCTCCTAGCAGCCGCCGGATCCGTAGATTGAGTACGTTCTCCCAGCTCTACCCCGTCCAGAGACGGAATTTCGGCGGCACCTCCCCGCTGCTCTCCCGATACACGTCTCGGCAAAAAGCCGAGAGGGGTGTGCATCCGGAGAACAACGGGGAGGCGCTACCGAAATCCTGTCTCGGATCGGGGTAGAGCGGGGAGAACGTACCCAACTACGCATCTGCCGGCTGTCCCGATAAATGCCGTAAGAGTTACGGTTCATAATATGCGAGACCACTAATGCATATTTATTCGCGTAACCCTTACGGTCGGGAAGAGACGCCTAGGTATCGTGACAGACTTGGTGATCTAGACACAAAAAAAACCTAGGTACAAGAGAGGCGAAGCGGATTCTCACCCTCGAAGCGTGATCGACAGCCGGCGAAGAAGATCAACAACCCTCCGGCAAAATCCCCTCGCGGAAAAACGGTCCCACACGAGCAACGCTCCTCAAACAGCCCGACAACGCCGCCCCCCGTGTCCACCTCGAAACATCGTCTGCATAGCGAGAAAAGTAATTAGCGATAAAGATCATTTGTTAGCATGCATATTATTTTATAATGACCCTAAATACAGTAAGTAACATGATCTAAACCCACACCGGTGTGATATATACTTAGGTGTTGGTGCCCCACAAAATACCGATGACCAGACTGAATCAATCTCACCTGGGTACGCATGGATAGCAACAACTGGTTCCATGGCGACGGCGCCAACAGCGGCGACACCGGTGGCAACATCGGCTACATGTGCGGCTACGCTGCTAGGTGCATCCTATGGACCTCTACTTAATTCACACAGCCACACAAAATTTATAATGTGAACCTTGGTGGCCGGAGCATCAACACCTAACCATATATCACACATGCAAATTTACAAAAAAAAAGAGGAAGCTAGCCATACCAAGTGGCCGGTGGCCGGAGCTTCGCGGCGGGTGGAGGCCGCGGCTCCCGCGGCTGGTGGCGGGCGGAGGGCGAGCAGCGAGCGGCCACGACGGGCGGCGGCGAGGGGCGAGCAGCGGCGCACCGGGGCGCGCGCGGCGGTGGGGGCGAGCAGACGCGGCCGGCGCGCGGAGAGGGAGGGCGAGCAGCACGGGCCGGCGGAGGGCGAGGCAGCACGCGCGGCGGGGGAGGGGCAAGCAGAGCGGTGGCGTGGGAGAGGCGGCGGCGTGGGAGAGGCGGCAGCGTCGTATGAGAGGCGGCGGCGTCGTGTGCGAGATGCGAGAGAGATTGGGGGAAGCGCGTTTGTGTGGTGGTGGCCGACCAGGTGGGTTGCCTTATCGGCAACTGTGTCGTGCGAGCCTCTTTGCCGTGCGGCAAAGGAGCTTTGCCGTGCGGCTGGGCCTTTGCCGTGCGCAAAAGCATCTTTGCCGTGCGGTGAAGTCTTTGTCGTGCGCAAATCTGCCTTTGCCGTGCGCTTACGCACGGCAAAGCTTTTTTCTCCATTTTAGTTATCAATAACATTAAGTTTTATTTGTAAATTATATTAAACTTGTTTTTCAAAATGTGTATAATTTAATACTATATGTGTCATGCTTTTCAAGAAATGTCTGATAATTCAAAATGTGTATTATTTAATACTATATGCGGAGAAATCTAGGGGACCCGTCGGGGCACACAAACCGCTGTTTGCGGGGGAGAGGGGAGAATGACCGCCGGAGCACCGAAATCACTAACATTAACCATAACCCTAAACCATAACCCTAACCCTAAACCCTAACCCTAACCCTACACCGAACCATAACCAGTAGATCAGGCACACCCTCGATCGTGTGATAATGGCTCGAGCTGCGGGTGTATGTGCCAAAGGGTCCCAATCTTGATTCTCCATGTGTATATGTCCTAAACAAACCTAAAAGAATGAAAAGGTACATTGGTGCAACCTCGCGCAGAGAAATCTAGGGGGGTAGACCCGCCGGGGCACACGTTCCGCTGTTTTGGGGGGAGGAGGGGGGGAACGACCGCCGGAACACCGGAACCCCACCAAATCTTGCATCTGGGCCTATGCTATGTGTCAAAGTGTGGTGCAAGGTGTAATGGTGCAAAAGTATTTCCCCTAAACCCTAGACCCTAGCCCTAACCCTACACCTAACCCTAACCAGTAGATCAGGCACACCCTCGATCGTGTGATAATGGCTCTAGCTGCGGGGTATATGTGCCAAAGGGTCCCAATCTTGGTTCTCCATGTGTATATGTCCTAAACAAACCTAAAAGAATGAAAAAGTACATTGGTGCACCCTCGCGCGGAGAAATCTAGGGGGTAGACCCGCCGGGGCACACGTTCCTGCTGTTTTGGGGGAGGAGGGGAGAACGACCGCCGGAGCACCGGAACCCCACCAAATCTTGCATGTGGGCCTATGCTATGCGTCAAAGTGTGGTGCAAGGTGTAATGGTGCAAAAGTAGCTCCCCTAAACCCTAGACCCTAGCCCTAACCCTACGCCGAACCCTAACTAGTAGATCAGGCACACCGTCGATCGTGTGATAATGGCTCGAGCTGCGGGTGTATGTGCCAAAGGGTCCCAATCTTGGTTCTCCATGTGTATATGTCCTAAACAAACCTAAAAGAATGAAAAAGTACATTGGTGCACCCTCGCGCGGAGAAATCTAGGGGGGTAGACCCGCCGGGGCACACGTTCCGCTGTTTTTGGGGGAGGAGGGGGAGAACGACCGCCGGAGTACCGGAACCCCACCAAATCTTGCATGTGGGACTATGATATGTGTCAAAGTGTGGTGCAAGGTCTAATGGTGCAAAAGTAGCTCCCCTAAACCCTAGACCCTAGCCCTAACCCTACACCTAACCCTAACCAGTAGATCAGGCACACCGTCGATCGTGTGATAATGGCTCGAGCTGCGGGTGTATGTGCCAAAGGGTCCCAATGTTGGTTCTCCATGTGTATATGTCCTAAACAAACCTAAAATAATGAAAAAGTACATTGGTGCACCCTCGCGCGGAGAAATCTAGGGGGTAGACCCGCGGGGCACACGTTCCGTTGTTTTGGGGGAGGAGGGGAGAACGACCGCCGGAGCACCGGAACCCCACCAAATCTTGAATGTGGGCCTATGATATGTGTCAAAGTGTGGTGCAAGGTCTAATGGTGCAAAAGTAGCTCCCCTAAACCCTAAACCCTAAGCTCGGGGAGGCTTCGGTGCCCTAAACCCCTCTAAACCCCTAAACCACAACACCGGAGCTGCAGAACCATGCATCATAAACCCTAACCCTAACCCTAAACCCTAAACCTATACCTAACCATAACTACTTACCTTGAACCTAAACCCTAGCCCTACCCCCTAAACTCTAGCCCTAACCCTACACCGAACCCTAACTAGTAGATCAGGCACACCGTCGATCGTGTGATAATGGCTCGAGCTGCGGGTGTATGTGACAAAGGGTCCCAATATTGGTTCTCCATGTGTATATGTCCTAAACAAACCTAAAAGAATGAAAAAGTACATTGGTGCACCCTCGCGCGGAGAAATCTAGGGGGTAGACCCGCCGGGGCACACATTCCGCTGTTTTGGGGGGAGGAGGGGGAGAACGACCGCCGGAGCACCGGAACCCCACCAAATCTTGCATGTGGGCCTATGATATGTGTCAAAGTGTGGTTCAAGGTCTAATGGTGCAAAAGTAGCTCCCCTAAACCCTAGACCCTAGCCCTAACCCTACACCTAACCCTAACCAGTAGATCAGGCACACCGTCGATCGTGTGATAATGGCTCGAGCTGCGGGTGTATGTGCCAAAGGGTCCCAATGTTGGTTCTCCATGTGTATATGTCCTAAACAAACCTAAAATAATGAAAAAGTACATTGGTGCACCCTCGCGCGGAGAAATCTAGGGGGGTAGACCCGCCGGGGCACACGTTCCGCTTGTTTTTGAGGGGAGGAGGGGGAGAACGACCGCCGGAGCACCGGAACCCCACCAAATCTTGCATGTGGGCCTATGATATGTGTCAAAGTGTGGTGCAAGGTCTAATGGTGCAAAAGTAGCTCCCCTAAACCCTAAACACTAAACTGGGGAGGCTTCGTGCCCTAAACCCCTCTAAACCCCTAAACCACAACACCGGAGCTGCAGAACCATGCATCATAAACCCTAACCCTAACCCTAAACCCTAAACCTATACCTAACCATAAATACTTACCTTGAACCTAAACCCTAGCCCTACCCCCTGATACGTCTCCGACGTATCGATAATTTCTTATGTTCTATGCCATATTATTGATGATACCTACATGTTTTATGCACACTTTATGTCATATTCGTGCATTTTCTGGAACTAACCTATTAACAAGATGCCGAAGTGCCGGTTCTCGTTTTACTGCTGTTTTTGGTTTCGAAATCCTAGTAACGAAATATTCTCGGAATTGGACGAAACGAAGACCCAGGGGCCTATTTTTCCACGGAGCTTCCAGAAGACCGAAGAACATACGAAGTGGGGCCACGAGGTGGCGACACCACATGGCGGCGCGGCCAAGGGGGGGCCACGCTGCCCTATGGTGTGGGCCCATCGTCAGGCCCCCGACTCTGCCCTTCCGCCTACTTAAAGCCTCCGTCGCGAAACCCCTGATGCGAAAAACCACGATACGGAAAACCTTACTGAGACGCCGCCGCCGCCGATCCCATCTCGGGGGATTCTGGAGATCTCCTCCGGCACCCCGCCGAGAGGGGATTCATCTCCCGGAGGACTCTACACCGCCATGGTCGCCTCCGGAGTGATGAGTGAGTAGTTCACCCCTGGACTATGGGTCCATAGCAGTAGCTAGATGGTTGTCTTCTCCTCATTGTGCTTCATTGTTGGATCTTGTGAGCTGCCTAACATGATCAAGATCATCTATCCGTAATACTCTATGTTGTGTTTGTCGGGATCCGATGGATAGAGAATACCATGTCATGTTAATTATCAAGTTATTACATATGTGTTGTTTATGATCTTGCATGCTCTCCGTTACTAGTAGAGGCTCCGGCCAAGTTTTTGCTTTTAACTCCAAGAGGGAGTATTTATGCTCGATAGTGGGTTCATGCCCGCATTGACACTCGGGACGATGACGTGAAAGTTCTAAGGTTGTGTTGTTCTCGTTGCCACTAGGGATAAAACATTAGCGCTATATGTCCGAGGATATAGTTGTTGATTACGTTACGCACCATACTTAATGCAATTGTCACATTGTTAGCAACTTAATACCGGAGGGGTTCGGATGATAACTCTGAAGGTGGACTTTTTAGGCATAGATGCGGTTGGATGGCGGTCTATGTACTTTGTCGTAATGCCCAATTAAATCTCACTATACTTATCATGTCATGTATGTGCATTGTTATGCCCTCTCTATTTGTCAATTGCCCGACCGTAATTTGTTCACCCAACATGCTTTTATCTTATGGGAGAGACACCTCTAGTGAACTGTGGACCCCGGTCCATTCTTTTAATACTTGAAATACAAATCTGCTCGCAATACTTGTTTTACTATTTTCTCTCGCAAACAATCATCTTCCACACAATACGGTTAATCCTTTGTTACAGCAAGCCGGTGAGATTGACAACCTCATCTGTTTCGTTGGGGCAAAGTACTTTGGTTGTGTTGTGCAGGTTCCACGTTGGCGCCGGAATCTCTGGTGTTGCGCCGCACTACATCCCGCCGCCATCAACCTTCAACGTACTTCTTGACTCCTACTGGTTCGATTAAACCTTGGTTTCTTACTGAGGGAAACTTGCCGCTGTGCGCATCACACCTTCCTCTTGGGGTTCCCAACGGACGTGTCAACTACACGCATCAAGCAAATTTCAGGCGCCGTTGCCGGGGAGATCAAGACACGCTGCAAGGGGAGTCTCCACTTCTCAATCTCTTTACTTTGTTTTTGTCTTGCTTTATTTTATTTACTACTTTGTTTGCTGCATTATATCAAAACACAAAAAAATTAGTTGCTAGCTTTACTTTATTTACTATCTTGTTTGCTATATCAAAAACACAAAAAAATTAGTTTACTTGCATTTACTTTATCTAGTTTGCTTTATTTACTACCGCTAAAATGAGTAATCCCGAAGTTGAAGTTCGTTCATTTAAGCAACAAGGGGGAGAATGTTTAAAAGATGCTTGGTATAGAATTAGTGATGCCCATAATAGGTGCACTAAGAAACACTCCACCACTATCCTACTCAGGAATTTTTATGTTGGTATCTCTAGTTGGAATAGATATGTTCTTGATTGTCTCGCTGGAGGTAACTTCCTAGGTGCTCCCGCTTTAGAAGCTAGTTGCATTATTGAGAGTTTATTTGGAACACCACCTGTTAATGAAATTAAAATTGAAACCTCCCTTGAGGATGTTATGAAAAAATTGGAAACCATAGAGAAAAATTTTAGTGTTGAAACTAAGTTGGAGATGTTACTTGTTAAAACTGATAAACTTGATAAATCCTTAGGAGGAATTGATGAAAGAATTAGTGTCCTAGGAACTTGTGTTGACCATGATAATCAAATTAATAGGATTGGCAAACTTGAAAAAGCTATGGGAACCTTGGGTTCAACCTTTTCATCTTTACGAGTTTAGAGAGAAAGCTTATGTGGGGAAGGAGCAAAAGTTTATGTATGCCTCCAAAGTACCTAAACCAAAGAAATATTATTATAGGCCTAAAACTGACAAAGCCCCTAGTACCACTGCTAATGGGGGAGCTTATGATATCAATGCTTCGTCTCTTGATGTTACTTGAGTTACACTTTCTGCGCCTAGCTGAAAGGCGTTAAAGAAAAGCGCTTATGGGAGACAACCCATGTTTTTACTACAGTATTTTTGTTTTATATTTGTGTCTTGGAAGTTGTTTACTACTGTAGCAACCTCTCCTTATCTTAGTTTTATGTTTTGTTGTGCCAAGTAAAGTTTTTGATAGAAAAGTAAGTACTAGATTTGGATTACTCGCGCAGTTCCAGATTTCTTTGCTTGTCACGAATCTGGGTCTATCTCCCTGTAGGTAGCTCGAGAAAATTAAGCCAATTTACGAGCATGATCCTCGGATATGTACGCAACTTTCATTCAATTTGAGCATTTTCATTTGAGCAAGTCTGGTGGCCTAATAAAATCCATCTTTACGGACTCGTTCTGTTTTGACGATTCTCTCTTTTATTTCGCATTGCCTCTTTTGCTATGTTGGATGAATTTCTTTGATCCATTAATGTCCGGTAGCTTTATGCAATGTCCGGAAGTGTTAAGAATGATTGTGTCACCTCTGAACATGTGAATTTTTATTATGCACTAACTCTCTAATGAGTTGTTTCGAGTTTGGTGTGGAGGAAGTTTTCAAGGATCAAGAGAGGAGTATGATGCAATATGATCAAGGAGAGTGAAAGCTCTAAGCTTGGGGATGCCCCGGTGGTTCACCCCTGCATATTCTAAGAAGACTCAAGCGTCTAAGCTTGGGGATGCCCAAGGCATCCCCTTCTTCATCGACAACATTATCAGGTTCCTCCCTTGAAACTATATTTTTATTCCGTCACATCTTATGCACTTTGCTTGGAGCATCGGTTTGTTTTTGTTTTTTGTTTTTGTTTGAATAAAATGGATCCTAGCATTCACTTTATGGGAGAGAGACACGCTCCGCTGTAGCATATGGACAAATATGTCCTTAGGCTCTACTCATAGTATTCATGACGAAGTTTCATCTTCGTTAAATTGTTATATGGTTGGAATTGGAAAATGCTACATGTAGTAACTCTAAAATGTCTTGGATAATTTGATACTTGGCAATTGTTGTGCTCATGTTTAAGCTCTTGCATCATATACTTTGCACCCATTAATGAAGAAATACTTAGAGCTTGCTAATTTGGTTTGCATATTTGGTTTCTCTAGAGTCTAGATAACATCTAGTATTGAGTTTTGAACAACAAGGAAGACGGTATGGAGTCTTATAATGTTTACCATGTGTCTTTTATGTGAGTTTTGCTGTACCGTTCATCCTTGTGTTTGTTTCAAATAACCTTGCTAGCCTAAACCTTGTATCGAGAGGGAATACTTCTCATGCATCCAAAATACTTGAGCCAACCACTATGCCATTTGTGTACACCATACCTACCTACTACATGGTATTTATCCGCCATTCCAAAGTAAATTGCTTGAGTGCTACCTTTAAAATTCCATCATTCACCTTTGCAATATATAGCTCATGGGACAAATAGCTTAAAAACTATTGTGGTATTGAATATGTACTTATGCACTTTATCTCTTATTAAGTTGCTTGTTGTGCGATAACCATGTTTCGGGGACGCCATCAACTATTCTTTGTTGGATATCATGTGAGTTGCTATGCATGTCCGTCTTGTCTGAAGCAAGAGAGATCTACCACCTTCATGGTTGGAGCATGCATATTGTTAGAGAAGAACTTTGGGCCGCTAACTAAATCCATGATTCATGGTGGAAGTTTCAGTTCGGACATATATCCTCAATCTCATATGAGAATAATAATTGTTGCCACATGCTTATGCATTAAAGAGGAGTCCATTATCTGTTGTCCATGTTGTCCCGGTATGGATGTCTAAGTTGAGAATAATCAAAAGCGAGAAATCCAAAATGGGAGCTTTCTCCTTAGACCTTTGTACAGTGCGGCATGGAGGTACCCCATTGTGACACTTGGTCAAAACATGTGCATTGCAAAGATCCGGTAGTCCAAGTTAATTAGGACAAGGTGCGGGCACTATTAGTATACTATGCATGAGACTTGCAACTTGTAAGATATAATGTACATAACTCATATGCTTTATTACTACCGTTGACAAAATTGTTTCATGTTTTCAAAATAAAAGCTCTAGCACAAATATAGCAATCGATGCTTTCCTCTTTGAAGGACCATTCTTTTTACTTTTATGTTGAGTCAGTTCACCTATTTCTCTCCACCTCAAGAAGCAAACACTTGTGTGAACTGTGCATTGATTCCTACATACTTGCATATTGTACTTGTTATATTACTCTATGTTGACAATTATCCATGAGATATACATGTTAAAAGTTGAAAGCAACCGCTGAAACTTAATCTTCCTTTGTGTTGCTTCAATACCTTTACTTTGATTTATTGCTTTATGAGTTAACTCTTATGCAAGACTTATTAATACTTGTCTTGAAGTACTATTCATGAAAAGTCTTTGCTTTATGATTCACTTGTTTACTCATGTCATTACCATTGTTTTGATCGCTGCATCCACTACATATGTTTACAAATAGTATGATCAAGGTTATGATGGCATATCACTTCGTAAATTATCTTTGTTATCGTTTTACCGCTCGGGACGAGCAGTAACTAAGCTTGGGGATGCTTGATACGTCTCCGACGTATCGATAATTTCTTATGTTCTATGCCATATTATTGATGATACCTACATGTTTTATGCACACTTTATGTCATATTCGTGCATTTTCCGGAACTAACCTATTAACAAGATGCCGAAGTGCCGGTTCCTCGTTCTACTGTTTTTGGTTTCGAAATCCTAGTAACGAAATATTCTCGAATTGGACGAAACGAAGACCCGGGGCCTATTTTTCCACGGAGCTTCCGGAAGACCGAAGAACATACGAAGTGGGGCCACGAGGTGGCGACACCACATGGCGGCGCGGCCAAGGGGGGCCCGCGCCGCCCTATGGTGTGGGCCCCTCGTCGTGCCCCCGACTCGCCCTTCCGCCTACTTAAAGCCTCCGTCGCGAAACCCCCGATGCGAAAAACCACGATACGGAAAACCTTACCGAGACGCCGCCGCCGCCGATCCCATCTCGGGGATTCTGGAGATCTCCTCCCGCACCCTCGCCGGAGAGGGGATTCATCTCCCGGAGGACTCTACACCGCCATGGTCGCCTCCGGAGTGATGAGTGAGTAGTTCACCCCTGGACTATGGGTCCATAGCAGTAGCTAGATGGTTGTCTTCTCCTCATTGTGCTTCATTGTTGGATCTTGTGAGCTGCCTAACATGATCAAGATCATCTATCTGTAATACTCTATGTTGTGTTTGTCTGGATCCGATGGATAGAGAATACCATGTCATGTTAATTATCAAGTTATTACATATGTGTTGTTTATGATCTTGCATGCTCTCCGTTACTAGTAGAGGCTCTGGCCAAGTTTTTGCTTTTAACTCCAAGAGGGAGTATTTATGCTCGATAGTGGGTTCATGCCTCGCATTGACACCGGGACAATGGCATGTAAAGTTCTAAGGTTGTGTTGTGCTCGTTGCCACTAGGGATAAAACATTGGCGCTATGTCCGAGGATGTAGTTGTTGATTACATTACGCACCATACTTAATGCAATTGTCTCGTTGTTAGCAACTTAATACTGGAGGGGGTTCGGATGATAACCCGAAGGTGGACTTTTTAGGCATAGATGCAGCTTGGATGGCGGTCTATGTACTTTGTCGTAATGCCCAATTAAATCTCACTATACTTATCATGTCATGTATGTGCATTGTTATGCCCTCTCTATTTGTCAATTGCCCGACTCGTAATTTGTTCACCCAACATGCTTTTATCTTATGGGAGAGACACCTCTAGTGAACCGTGGACCCCGGTCCATTCTTTTAATACTCGAAATACAAATCTGCCGCAATACGTGTTTTACTATTTTCTCTCGCAAACAATCATCTTCCACACAATACGGTTAATCCTTTGTTACAGCAAGTCGGTGAGATTGACAACCTCACCGTTTCGTTGGGGCAAAGTACTTTGGTTGTGTTGTGCAGGTTCCACGTTGGCGCCGAATCTTCGGTGTTGCGCCGCATTACATCCCGCCGCCATCAACCTTCAACGTGCTTCTTGACTCCTACTGGTTCGATTAAACCTTGGTTTCTTACTGAGGGAAACTTTCCGCTGTGCGCATCACACCTTCCTCTTGGGGTTCCCAACGGACGTGTCAACTACACGCATCACCCCCTAAACCCTAGCCCTAACCCTACACCTAACCCTAACCAGTAGATCCGGCTGACCGTCGATCGTGTGATAATGGCTCGAGCTGCGTGTGTATGTGACAAAGGGTCCCAATATTGGTTCTCCATGTGTATATGTCCTAAACAAACCTAATAGAATGAAAAAGTACATTGGTGCACCCTCGCGCGGAGAAATTTAGGGGGTAGACCCGCCGGGGCACACGTTCCGCTGTTTTGGGGGGAGGAGGGGAGAACGACCGCCGGAGCACCGGAACCCCACCAAATCTTGCATGTGGGCCTATGCTATGTGTCAAAGTGTGGTGCAAGGTGTAATGGTGCAAAAGTAGCTCCCCTAAACCCTAGACCCTAGCCCTAACCCTACGCCGAACCCTAACTAGTAGATCAGGCACACCGTCGATCGTGTGATAATGGCTCGAGCTGCGGGTGTATGTGCCAAAGGGTCCCAATCTTGGTTCTCCATGTGTATATGTCCTAAACAAACCTTAAAGAATGAAAAAGTACATTGGTGCACCCTCGCGCGGAGAAATCTAGGGGGGTAGACCCGCCGGGGCACACGTTCCGCTGTTTTGGGGGAGGAGGGGGAGAACGACCGCCGGAGCACCGGAACCCCACCAAATCTTGCATGTGGGCCTACGATATGTGTCAAAGTGTGGTGCAAGGTCTAATGGTGCAAAAGTAGCTCCCCTAAACCCTAAACCCTAAACTGGGGAGGCTTCGTGCCCTAAACCCCTCTAAACCCCTAAACCACAACACCGTGAGTCGAGAACCATACATCATAAACCCTAACCCTAACCCTAAACCCTAAACCTATACCTAACCATAAATACTTACCTTTAAACTAAACCCTAGCCCTACCCCTAAACCCTAGCCCTAACCCTACACCTAACCCTAACCAAGTAGATCCAGCTCACCGTCGATCGTGTGATAATGGCTCGAGCTGCGTGTGTATGTGACAAAGGGTCCCAATATTGGTTCTCCATGTGTATATGTCCTAAACAAACCTAAAAGAATTAAAAAGTACATTGGTGCACCCTCGCGCGGAGAAATCTAGGGGGTAGACCCGCCGGGGCACACGTTCCGCTGCTTTGGGGGAGGAGGGGGAGAACGACCGCCGGAGCACCGAACCCCACCAAATCTTGCATGTGGGCATATGATATGTGTAAAAGTGTGGTGCAAGGTGTGATTCACCAAATGGTGCATGGCATGGATCCCCGGCTCGACATTCCTCACCTTCGGGGGATAACACTTAACAGATTCCTGGACGTGTACGGTGAAGTGTCCCGCCGCGGGTATATCGGGGGCTAGACTGTGCCAAAGGGTGCCACACATGGTTTTCCATATGTCCATGGACTAAAAAACCTAAACCTATGAAAAGGTATATTGGTGGAACCTCGCGCGGAGAAATCTAGGGGGTAGACCATCCGGGGCCCACGGACGTACCGTTTTTAGGGGGAATGACCCCTGGAGCACCGGAATGCCACCAAAACTTGCAAGTGGACCTAAAACCTAACCCTAACAAACCTAAAAGAATGAAAAAGTACATTGTGCACCCTCGCGCGGAGAAATCTACGGGGGTAGACCCGTCGTCCCGCTGTTTTTGGGGAAGGAGGGGGACGGCCGCCGGAGCACCGGAACCCTGATATATGTGGGGGTTGAACATGGAGACTAATTTTGTATTGCACATTGTCTAATAAATAGTAATCAAAAAGAAAAACTAATTAACAAAATAAACATAAGTATTAGATGAAATAAAATAGTTAGGAAAACAAATAAAATGTATGTTGGCGCACGGCAAAGAAGACAACGCACGGCAAAGGACCCTTTGCCGTGCAACTAGTCTGCCTGCACGGCAAAGGGGCGAGACACGGCAATGCCCAGGGCCTTTGCCGTGCATTATTTCTTTGCCGTGCGGCTTGTAGGACTTTGCCGTCTACGTTTCTTTGCCGTGCGCTTTCCTTGGACTTTGCCGTGAGAAGTTTCGTGAGAAGTTTCTTTGCCGTGCGCCAAGTCTATCTTTGCCGTGCTTGGTTTCATTGCCGTGCGCTGCTCCCAGACTTTGCCGTGCTTGTGTTCGTTGCCGTGCGTCCTACTGTGTGCTCACGACAAAGATTTCTTTGCCGTGCAGTAGCTCACGGCAAAGAAAAGCCGCACGGCGACGCCTGTTTTTCCCGTAGTGAAACACGTAAGTCAAATAGTGAAATCAAGGTAAGGATATTTTGAATTGCGCGGGTACATTCTTATTGTGTTTCCTGACTAACACCTGATATGTGTTTTGTATCCCTCTTCTTAAATGAAAAGGTATATTTGAAGTGTTGAATTTGTTTATATGTAGAAGTTAGTCACAGTGGAATTACAAAATGTGGAATACATGCATGAAAATTTGATTGATCAAGTGATTAAATTACCAAAGAATGTTTGTTTTACCACAAACATTTTCTCAAATAATAAGGGCCAGTTGGAAGTGTTTTATTTACAACCAGAGTGAATGATATCCCGGTACAAGTAGATGCCCAAATATTTCCAACGTGTGACACTGAAGGAACAAGTTTTTTTTTGTTGAATTGACTTATTCTGCAGAAAGCACTTACTCTTTGTTTTTTTCTACACAGGGAACCAATCTACTTTTTTTTTGCCGAATAGGACACAATTATATCACATGTTTATCTTGGAATTGCCTCTCCTAACTAATTGGTCGCAAATTTAGTGATTTTAGGTTTCACATGTTTCTCAAACCATGCAAATTTATATGTTTTTTTACCAGCCCATATAGCCTTTTAGTGGTGAACATTTAGGTTGATATAGTGTGAAGCATTTACCTTTTATATCTATCAGCGTGGTGGCAACTTTACATTCAGATGTGGGATCATTTTATCTTGTATTGAGTTGGTTTACTTGGTTTGTGTTGGCATGTATAAATACAGAATTGCATGCAGTAATTTCATCCTATTTTCACATTTTCCTCATATGAAGAGAAGTGAAAACTATTAAATGCATAATATTTGCAGGAAATGGTATTTATTTTTTGACTGCATTGTGAAATTTTTAGTAAAAATCATTCAAAATAATAGTGAACCTGCAACTCAATATGGAATGTTGTGCCAAATGTGGAGGCACATGCCTAAGTCTCTTTGTCTGATGTAAATACATTGCAGAGAAGATAAATTGGTCTAACCCGTGATGTTATGAGAGGCTTTAGAAGAGAGTAACACGACAAGAGTAATTGAGCATGCCCTTGTGTTAACTATGAGTTGCACGATGGAAACAACATCATCAAAACCTTTTTCCTAAGAAAGAATGGACTTATGAATAAACTATGTCATATGAACTAACTAGGGGATATATGATGCGGATGGTGTTCTACCGATGGAGATTATGTGTATGCGCACGATGGTGTACTTGAATTTTTGATTGCTGACACGGCCACAATGAAGCAAATGCCCAAATTTGTTGCGAAGGCTTTTGCGATTCGTCTCGCTCCGCTAGCTCATAGAACGATTGACCATAGCCAGACATCATTCATTAAGGGACGGTGCTTGCATGAGGGGGAGCTGGCGCTGCACGAGATTACCCACGAACTCCGAGTGAAGAAGCTCGAGGGCTTGCTTTTGAATCTCGATTTTGAGCAAGCGTATGACAGGGTGAATTGGGCCTTCCCGAGGGAAGTCCTGTTGAGGAAGGGATTTTCAACAATGGTGGTTCACTGCATACTGCAACTGGTCATGGAAGGCCAGAATGCTATCAACGTCAACGGGGAGATTGGACCTTTCTTTCGCAATGCGAGAGGGGTGCGTCAAGGGGACCCTCTCTCCCCTATCCTTTTCGACTTCATGGTCGATGCTCTGGTTGCCATGCTTGCTAGAGCCAATTTCGCGGGACACGTCAAGGGGGTTGTCTCGCACCTCATTCTAGGGGGAGTGACCCACCTTCAGTATGCCGATGATACGATGATCCTTATGGAACCATCTGATCTGGGGTGGCAAATCTCAAAGTCATGCTGCTATGCTTCGAGAACATGTCAGGACTGGAGATCAATTTTGACAAGAGAGAAGCGATCGTGATAGGGGTCCCGATGGCAAAAAAGGTTAGGATTGCCAACCGGCTTAATTGCAAGCTGGGTAAATTCCCCATCAAATACTTTGGTCTACCGATTAGTGATAGGGCACTTTCGGTGACGAATTGGGGTTTCCTTCCTGAGAAACTAGGTCATCAGGTTTAACCTTAGCAAGGGCTCTTTCTAGCATCGGCGGGCAGATTAGAGATAACTAACTCCCGCCTCTCCAGTCTCCTGATGTTTTCCATGGGCGTATACTACACGAGGCAACCCATAAGGGTATGTATACTCCTCGTTCCCGCTTACTTTGGCAAGGCGTTGCTCCAAAACGCAAATACCACATGGTCTGGTGGACCACCGTGTGCAAACCAAAAGAGTTGGGGGGGTCTGGCCGTCTGGGAGTCCTCAACACCGGGCACATGAACATTGTGTTGATGCTTAAGTGGATATGGAAGATTTATTAGAATGCAAAAGGGTTGTGGGCTGATCTTATCCAGGATAAATACCTAGATGGCCACGACTTATTTTCTAGGGAGGTGCATCTGCGGGGCTCCCAATTCAGGAATTTCATACAAAAAATAAAATGGTATTTCAGGTTGGGGGCCGAACATGTGGCCCAAAGCGGGGATAGGACTTACTGCTGGCTGGATTGGTGGTCGGGGAATAATGCCCCCCTTAGGGCTAGATTCCCGTGACTATTCAGCTGCTGCGCCAACCCTTTCATTATGGTTCGGAGCTGCCGGGTTCAAAACGGGCCACCAGGGGAGTGGAGGATCCGCTTATGAAGACAATTCAGTCTCCCGGAGCGGTTGAGTGGGATAACCTATGTCGCGAGATCCATCTTGCCACTAGGGGTGATGAGGTCACCAGGGCGCTCGAGCCATCATGAGCTTGCTCCACTAGGTCGGTCTACCTAACCCTGTCGCGGGGGGTGACGGTCACTCACTTAAAGGAAGTCTAGCATACCAAGGTGCCGCCCAAGATCAAGATGTTCATATCACAACTCATCAGAAACTATCTGCCAACCTCGGAGCAGGTGGCTAAACGATAGGGTCCAACCACGGATTTTCGCGCACTATGTGACGATCATTAGGATTGCAACCATATATTCTTTGCATGTCCCATGGCGCGCTTCGAATGGGCTGGAGTGAGGAACTCCTGCAATGCGACTGGAACCCAGCAATGGCTGGGAACTTCATTGCCCTTGCCAACAACGTTTCGGGCCCCCTCCGTAGATTAGTTTGGTTTACCTTTGCGGCGCTTGGCTGGACGCTTTGGATCAACCGTAACAAACTAACTATTGAGGTTAAGATGATTGGTAACCTGGCTGACATCTTCTACCAAATGTCTATATATATGCAGCAGATAGCAGGACCGTATGTTGCTAGACGAGGCCGTGCTGGCGGTGAGGAGGCCACATGTGAGGACTACTGCTTGATTCATCGTCGAGGTTCCCTTTGTTCTTATTTGTAGTCGTTGGGCCATGCTGCTAACCTCCAAGTGCAGGGGATCACCACAGTAAAATTTGATAATTATTTGAGTATCGAACCTACGAGGAGCTGAAGGTAAATTATATATTCTCTAAAGCCATATAACCCACTTATATGGCCTTCTATGCAAAGCTAGGAGATATGGTGTGTGTAGAGGTTTCTACTATAAACTATATGTGCTGAAATTAAAATGCAAGAAGTAAAATGCAAGACAAGTAAAGTGCAATAAAGTAAAATACAATGAGATGAAGGGAAGTGAAGTGGAGTAACTCAAGAGAGCAAGTATTCTGGCAAATTGCTATTTCATTTGTGTGGTTTTCACAATTAGTGAAGCTCATTATAGTCTTTTTAGTGTTTCTTCTAGAGAGGAGCCATAGATAGGTGTAGCCATGGATATGAGAAAGTACACTCCTAGTGATTGATCCTAAGGCCATTGGTATGAGCAAACAAAGAAATTATTAAGACATGAAGTCCAACCACTACTATAAATTTAAAGATCCCCATAATTGGACCTCCGTTTGATTAATCATGATTAATACTACATGCATATTTAGGAATTAGGACAATGTTTCTGTCGCTCCCGCTATCCCTTTCCCTATCAACATGCAACTGTGATAACCTTATGTATCCCCAACATATGTGTGCACTCATATATCAGTACAAAAGATCATCATTTTCTTTCGAAATGTGGGAAATATCGTCCCAGCTTCTGCATTCAAAGGATGCACACGGCTTTTTTATTAGATTATTCACGACACCTTATAAGAGCAATACAAAAGATCAAACTCGAAGCCACCTCGCTAAACCTACAGAGGGATGAAGGGGGTGACAATTCACCAACTCATATCATCCAAAAACCAAATGCCTTCTCAGGCCGCCCAATAGCAGATGAGAAGCACATCCAGTCAAGCAGACTCTCAGCATACGCCAACGCACACGCCATAGAAGTTGCTACCGCCGTCTTCCTCGACTCCATCTTCAAGAGAGATCATCACATTGACCATGCCAGGCCTGCCATCGATGCCGCCACGGCGCCAGACGACTCCACCATCCTGCGCATGTCCATCACACTGCATCCGTGCTGAGACATGCACCATGCCGCGGCGACTCGACGACGCCGACGCAGCAAAAGCACACCGCTACCTCAGCACCACCACCATCCTGTCTGCTCCGAAAACGATACCCCCAACAGGGAGAACGGCGTTGCGCGCCGCTAACGTTCGATCCGGGAGACCCGGGTCTAGGGTTTCCCCTAGAGCAGCCCATGCGAAGAAACGCAGACTGCGGAGACAATGCCTTCAACAAGGTAACAACGAAAGGCGCCGCCATCATCCGCCATGACCGAAGTCCGGGCCGGCTTTCACCGGCAGCTGCGCCTCGCCATCGGGAGCTAGGCGACGGATCGCAAGATCCGCCACGGCTAGCCACACAACTAGCCGATCTCCTCCGGTGAGAGAGAAGACCACCATCTCGGTGCCACGGTCAGCGGCACCTGACGCCCGCCACCTGCCACCAGGTCAGCGTCGTCACCACCATCGCCATCCAGGGCCGCCGCCCTTGGTGCCGTGATCCCAGCTCTTGAGGAGGAGCAGCATGAGATCCACCCCATCCCCACCCGCCCGGCCATGCCAAGGCGAGGAAGGAGGAGAGGACCGCGCCAGGGTCAGGGCCGCGCCGCCGCCCCCATCACCGCCCTCCCGGCGAGGCCACGGCGAGGAACGGTGGAGAGGGCTGCGCTGCTATGGCCAGGGCCGCGCCGGTGCCCCCAACACCGCCCGCGCCGCCATCAACCAGAACTTGGACCATCCCCCTGGTGCGGCTATCAACAAACTATATAACAATTGCCATGAACAATTCAGTACTCAAACATCAACATAGAGATATGATACGTCGCAAACGTATCTATAATTTTTGATGTTCCATGCTTGTTTTACACCAATTACTATCTCTACTACTCCGTAATAAGTTACCGATTGGTGGTGTTGGTAGGTCCAAAAAAACCGGAACAAATTTCGTCCGTCAAAAAAAAACCGGTCGTCAATCCACGCACTAGAGAGGCCGTGTCACAATCCAATCTAACTTCATCTGGAAGCTTGGGTACGTATATAAGACAACAACACCCAAGGCCGATCCGCGACGGACTCTGCTCGGCTATGAACTGTGTTTTGCCCACGTATAAAAGGAACTTGATCGAGGCGACAGAAGCCGCAGACGCGATCCCGATGGGTGGTCCAATCCCGGCGAGCTAGGGGAAAGAATATGACACCTAATTTGTGCCCGCTTGGTTCCATCTACGGCAGTGGCCGGTGGGAGACGGTGACCTGCGCCGGCGGCTGGGACCAAAACAAATCAGCTAGCCCCTGCCCTCCCTGTTCCGTCGCTGCTGGTTGTGAGGAGGAGCGACATGGGGCCAGATTGAGAGAAAGAGATGGATACGGGGCCGGTAATTTGGTGCCATTGTTGCCTCCCCTGAGCTGGACGACAAGGAGCTCCCTGAACTGGAGCTCGACGAGCTGTTCCAGCGCGTCGACCTGCCTAGATTCTGCCAGGCCACATGCCGCCCACACGGAAGACGAGCAACCAGGTGAAGCTTACTCGAGGGGCGGCAGGGGAGGACATGACGGCGGCAGGGAAGGACATGATGGCGGCGATTTAGTGCCGCGGCTCTTGAGATGGAGACAGGGAGACCTTGGCGACTTCAATTTGTTACAGGTGCTAGAGGTAGAGATCAACAAGACGAGGTAAACGCACCAACAATTTGGCGAGGTGGAGACAGGGGAAGCTATGGACTTAGAGCATGTCTAACAGATCCCGTATAACCCGCCCATCCCATAAAATTCCGGCGAGATACGGGGCAGGCGCGATTTGGTCTAGCAGGCCCCGTATTCGGGCCGGCCCGTTTCGGCGGAATACGGTCCCCAGGAAATCGGCCCCGTCGCCCCCTACTTATACTGGGCGCAGGTGCGAGTGAGGGGTTAACCCTCACTCGCAACCCTAGCTCCGCCGTGAGCCGCCGCCGCCTCCACCCTGCTCTGGCGAGCAATTCCTCCCTCCCCCGCGCCGCATTCGACCCCAGCCCCGGCATGGACGCCCGCCGCCGCAGTAGCGCCTCGCCGGCGAGCGGATCGAAGCGATCCCGCTCGCCGGACAACGTGGAGGACGCGTGGCGCTTGAAATGCAAGCGCTCCGCCGCGGGGAGCCGCCGTGCGGCCTGCAAGTACGGCGGCGCGTATTACATGCCGGACTCGCTCCGGGAGTTCGCCGCGGGTGGGCGGTGGTACCGACAAGATCCGCCGCTCAAGCCGATGAGCGGTGCCGCCTTCGAGAAGTGGCGCGCTGAGTGGGAGCGTGAGCGCGCGGCGAAGGCGGCATGGGCGGAGGAGGCGGAGGCGAGGAGGAAGCGGAGGCCGGCGAGGAGGAAGCGGAGGAGGCAGAGGAGGACGCGGCATACTTGCAGGCGGTGGCCGAATCCGAGGCAGAGGCCGCCGAGAAGGCGCGTGCGGAGGCGGCGACGAACGGTGGCAGCCATCGCCGCCGTGGCGGAATTCCGAGTGAAGGAGTTCGCCGCCGGGCGGAGGAGGAGGCTGCCGCCGGGGCAGAGGAGGAGGCTGCCGCCGGGGGGGCCTTTCGTGCCATTCATCATCCTCGACGAGTAGCTAGGATCACAGTAGATCGCTATGTATATGTATGATCCAGTGTATGATCAATGAAGATGAACTATGGTTTAATTTTTCCGGGGTTTTAATTTTTAAAAATACAGGGCGAAATGCGGGGTCTGCTAAACGGAATGGTTCAGCAAGACGCACTTTTGGAATACGGGGTGAAAAACTCGCGTTATACTGAACAGAAAAATAAGGGACCTGCTAGACATGCTCTTATGAAGGCAGCGATTTTAGCGCAGCAGCGAGTGGACGTGTGCCGGCGGGATAGCAACAATCGTCGTCGGCCTATGTCAGTTTGGGAGGGGTCGGAGAACGACTGCTTTGGCTGGACGCCGTGGTGGATGCGAGCGCCAGTGGAGATCAGAGGAAGGGAGAGGGTGTAGTACTCTGCTAATATGATGCTAGAGCATTTGCATATTGGCAGCAATACCGGTGGTTCGCCAGGTTAATTTGTCGCTCCTCTCTTAAGAATTTCTTTGTGAACCTCCACAAAGAGAATTCATTGCGGCATCATCAGTCAGCTGTTTTTCATGCGCGTTGCAGTGCTATTCTCTGGAGCTTTTCCAATGACAATCTGGGTTCACCAAGTAACTGGAATGCCATCCTTGTGATTCCAGTCAGTTGGAGTACTAAGGAATTATAGTTAAACTACAGGACTGATTCTAGATAAAAGGACATCACACTGGTCCAAAACACAATAAAAAAAACTCACTCAAACTATATTTTCGAATTCTTGAATAATACATCATCGAAAGATCAAGGATGTCGCAAATTTGTGCAAATTTAGCTGTATCACTATAGATGTCGAGATAAACTTAAATTTAGACAAAATTGCGACATTCTTTTCGAGACGGATGCCGGAGGGAGTATAATAGATGAGACAACATGAAAAAAATACCTAATTAAGGGATGAACTTAGAATTATTTATGCTACATTGTCATGGATTTATATGATTAATTGCATTACTAAATATTATTTTTAATTACATCATGTCTCTCCACGTTGCTCTATGCAAAAAAGTGAATAATATGCTCCAATTTATACATAAAATTGTTTCAACCCGATTTAACAAACAACAAACCTTTGTACTCCCTCTATTTATAAATATAAGATTTTTAGAGATTTTAAACTGAACTACATACACCATAATGAGTGAATGTACACATTAAAATAAATAATACTCCTAATTTACCAACCTAAAACATCTTATATTACTGAACGTAGGGAGTAATACATATTACTGACTCGAGTCTCGTAGCAACGCACGAGCAATTTGCTAGTATGTTTTAAGAA
>NC_061510.1:22950801-23080965 GCF_022539505.1 Lolium rigidum | reverse complement strand
CACGACCTATACCTGGTCGGGGAAGGTGTTGGATGATGCCTCGCTTAGTTTCCTGCATGGCATACACGTAAACGTTAAATACGAGCCTCGATCGGCTCTCAGGTTATCCTGTGAATCGGCTCAAAGAGCCGATCCACCCATGATTCGTACAAGGTGTACGAATATATGGTGGTCCTGCTTGATCAAGATAAAGCTAAAGCGATCTATGACGATTTAGGGTTTTCACCGCATAATCGGATCATCCTACTCACGATTGGGCCTCGCGCTCGCGTACGGTGATCGTAAGCCGATCCTAGACAGGGCCTAAAAACCAACACGAGGTTGATCCCGGAACATCCTGTCTAGGGCTAGCAAACTACACCCTACACGCCGCTGGATCCTCCAACCCTTTGTAAGGCCTAACTATTGCGGATATTAAACTAATCCTTGAAGAACAAGGAGCAACCGTAACGGATCGGATCTACTAAACAATGATCAAGCGGGGTGCCGCCCTACACCTAAGATAGGTGTAAGGGCGGCTAGATGTATAAGGGTTGCACTACGACGAGCATATGATACGAAGAACAATGCTAACCCTAACACATCTAAGATAACTACGTTGCTCGCCATCAAAAAGGCTTCGGCACGAGCAACGCATGAACAACGTAATAAGCTTGTGCTGCCTAGATCGCAAGATGCGATCTAGGCAGCATGGTGCTACCGGAAGAAACCCTCGAGACGAAGGAGTTGGCGATGCGCCGAGATTGGTTTGTGTTGAACGTTGGTTGTTGTTTATTTCATAAACCCTAGATACATATTTATAGTCCGGGGGACTTTCTAATTCAGGCGTGCACCTAACCGTGCACGGGAAAAACTCTAACTTCTAAACGACACGTATCCTACTATGTTACAGATACACGGGCAATTAGCCCAAACTTTGCATGTAAGGCCGATTCACGTATTTCTTCCATATATAATCTTCAAACTTATCTCCAATCACGGCCCACCTCTGATCCGGTCAAATTCTGGTGATAACACATGCCCCCCTGGTTTTGGAAATGACATTTCCAAAATCATTACGCTTTTCTTTCGTCGGGTCATGTCGTGGCAGGGCAGAAGCTGCCGCAGTATCCTTCATTACGATGCCTTGCCTCTTCCACTTCTCCGCGTGGCCTGCGAAATTTTCCTATTGGGCATAACTTCCTCGGAAACTGCTGTGGCATTGAATCTCCACTGTATCCTTTATTTAACCGCGTCGAGCAGTTCGCCCTTTCACCCTCCTGCTCCGTACTAGCCATCGGCAAAGAACCCCCATTCCTCCATAGCCATGTCTTCTTCCTCCTCCCTCCTCCCTCAAACCTCTCCGATGTATCATCTCCCTTCGTGATCAGACGCCGCGAGTGGGGCTCATTGGCGGCGCACGACATCCTCGCCCCAACGACGTGGGACAAGGAGGAACACGATTCCTCCATACGGGTCGAGGATGACAAATCCTTGACCGACGGAGAGGACGACCTCCTATTCCTCGTCGACGGGGAGGAGGAGGCGGAGAGCGAGGACGACCGCTTCTCCTGGGATGGCTACACCTCCTCCGAGGAAGAGGTGGAGGATGACGACGACTCCCTCGAAGGTTATCCACCAGCGAAGCGCCTCCGCTTGGTACCACGACGACACACGACGACGACGGCGATGATGAAGAGGAGGATGAAGCTCCCGTAGAGGGCTACGGGAGCAGCGACGAGGAGCCCATCGGCAGCAGTGCCGATGAGAGCTCCGAGGATGACGACGAGGGCAGCGATGGCCCGTAGACTAGGATCTACTAGTGTAGGCCTAGTAGTAGTAGATTGGTCAACAGACCCTTCGTTCTTCCTTCTTTGAGCAATCGGCTCTTTCTTTGTAAGAAATCATGTTCATTAATGAAGAAGCTTCCCCAATTTGATTTTGCCGATTTCTTTTAAGCCGATTCTCAATGAGCCGATGGCAACGCATCGGTTCCTCATAATCCGTCCTTCATCCCTTTGACCACGGGGTGATCGCGAACTTAGTCAAACTCAATAAGCCGATGTCAGCGCATCAAGCCCTCATGATCTATCTTTCATCTTTTCGACCAATGAGCTCGAGTTCTGCTGGATCACCACCCTTGACGAAAATCGCAACGCAGGACTAGCCGATGGCCACCCCATCGGCTCTCAAAAATAGAGCATCCACCAGGCCAGCTGCCCCCCGAGCCTCAGTCGAGGTGAAGACAGTGATGCGGACACGCAGAGAAAACTGCCACGCAGAGTCAGCCAGAGCCGATCACCTTCCTTCCGTGGAAAGTCGATATTGCAGATGTTCGCACAACGGCTCAGAAATAGAATTCCTCTGACACCGAGCTGGAGGTCCTTGTGTTTTGAACACGTAACTGGTAGATCCTGTGTCGATGGCCATGCATCGGCTTTGTCCCTCGGCTCTAAAGTCGATGCCCGTGCATCGGCTGTATATTGCTAGAAACTGCGTGAGAATTTTTTTTTACAGGCCGATTTTTCTATCGGCCCCCAATGTTTCACTGCACATGTATCGCACATGTTCATCCGATTAGGTGCCCCCCGAGCCGATTCACGCCGGTAGCTGCTGAAATCGGCTCGTGATTAGCCAAGGCACTCTATGCGAACGTCGGCTTGATTAGGACCGGTGTGGACTTCTTCTAGCTCATTAGCCGACGTAACCCTATTGCCCATTAGATTGGCGTTGAACCCAGGCAGAATGGATGGTGAGGATAATTTTGGCCGATTGCTGGAATCGGCCTCCACGTTGCTTGCTCGATGAAGGTTTTGTAACGTTCCCCCATAGATCCTTGGGGCCGATCACTTGGATCGGCATCGCCACATTTGTCCATCGATGTTGCTCTTGTTACACGGTCAGGCCGCTGGATAAAACCAGCCTAACCCCGTTCTTTGTCACGTCGATGCGCTCGCAGTCGTCCAAATTGATGCCTGAGAGTGGCTCTTGGCCTGATGTCTCCCAAACGTCCATGCCGGCCGTTGAAATCTCGGCTGAATCATCTGCGTGGACGACTTCTACTTCATCTCCATCCCACTGTATTAGGCATTGGTGCATCGTGGATGGAATGCAACAGTTGGCGTGGATCCAATCTCTCCCTAGTAGGACAGGATAGGAGCTCTTGCTGTCGACGATAAAGAACGTCGTAGGGACGGTTTTCCTTCCTACGGTCAGATCCACGTTCAGAACACCTTGTGCGTCAGATGCTTGGCCGTTGAAATCGCTCAGTGTCACATTGGTTTTGATCAGATCCGAGCTAGAGCGTCCCAACCGACGTAGCATGGAGTATGGCATAATGTTGACTGCCGCTCCGGTGTCCACCAACATCTTGTTGACAGGCTGCCCATTGATGTAACCTCGCAAGTACAGGGCCTTCAGATGCCTGTAGCTTCTCTCTCATGGCTTCTCAAAGATGACCGGCCGCGGGCCGCGATCAAGTTGTGCCACGGGTGCTTCGTCTAATCTCGGAGCACTAAACTCCGTTGGAAGGATGAAGACCATGTTTGTGCCGGCCGATGTCTCATCATCGGCTTTCTTTGTCCGGGACGCCACTCTTTCCTTTGTGGCCGACCTTCTTCGTCCAGGGTTCGCTGAATCTTAGCGGCCAGATCAGGCCGCGCCTTCCTCAACGTGTGCAGGTATAATCTTTCAGCTTCCTCCAACCCACGTAGTCGCAGAACCCTTCGCTTTTGGGAACGGCTGAGTCCATCAGGGCAGCACCTTGGCCGATGATACTTGTCTTCTTCTTTATCATCGTCCTCTAGTTCCTCGAGATCTTCCACCCGAGGGGACTCAACGCGTTTGCTTCGAGGCGGGAGAGGCCCTAGGCGTTGGAACACGGACACGTTAGCTGCCTCCTTCTTCTTCTGGTTACATTCTGGGCAATTACCGATTGTAGGCAATCGGCTCATTCCTGAATCCCAGCAGTGTCTGAAGAAGGGACAGTCCCAGTGCCTATCTTCGTCGTCTTGCTCCCTCGATTCTTCCTTGGCACGGCGCTCGTACCCCTCCTCATCGCGATCATGCCGACGATGTCTCCTGGCTTCTCTAGCCAGACGATCTCTTTCATCATCATCGCTGGATCGTCGGCGTTGGTCATACTGACTCACATACTTGTTGAGGAGGTGATCAGAGAGAGGTCGCTGATATCTTATGTTCTTCACTTCTCCCTCTGTGACGTAGCGCTTGCCATCGTGACGGAGCCGATCGCGTGGAGCGGCCTCCTCCGTGTCCTTGCTACGAGAGCAGCTGCCCTCGTCTCCGTCCTTACCAGAGTGGTGCCCAGGTCCTACCATGTTGATATTGCACGAGAAATCTGGCTGGCACCCTCCATGGTAAGTACACTCCACCATGTTAACGGCAGGGAAGGGGTGTGTGTCGACCTTCATGGCGTATTGGTTGAAAATTAGCCGCCCTTGTTCTATCGCCATTTGGACCTGTTGACGCCACACCCTGCAGTCGTTAGTGGCGTGGGTGAACGTGTTATGCCATTTGCAGTATGGCTTTCCGTTCAGCTCCTGCACCGTGGGGATCTTGTGGCCTTCGGGTACCTTTAGCTGCTTCTCCTTGAGTAAGAGGTCGAAAATCTGCTCAGCTTTGGTCACGTCGAAGTCGAATCCTTTTGGAGGACCTTGTGGCTTAACCCACTTACAGGACACGGGGCTTGCCGCCCGAGTCCATTCAGCCTTGCTACCTCTTGATCTCCCGCAGCACCTTCATCCTCGTCCGCCTCAACCAGGACCACCGCACGCTTGAATTTGTCTCGGTAAACATCCGGGTGGCGCTGTTCATATGTCGACAACTTTGCACCATGTGCGCCAATGAAGGGTAGTCTGCTTGGGAGGCCACGTCCTTGATCGATGATGAGAGACCCACCACCGCCAACTCGACTGCTTCTTTTTCACTTACATGAACCGAATAGCATCGGTTCCTAACGGTCCTGAAGCGCTGGATGTATTCTGACACTGTTTCCCCGCGCTTCGTCGTACTTGTGCTAGATCGGCAATACCAGCCTCGAAAGCCTCCGAGTGATGCCGTATGTGGAGCTGCTCTTCCAACTGCTTCCAAGTCCGGATTGAGTTCGGTGGCAGCGATGTGTACCACCCGAAAGCCGATCCTGTGAGGGACCGTGCGAAGAACCTCACACGCAGCTCGTCTGATGCTGAGATCGTGCCCAGCTGTGCCAAATATCGGCTCACATGCTCGATGGAGCTGGAACCATCTGATCCATTAAACTTGGTGAAATCAGGGAGCCGATATTTGGGTTGTAGTGGGATCAATTCGTACTCATTAGGGTACGGTTTGGAATAGCCGATTGTCCTCCTTTTCGGCATCATGCCGAACTGATCTTTCAGGATCGTACAAATCTGATCCGCGGTGATGGCTGCAGGCGTCGAACTCTGAAGGTTCGCCGGGGTGGCATACTTAGCCAGCCACGCTTGCTTTTCCAGATCTGAGCCAACTGCAGGAGCTGGGCTCTGGAGGTTTGTCGGAGTGGCGTACTTAGCTAGCCACGTCTGCTTCTCAAGGTCTGTCCCCGACGTTCCTCCTGCTGTTCCAGAAGTCCCTGCTGTTGCAGCCTGGTTCGAGAGTGCCCAGTTACTGCGGTCCGGCACGTATGCGCACGTGTATCCGTGCGGGATCTCCTTGGGCGCCTCATGTAGGAATTGGTAGTCACTAGGGTCACCACCAATCTTGTAGACGACGTATGCCGATGAGTTCGGCACTTCTGGTGCTGCCAACGTGAACGGCAGCGGTGGACGGGACTCGGAGTGGCATCTCTCCTTGGTAAGTCCCCGAGCCGGTCTCGACGGAGAGTGCGATGGCTCATGATTTCCTGGATCACGCGAAGAGCGACACGCTCCAAAGTGTTCACCGGGCTCTCGAGTGGCGGTGCAGCGAATGAGCCACCATGAAGTTGATCTCCTGACGCAGCGACCTGGTGCGTTCTTCTGACGGGGAGGACAGGTCCACTCCATCAAGCGCGCCTTCAGGTGAGAACCCTTTCCACCTGATGCCATGTGAGCGGGTTCTGTGGAAAGAGCCGATGAGGTCGGCTTCGAGGACTGCCTTAATCTCGTCATGCTTCTTCTTGAGCTCGTCAGTCAGGTCCTCGTACTTGACCGGAGTGCCTTCCGCCATCTCAGATGTAGATGGCGATGCGGTGGATGTCGAAGATCGTCCCACCGGGCGTGCCAGAATGTGTTGCGGTCAGAAACCCACCGGCGGGCAGCGACGGGCAACACCGTAGAGCCGGGAACAACTCAGGGCTGCGGCTGGCCCTGGTCCCTCCGAGCGACGGCCCGCAAAGCCTTCTGCGCACACGTCCGATGCTGATGCAAGGGCGTGCCACCTGACCTATACCTGGTCAGGAAGGTGTTGGATGATGCCTCGCTTAGTTTCCTGCATGGCACACACGTAAACATTAAATACGAACCTCGATCGGCTCTCAGGTTATCCTGTGAATCGGCTCAAAGAGCCGATCCACCCATGATTCGTACAAGGTGCACGAATATATGGTGGTCCTGCTTGATCAAGATAAAGCTAAAGCGATCTACGACGATTTAGGGTTTTCACCGCATAATCGGATCATCCTACTCACGATTGGGCCTCGCGGCCACGCACGGTGATCGTGAGCCGGTCCTAGACAAGGCCTAAAAACCAACACGAGGTTGATCCCGGAACATCCTGTCTAGGACTAGCAAACGACACCCTACGCGCCGCTGGATCCTCCAACCCTTTGTAAGGCCTAACTATTGCAGATATTAAACTAATCCTTGAAGAACAAGGAGCAACCGTAACGGATCGGATCTACTAAATAATGATCAAGCGGGGTGCCGCCCTACACCTAAGATAGGTGTAAGGGCGGCTAGATGTATAAGGGTTGCACTACGACAGCATATGATACGAAGAACAATGCTAACCCTAACACATCTAAGATAACTACGTTGCTCGACATCAAAAAGGCTTCAGTGCGAGCAACGCATGAACAACGTAATAAGCTTGTGCTGCCTAGATCGCAAGATGCGATCTAGGCAGCATGGTGCTTACCAGGAGAAACCCTCGAGACGAAGGAGTTGGCGATGCGCCGAGATTGATTTGTGTTGAACGTTGGTTGTTGTTTATTTCATAAAACCCTAGATACATATTTATAGTCCGGGGGACTTTCTAACGTGGGAATAATCCCAACCGTGCACGAGGCAAACTCTAACTAACCGACACGTAATATACTATGTTACAGATACAAGGGCAAACTAGCCCAAACTTTGCATATAAGGCCGATTCATGTATTTCTTCAGTATATAATCTTCAAGCCCATCTCCAATCGCGGCCCACCTCTGATCCGGTCAAATTCTGGTGATAATAGTGGGAAAGGTTGCAATGCACAAGAGAGACGCTAGCAAAGCTCAACGAGACAGGCACAAGATTGCTCAACTACGGGTGCAGTAAAGTAAACTTAGGCCTTCACTTGATTCAACTAGCACGTCACTTTTCTTTTTGGATTTTTCTTTTGTAACACACGCAACTATGTAGTTCTTTTTGCTTCTTTTCAATATTTTTTTTTTGATTTGATGACTCAACTCCTTGATAACCCGGCCAACAAGATATGCAAAGCACCAAAACCCTAACGAGCAGCCTGTCGAGCGGTAAAACTAGTCTCTTCTGGGGAAGTTCCTAGTCACTTTATATCGATAGGCTGTGTCTATGGTTGGAAACAAGCACACTGTACGCTATGTGGACTCGGAGAAACAAAACTGACACACTATGATAAACTAGATGATAGAGAAAACACAAACCCTAACAATTCTACTAGATGAAAGATAAAGATACGCAAAAACAACTACGAAAAGCAACTAAAACTCGAAATTAGTGCAATCTAAAGCTATGGCAAACCCTAACCCTAATTTTTTATGGCTTTTTCTGGATAGGAAAACACTCACAACTCAACTATGGGGTGGATTGTGGATGGCTTACCGAGGAAAACTGGAAATCTGATACCAAGATGATAAGGGGTGGCCCGATCTTCTCAGTAAGCAACGGTGGTGATGATGATCACGGGGTGATGGCAGCGGAGAAACACGACGATGAGGTGATTGATAACTTGTATGACGCAACGAGATCTCTCGATTGGTCCCTGTCGCCAATGCAACAGCTCTCAACCCTGCAAGATATTCGCAACTCCACACACTTGCGCACGTAGCCGCCGACCACGAAGCGGTAAGTTGCAACCGTCTAATTCCCAATGGAACAGCAGATCACACAAGACTTTTTCAGGATCTACACAATATCAAGCAATATGGTGTAGGGATTCAATAGTTTTGCTAGAGCAAACAACTAAGAAATAGAGTTTATCTTAAACGTGGTCTAAAGCAGCTAGGGGGCGTCCTGGGCACTTATATAGGTGTCCGGGACGAGTTCTGGTCGAAAAGATACAAGAATAACCGACCCAGAATAGATCTGGTCGAGACAGACTCGGACTGGTCCGGTCTGGAATCCGGTTGACCGGGCTGTGGACCGGCCGGTCCGGTCGGTGGTCCGGTCAACCGGGCGGCAACCGGGAAACTGCGAAATTTCCGGTTTCTGCCCGGTACGATGCACTCCCTCCGGTTGGCGGCCGGTTGACCGGGCCAGGGACCGGGCGGCCCGGCGTGGGGGCCGGTCTGACCGGGCGCTGGACCGTCCTGGACTTCTTCTTCTCCTCTCGCGCATTCCTCCCGCTCCTCCCTCGCGCGTCCATGAGATATCTTCATGTCCAGCTCCTTGTCCAGCTTCACGTCCATCTTCACGTCCAGCTGCTCCTCTCCTCCTCGTGCGATGCTTGTCTCCTCTTCATATCTGATGATACATAAGTAATAGGACTTATGTAGTATAAAGTTCTCATCAATCAAGGTATCGTTTAGGAACAAGTTCACCTGTTGTTTAAGTAGCTTCGCACGAGCTCGTGTCATTGGTCCAATCCTGACTTCATTGGACTTGAGCTTCACAGCAGGTTCATCTTCAGTTGGTAATGACGGAGGTAGTAGTGAGGTAGGGATGTCCTCATCAACTGTTGCTAGTAAAATAAAACAAGACCATAGTGGAAATAGTTAAACCTTTGTGACGAAAGATGTAAAAAAAAGTGGTCCACTTGGTGGTCGTAGACAAGTATTCGTGCAGAGCAGCGGACTTATCGTGTGAGATTTATGGTCGACCTTCCACGTATGCCGCACACATAGTTGGACCAAGCATATCCATCGACAACGACGACATGGAGCAGAGCAAGGACCCTGATGAATGCCCCTGATCTCGTGCAGCGTTAGTTTCTTCATTGACCTCTCCCGCAAATAAGAGCAGAAAGAAGGTTCTTTTAGTGGATTGCATTACGGGTTTCTCACATGATGGTCCATGAGATATACACATACACGGAAGCTGCAGCACATGTCTAATTGAACGAGATGAACGGAAGAACAAAAAGCAAACCACACGTGTCGTGTGGTCTTCATAGATGAATGCTTATATCATATAACAATGTTTGAGTTGCTAACAGAGCTTATCGCCCTGTGCTACCAATCGTCCCGGCGGGGATTATAAACAGGTTTGATCCATGTGACGCGAACGATGTGGTACTAAAACATGAAGCAGCACTCGGATGAAAAATCGAAGGGGTGTGGCGCGTGACGTGCTGCACTGGCCTGTATTAAATTGGCCCAGTATCTGCTGTAGGTAAGCCAAGTTTAGGAGGCTTAACCATCATGGGCTATCTCAAAAATAATAAACTATCATGGGCGTGCGCAGACAGTCGGCCCAATAGACTGAGGTTGCTCGCGAAGAAGACATTCTAGATCATAATCAATAAAGTGTTTGATCTCTCAAAACAAAAAGGTGCATCTAAAAAAAAGTGCATCTTAATCAAAAGAAGTGCATTTCAAGAAACAGATTACATCGGAGCTTCTTACAGTTCTAATTGCCAAATATTCTAAAATAGCCGACACTTCCAATTCTGAAAAAATTTAACACCATTCTTCAAAATTGTAGTTCTTCAACAGATAAGGAGATAGTGAAAAAAAACCAGGTAAAGACATAATGTGAAAATCTGAATTTGACACAATTACGAAACATTCGCACCTCCTCTTCAAATGCCGCTTTGCAATTGCACCGTCTGCAACCGGCCCTCCGAGTAGGCGGCACACCTCCTCTTCAACTGCCGCTTCTCCATTACGATTTGGTGTATGGTTAAAGATTATCTTGGCCTTCACTCTTTCAAACCTTCCAAGTGGGCCACCTTCAGAACCTGGTGTGGCTGCACATTGTTCATGCTCACCTTGGAAGGAGGAATGCCATGGTGATGCTTGTGATGATTTTCTCTTGGGAACTTATCGGAATGAACGCAATGCTAGAGTCTTAAAAAAATGAGCTCCAGGGCCATGTTTATATTTGTGCGTATCAAGTTAGAGGCAAGATCGTGGGTCCTCGCTGATGCAAAACATCTGGTACTCATAATTCTGGGAGAGTAGGCCTTGTTCTTTTTCGGTTTGTTATCATTCAGGCATAATACTTGCTACTTGCTTCTTTTTATTCAACAAATTAAGATAAATATTTTGCCTTTATTTCAAATTTATTTTACAAAACAGTCACGGTTAAGCTTTACTACTCAAAAAGTCAAATTGTACTTCTTCGCTTTCTTTGTTTTCCAATATCAACACTTTTGTTGCTCCATCATCCAGATGATGAAAGAGAACTAGATTTTTCTTCTAGTGCCATGTCGACGGACCATGTCCTCAGATCATATCGTTGGGTATTGTATATTTTTCTAGAGAGAAGTCCAATTCACACACTTGAACTTGTCTCAAAGTTCATTTTACAAACCTTAACTATGAATTAGTTCAACTTTCGCCCTTAAATTCTAACAACCGTTCAAAACTACTTTTACCAATTTGACGATTATTCAGTTGGTTTTGCAAAAAAAAAAAAATATTCAGCTGGTTTTTTAGGCACGTCAGCGTTTTTCTTAATCCCAGGAACATATGTAGTATCTCTCAAGAAAAAGGACATACACAGTACATGTAGGCAGGCTAATTATTTTTTTTGTTGAAAATTAGCTATACGCTGGTTAACTAAATTCCATTTCTTCCATCGCCATCCTCACCGACCATCGCACTCACCTAGGCCAGGTCGGCTCATTTCTACTGACCTCACAAATTAAATCGCAAGCTCTTTATCGCCTTCACATCGTCCATCAGCTGACCAATACCCATTTGTTTTATCGTTATATTTGTGGATGCTGAACTCCCAAATCTCCATATCCAAGCCGGGAAGACGTCACATTTTGCTAAGCTGTTCAAGATCTGGTCCTTGCGCGTTGAAAGAGCCGGCGGTGCACGCACGTCGTCATGGGCGGCCGGCGGTGGAGCCGTCGTGGTCATCCGACTCATCGGCACCGCAAAACCCGACGAAAGTGACAAGGAATTCTACTCCCGTTTGGTCAGGAGGCTGCGAAACGAAGACGCAAATGCGACGCCGCAGCTATTCGTGACTGCTAGTTTTTGTCCGGTTGGGAGTTGCTCATTAAACAAAATCTCTACACCCACCTTTCGGAGGCCTGTCCCTGGTGAGGTGGCGATCGATCGCGCCGTCTTTTGGTTTCTCAGCCTGCACCTGGTTCATAAACTACTAAATCTAGGGTTGCAACTTGCAACTAGCTGAAGAGCATGATTTCATATGGTGTAATGGTTTATTAATCAGAGTGCACACGCATGAACCTTTTGGGTAACCCTTTTCATATTGGCGGCTGGTTTGCCTGAACCAGAGCGCCACGGCCAACCGATCGACTGATTAATATAATATTCAGTTTAATTAGTGGTGAAGTTGGTGATGAACTGATGATCATGCACTAGGGGGAAAAAGTCATGTGCTAATGTGCTATTGCACAACTTGATGCTGTTCTTCGAGTTCTGTATGGATGTTTCTTCTCCTGGAAAGCAGAGTACCTTTTGTTTATTACAGTAGCTTATTATTCTTCTTCAGTACGGCGATGGCGGATTAGAACACCTTATCTAGGTTTGCTTGCGTTTGCATACCCGCGCAGGAGAATGAGCGGAGAGACGTATCAAACTCGTGCAGTCAAGTATGATTGCCTCATGATACACTACGGGAGAATTGCCGTACGCCGACGGCCAGGCGATGTGCCGACGGCCAAATGTCGGGGCCATCGGCACAGTAGCCTCCGGAGCGCGGCGACGAGGATGACCGTCGGCGTTAAATTGGCCGTCGGTACAGGCTGGAGGTGCCGACGGTCACCGTCGGCTACGGTTCTCGGCCGTCGGCACAAGACCAGATCCGGCCGTCGGCACAACTTTTTTTCTTCTTTTTTTCCACTACAGAACTGTGCCGACGGTTAAACCGTCGGCATAGCTTTTTCCTATTTCTCAACGGCAATTTTCAAAAAAGCAGAACTAAGCTTGGGGATGCTGATACGTCTCCAACGTATCGATAATTTCTTGTGTTCCATGCCACATTATTGATGTTATCTACATGTTTTATGCACACTTTATGTCATATTCGTGCATTTTCTGGAACTAACCTATTAACAAGATGCCGAAGTGCCGATTCGTTGTTTTACTGCTGTTTTTGGTTTCGAAATCCTAGTAAAGAAATATTCTCGGAATTGGACGAAATAAAAGCCCGGAGGCCTATTTTCTCACGAAGCTTCCGAAGTCCGAAGGAGAGACGAAGAGGGGCCACGGGGCGCCAAACCCTAGGGCGGCGCGGCCCCCCTTGGCCGCGCCGGCCTGTGGTGTGGGCCCCCTGTGCCGCCTCTTGACCTGCCCTTCCGCCTACAAATAGCCTCCGTGACGAAACCCCCGGTACCGAGAGCCACGATACGGAAAACATTGCGAGACGCCGTCGCCGCCGATCCCATCTCGGGGGATCCTGGAGATCGCCTCCGGCACCCTGCCGGAGAGGGGATTCATCTCCCGGAGGACTCTACACCGCCATGGTCGCCTCCGGAGTGATGAGTGAGTAGTCTACCCCTGGACTATGGGTCCATAGCAGTAGCTAGATGGTTGTCTTCTCCCCATTGTGCTATCATTGTCGGATCTTGTGAGCTGCCTATCATGATCAAGATCATCTATATGTAATTCTATATGTTGCGTTTGTTGGGATCCGATGAATAGAGAATACTTGTTATGTTGATTATCAAAGTTATGCTTATGTGTTGTTTATGATCTTGCATGCTCTCCGTTATTAGTAGATGCTCTGGCCAAGTAGATGCTTTTAACTCCAAGAGGGAGTACTTATGCTCGATAGTGGGTTCATGCTGCATTGACACCGGGACGGTGACGGAAAGTTCTAAGGTTGTGTTGTCTTGTTGCCACTAGGGATAAAACATTGATGCTATGTCTAAGGATGTAGTTGTTGATTACATTACGCACCATACTTAATGCAATTGTCTCGTTGTTTGCAACTTAATACTGGAGGGGTTCGGATGATAACTTCGAAGGTGGACTTTTTAGGCATAGATGCGGTTGGATGGCGGTCTATGTACTTTGTCGTAATGCCCAATTAAATCTCACTATACTCATCATGATATGTATGTGCATTGTCATGCTCTCTTTATTTGTCAATTGCCCAACTGTAATTTGTTCACCCAACATGCTTGTTCGTCTTATGGGAGAGACACCTCTAGTGAGCTGTGGACCCCGGTCCAATTCTCTTTACTTGAAATACAATCTACTTGCAATACTTGTTTCTACTTGTTTTCTCTGCAAACAATCATCTTCCACACAATACGGTTAATCCTTTGTTACAGCAAGCCGGTGAGATTGACAACCTCACTTTGTTTCGTTGGGGCAAAGTAGCTTGGTTGTGTTGTGCGGGTTCCACGTTGGCGCCGGAATCTCCGGTGTTGCGCCGCACTACATCCCGCCGCCATCAACCTTCAACGTGCTTCTTGGCTCCTCCTGGTTCGATAAACCTTGGTTTCTTTACGAGGGAAAACTTGCTGCTGTGCGCATCATACCTTCCTCTTGGGGTTGCCCAACGAACGTGTGAAATACACGCCATCAAGCTCTTTTTACGGCGCCGTTGCCGGGGAGATCAAGACACGCTGCAAGGGAGTCTCCACTTCTCAATCTCTTTACTTTGTTTTTGTCTTGCTTTATTTTATTTACTACTTTGTTTGCTGCACTTATATCAAAATACAAAAAAATTAGTTGCTAGTTTTACTTTATTTGCTATCTTGTTTGCTATATCGAAAACACAAAAAAATTTAGTTTACCTGCATTCACTTTACTTATTTCATCATGTTTCCTTTTAATTTTACTACAAAGAACATACCGGTAGGACGTGGGTCTATAGTCGGGAGAAATAATATAGAAGAATTCTTCAACCATGTTAGTACCATTGAAAATTTTGAAGATAGACACTTGATAGATCTTGCGCCTACTTATGAAATTGCTTCTGCGCATTTAGTTCGCTTGTTGGAAACTAAATTTGTTAATCTTAATCCTATAATCCAACACATGTTTTTCACGCTTGGTGATATGGAAGAAGGGGAAAAGAAAGATTTTGTATTAGAAACCCTTCTTAGAGAATTTGGTGGTCTAGCAAGAGAAGCTAGAAAGGTGTTTGCTAAATTTAATATGCTTGGTTCTCCTACTAATTTTGTTAGTCTCCTTGAAAAGATGGATATGGATAGAATAAGATACACTAATAATATTGATGATGGAGGGAGATCAAAGCACCAATACCATGTAAGCTCCTAGCTATGAATGATGCACTAGAAAATAACTATGCTTGGCTTGTTCCTGAAAATTTGTTTGATGAGAGTAGCACACCTAAGACTAATGAAAAGGGAGATGCTAAAACTTATGTATCTAATATAATATGCCTAGTTGAGAAAACTCCACACCTCGCTGAGAATGCACCACCCTTCGATAATACTTGATACACACTTTACGCGCCTAGGCTGAAAGGCGTTAAGAAAGCGCTTATGGGAGACAACCCATGTTTTTACCTACAGTACTTTGTTTTTATTTTGTGTCTTGGAAGTTGTTTACTACTGTAGCAACCTCTCCTTATCTTAGTTTTGAGTTTTGTTGTGCCAAGTTAAGCCGTTGATAGAAAAGTAAGTACTAGATTTGGATTACTGCGCAGTTCCAGATTTCTTTGCTGTCACGAATCTGAGCCCACTGCCCTGCAGGAAGCTCAGAAAATTATGCCAATTTACGTGCATGATCCTCAGATATGTACGCAACTTTCATTCAATTTGAGCATTTTCATTTGAGCAAGTCTGGTGCCATTTTAAAATTCGTCAATACGAACTGTTCTGTTTTGACAGATTCTGCCTTTTATTTCGCATTGCCTCTTTCGCTATGTTGGATGAATTTCTTTGATCCACTAATGTCCAGTAGCATTATGCAATGTCCAGAAGTGTTAAGAATGAGTGTGTCACCTCTGAATATGTCAATTTATATTGTGCACTAACCCTCTAATGAGTTGTTTCGAGTTTGGTGTGGAGGAAGTTTTCAAGGATCAAGAGAGGAGTATGATGCAACATGATCAAGGAGAGTGAAAGCTCTAAGCTTGGGGATGCACCCGGCGGTTCACCCCTGCATATATCAAGAAGACTCAAGCGTCTAAGCTTGGGGATGCCCAAGGCATCCCCTTCTTCATCAACAAATTATCGGGTTCCTCCCACGAAACTACATTTTTATTCGGCCACATCTTATGTGCTTTTTCTTGGAGCGTCGTTTTGTTTTTGTTTTTGTTTTGTTTGAATAAAATGGATCCTAGCATTCACTTTATGGGAGAGATACACACTCCGCTGTAGCTTATGGACAAATATGTCCTTGGTTTCTACTCATAGTATTCATGGCGAAGTTTCTCCTTCGTTAAATTGTTATATGGTTGGAATTGGAAAATGATACATGTAGTAATTGCTATAAATGTTTTGGGTAATGTGATACTTGGCAATTGTTGTGCTCATGTTTAAGCTCTTGCATCATATGCTTTGCACCCATTAATGAAGAAATATATAGAGCATGCTAAAATTTGGTTTGCATATTTGGTTTCTCTAGGGTCTAGATAATTTCTAGTTTTGAGTTTGAACAACAAGGAAGACGGTATAGAGTATTATAATGCTTTCAATATGTCTTTTATGTGAGTTTTTGCTGTACTAGTTCATCCTTGTGTTTGCCTCAAATAACCTTGCTAGCCTAAACCTTGTATCGAGAGGGAATACTTCTCATGCATCCAAAATACTTGAGCCAACCACTATGCCATTTGTGTCCACCATACCTACCTATACTACATGGTATTTTCCCGCCATTCCAAAGTAAATTGCTTGAGTGCTACCTTTAAAATTCCATCATTCACCTTTGCAATATATAGCTCATGGGACAAATAGCTTAAAAACTATTGTGGTATTGAATATGTAATTATGCACTTTATCTCTTATTAAGTTGCTTGTTGTGCGATAACCATGTTTGCTTGGGAACGCCATCAACTCATTGTTGAATTTCATGTGAGTTGCTATGCATGTTCGTCTTGTACTGAAGTAAGGGCGATCTACACTTGAGTTGAATGGTTTGAGCATGCATATTGTGAGAGAAGAACATTGGGCCGCTAACTAAAGCCATGTTCCATGGTGGAAGTTTCAGTTTTGGACAAACATCCTCAAATCTCTAATGAGAAAAGAATTAATTGTTGTTGAATGCTTAAAGCATTAAAAGAGGAGTCCATTATCTGTTGTCTATGTTGTCCCGGTATGGATGTCTAAGTTGAGAATAATCAAAAGCGAGAAATCCAAATGCGAGCTTTCTCCTTAGACCTTTGTACGGGCGGCATAGAGGTACCCCTTTGTGATACTTGGTTAAAGCATATGTATTGCGGTGATAATCCGGGTAGTCCAAGCTAATTAGGACAAGGTGCGAGCACTATTAGTACACTATGCATGAGGCTTGCAACTTATAAGATATAATTTACATGATGCATATGCTTTATTACTACCGTTGACAAAATTGTTTCATGTTTTCAAAATCAAAGCTCTAGCACAAATATAGCAATCGATGCTTTTCCTCTATGAGGACCATTCCTTTACTTTTATGTTGAGTCGGTTCACCTATTTCTCTCCACCTCAAGAAGCAAACACTTGTGTGAACTGTGCATTGATTCTTACATACTTGCTTATTGCACTTATTATATTACTCTATATTGACAATATCCATGAGATATACATGTTACAAGTTGAAAGCAACCGCTGAAACTTAATCTTCTTTTGTGTTGTTTCAATACCTTTACTTCGAATTATTGCTTTATGAGTTAACTCTTATGCAAGACTTATTGATGCTTGTCTTGAAATGCTATTCATGAAAAGTCTTTGCTTTATGATTCACTTGTTTACTCATGTCATACACATTGTTTTGATCGCTGCATTCACTACATATGCTTTACAAATAGTATGATCAAGTTTATGATGGCATGTCACTCCGGAAATTATCTTTGTTATCGTTTTACCTGCTCGGGACGAGCGAGAACTAAGCTTGGGGATGCTGATACGTCTCCAACGTATCGATAATTTCTTGTGTTCCATGCCACATTATTGATGTTATCTACATGTTTTATGCACACTTTATGTCATATTCGTGCATTTTACGGAACTAACCTATTAACAAGATGCCGAAGTGCCGATTCTTTGTTTTACTGCTGTTTTTGGTTTCAGAAATCCTAGTAAAGAAATATTCTCGGAATTGGACGAAATAAAAGCCCGGAGGCCTATTTTCTCACGAAGCTTCCGGAAGTCCGAAGGAGAGACGAAGAGGGGCCACGGGGCGCCAAACCCTAGGGCGGCGCGGCCCCCCCTGGCCGCGCCGGCACGTGGTGTGGGCCCCCTGTGCCGCCTCTTGACCTGCCCTTCCGCCTACAAATAGCCTCCGTGACGAAACCCCCGGTACCGAGAGCCACGATACGGAAAACATTGCGAGACGCCGTCGCCGCCGATCCCATCTCGGGGGATCCTGGAGATCGCCTCCGGCACCCTGCCGGAGAGGGGATTCATCTCCCGGAGGACTCTACACCGCCATGGTCGCCTCCGGAGTGATGAGTGAGTAGTCTACCCCTGGACTATGGGTCCATAGCGGTAGCTAGATGGTTGTCTTCTCCCCATTGTGCTATCATTGTCGGATCTTGTGAGCTGCCTATCATGATCAAGATCATCTATATGTAATTCTATATGTTGCGTTTGTTGGGATCCGATGAATAGAGAATACTTGTTATGTTGATTATCAAAGTTATGCTTATGTGTTGTTTATGATCTTGCATGCTCTCCGTTATTAGTAGATGCTCGGCCAAGTAGATGCTTTTAACTCCAAGAGGGAGTACTTATGCTCGATAGTGGGTTCATGCCTGCATTGACACCAGGACGAGTGACGGAAAGTTCTAAGGTTGTGTTGTGCTTGTTGCCACTAGGGATAAAACATTGATGCTATGTCTAAGGATGTAGTTGTTGATTACATTACGCACCATACTTAATGCAATTGTCCGTTGTTTGCAACTTAATGCTGGAGGGGTTCGGATGATAACTCTGAAGGTGGACTTTTTAGGCATAGATGCGGTTGGATGGCGGTCTATGTACTTTGTCGTAATGCCCAATTAAATCTCACTATACTCATCATGATATGTATGTGCATTGTCATGCTCTCTTTATTTGTCAATTGCCCAAGCTGTAATTTGTTCACCCAACATGCTTGTTCGTCTTATGGGAGAGACACCTCTAGTGAGCTGTGGACCCCGGTCCAATTCTCTTTCTTGAAATACAATCTCTTGCAATACTTGTTTCTACTTGTTTTCTCTGCAAACAATCATCTTCCACACAATACGGTTAATCCTTTGTTACAGCAAGCCGGTGAGATTGACAACCTCAGCTGTTTCGTTGGGGCAAAGTAGCTTGGTTGTGTTGTGCGGGTTCCACGTTGGCGCCGGAATCTACGGTGTTGCGCCGCACTACATCCCGCCGCCATCAACCTTCAACGTGCTTCTTGGCTCCTCCTGGTTCGATAAACCTTGGTTTCTTTCTGAGGGAAAACTTGCTGCTGTGCGCATCATACCTTCCTCTTGGGGTTGCCCAACGAACGTGTGAAATACACGCCATCACCATCTGGCCAAAACAGCCCCCCGGGACCTGCGGTATCGCCGTACCGGGCGTGCGGGTGCACCCATTCGCGAAAAAACTAAACGGACAAAAATTAGCACATATAATAATGCGTCGTAGAACTAAAAACATTTTTTCCGGAATTTCTGGAGTGACGGATAGTTGAGCCCTAGTTCAAATCCGGTCAGTTTACAGCGGATTCGGCGGGACACCGCCGAAAACCGCATGGGTTCCCAAAAAGCTAATGCGTGCACATGTCATGTGATAGGTGGTGCGTAGGTGATCTACTATGATCGCACGGAGGTTTCACGTCATATTAAAATGTGCCCCATGTAGCTGCTTCACAAATAAAAACCGTTTGGGCACGCTAAAAATGAAACGATGGTCGCCCGTGTGTCAGATTAGAAATCCGCACCCGGGGTCTTGCTTCCCATCCTAGGGCCCACACACGTGCCAAATATGACCTCGTTTCGGTAAACTATGCCGTGCCGAGGCCGTTTCCCACCTCATTTCCCCTGAAATCCATAGAACTCCGGACGTGATAGCCCTTTTCGTGAAGAGTTTTTCAAAATAATTGCCGTATCCCACTTTTGACAAACGGAATAGTTACCATGACATATGAAATGACGCCATGCGGATCCGTGGGATTTTCAAATTGCCATCTGGCCAAAACAGGGACCGCGGGACATGCGGTATCGCCGTACCGGGCGTGCGGGTGCACCCATTCGCGAACAAACTAAACGGACAAAAATTAGCACATATAATGATGCATTGTAGAACTAAAAACATTTTTTCCGGAATTTCTGGAGTGACGGATAGTTGAGCCCTAGTTCAAATCCGGTCAGTTTCCAGCGGAATCGGCGGGACACCACCGGAAGCTGCATGGGTTCTCAAATAGCTAACGCGTGTACATGCCATGTGATAGGTGGTGCGTAGGTGGTCTAATATCATCGCACGGAGGTTTCACGTCATACTAAAATGCGTCCCATGTAGCTGCTTCACAAATAAAAACCGTTTGGGCACGCTAAAAATGAAAATATGGTCGCCCGTGGGTCGGAATAGAAATCCGCGTCTGGGGTCTTGCTTCCCATCCTAGGACCCACACACGTGCCAAATATGACCTCATTTCGGCAAACTATGCCATGCCAAGGCCGTTTCCCACCTCATTTTCGATAAAGTTAACCGGATTTAAACTAGAGGTACTTGATCTATTGCTCATGATTTTTGGGTAAATTAAATTGTAGGTTCAAAATATGATATGGATGTCATATTTGTATTCCTCTTATTTTTCTGATCAATTTAGACATATTATTTGCCAAATTTGTATTTACTGATATTAATTATTCCATATTAAATAAAAAGACAAAAATTAAATCATTTAATTGTTTTTTCAAATTCTATATTATTATTATTTATATATATTCATTGTTGTTTACTTAAGTAATTGTTTAGAATTCAAAAATATAGAGATGTGGCAGCACTGTCAAAGGGTTAATATGATTGATATGGTAGTATTAACAACAAGGGCGTCATTTCTTTCATGGAAGCTCATCCGAAGAGAACCAAGAAGTTAAGCGTGCTGGGGCAGGAGTAGTGTGAGGATGGGTGACCAACTGGGAAGTTTGAATACAAGTGCAATTTGACCTAAGATTAGATGTACTAAGTGTAAGTGTGATTGTGAAAGATTAACAAGTAAAAAAGAATAAGAAGAAAATTAAAAAAAAAAATAAAAAAAATATTTTTTCAAAATATTTTTTTAATCTTTTTTAAAAAAATTGAAAATTTTGAAATACTATGCCGACGGTTATACCGTCGGCACAACAATCTGTACCGACGGCCAGTCTGTGCCGACGGTGATCGGGCGATCCCCGACCGGAACTATGCCGACGAAGCTACGCCGACGGTCACCGTCGGCACAGCCTGTGCCGACGGCCTTTCTTCTTATGTGCCGACGGCTGGCGGCCGTCGGCAGACTGGAGCTCTCCCGTAGTGATAGAAGCGTCTGACGACATATGTTTCAGTGCGTTCAATCAAATGTGTCGGTGTTCATGCTTTCTCCCGCGCGATCATTATCATCTTTATTGATTTAGCTACCAACACATCCTTATTTTTCATGCTAGAATTAATTAATAAGAAATAAAATTAAATAAAATCTATTAATATCGTAAAGATACCAATTGCACTTAACTTTTGCACCAACTTAATGTACAACATCAAGGATACAAGCACCTAAAAAATAAAAAATAAAAGTAAAATACTTGTCCCATTGTCGCAATAGCAACACTCTAACCACCACTAAAGACACCTGGACGAAGTTGATTCTGCAGAAGCAAAGCCTCCAAAAAGAAAATAATGCCCACACATTATGGTCGCTCGATCGAAGATCTCAGATTTTCACCCTAAGTTTTCAAAATAATGCTTTAGCAAGATTATTGCGAGGTACAACCAATAAATGCTAGACATTGGGGTTTCACCCTAGAAATCGCGACTAGGTATACCCAAGGAGCACCACCAAAAATGTGCATCATAGTCTTTATTGCGTCTAATACACCACACCCCTTGACACAACTTGAAAGTATATGCGTGCATGACCGGATCGTTTCCGATCTTAATATCTAGGACGTCATGCACCCATCCATGGAGATCTCGGACATGAAAGACCTAAACTCGTCGGCGGCCAAATCGAGGAGTAACACATCAAGCAGAGTGACAACTTGGCACCAGAAGAGCACTAGGACCAAACCACCATTATTAGGTCCAAAACAGTAACCCTCACACAGCCCACAGGCTCCCTTTGAGACCGGTCGCCAAATTCTCCACTAGCAGCCCGAAGGCTACGCTGGCAGCAAAGAAGGCGACGCACACCACCTGAAGCATGCGCCAGACTGCCTCGCAACTTCAAAAAAGGAGGCGAGCCACTACCATGCCGTTAATGTGGGACGTGCTTCCGCGTTGTCCTAGGATCACGCCGATCTGCCCTCTCCTAGCGGTACCTCCCGGATGGAAAACGTGGCCCCCGTCGCCATCCTCCATTAGAGGACCATTGCCATCTACCGGGGCCGTCTCCTAGGCATTCGTTGCCATGACCATGCCTTCCGAGCAACGCGCCGATGCAACCAAAGAGCTCCCCACATGGGAGAAGCCGCCGCGTGAAGACACCACCCTGCCATATGATCACGCCGCTACGCCCCTTGCCTAGCAACACGTCCCGGTCGGTGACCCTTGTCACCATCCACCATGAGAGGTCCACTGCCATCTCCCGCGGCCACCTCCTAACCTCCGTCGCCATGACAATATTGTCCTGGGCAACGCACGATGCAACCAAAGAGCCCCCACGGGGGAGAAGCCACCGCGCAAGGAAACTACCTCGGTGCCGCCGATGACCGAAGGAATTTGAACGCCGACGTCCTCCGGTGGCAGCATGGCAGATGAGTGAGGAGGGTCTAGTGGTGGCGGCTGCCAGGGTTTCCGCCCGAGCTACCCTTCGAGAGCGACCTGGGGTTCTCTTAATTGTGTAGTTCCTGTAGGAAGGTAAAGGATAAAATTTTGTTGCCTAGTTTTTTGTGTAATGAATTGCTTAAACTGAAGTGGAATTTATTTTGGTAACTAATTATGGAACGGAGGGAGTAATAAGCGGATGATGATGTGCAGTTAATGGTTAGGTTTTCATTAATCTAAACTACTTATAAAAGCCAGAAGTTGGCAGGAACATTTAATCTCAGTCATCTATCTACTGAGATCCTGTGGCCTAGCATGCTCCAATGACATTGCGCGTCCTTGCGAACGAATTGTCCGACAAAATTTGGAAACCTTCCATTAAATTAGCAGTTATTTTGGAAACAAATCTCCACGTTGCGGAACGAATCGTCCGACTAATTTGGAAACCTTCCATTAAATTGGCAGTTATTTTGGAAAGAAATCTCCACGCTGACGAACGAATCGTCCGACTAATTTGGAAACCTTCCATTAAATTAGCAGTTATTTTCGAAACAAATATCCACGCTACCGCAAGCTCCAGAATACAAAGGCTGCATCCCGCTCCACCTAATCTATCACGCATCAGTGATGAAAAATCATTAAGCTTATTATGATATATATGTTGCATTACAGTTTACATCAACAAATGGAGACGTGCGTTGCACGTACATACTAACTAGTCCATTCAAATCATAGAACCCCCATAATTCTAACGTGGATAGTTTTGCCAAAGAATTCGTGTCCCCGCTTGAATTCAAATAACACGTGAATCTTATGCATGACTGATCAAACAACAGGCAGAGAGCAAGCATGATGCATTGCATCCAGCTGGGTCACCATAATCTGGATTCGTGCCAACAAAAACTGTACGGGAAGGAGATCTCTCCAACAGCCACCGATTCTCATGGTCGACCATAACGTGCTGAAGAAACAAACTACTGTACGATGGCATTACACATGGGTACAGTTTGCGAGAGAAAATGCCAAGAAGCATATTGTTCGCACGGTACTATTTCAGCATTTTAGAAAGCAAAGTTTGAACAGCCCTCACATGCATATGACTACTCATGATGCACCCCATATCACTCATCGGTTTTCTTGCAAGATGACGTGGCAGTACGTATGTATTATGTATATATCATATATGTACATATACGTCGTCGTACTCATTTCATTTTTGCAAACTTTGTGGTTGGTCTCGTAAAAAAACGATCGAGATACACTAATACTATACACTGATGATGATCGATCACCTCGCCCAAGGTGAACTAGAGACGGGAGCTAGCACGTACGTATATACGCATGCGGCCGGCCTTAATCAGCAGATGACGCATGAGTTGGGGTTCTCCTCCATGCTCATGTTCCGGACGTAGTAGTACTGCGGCGGCACGTATGGTGGCTGGTATGCCGCCGGCGGCTGCGGCGGCCGGTACTGGTTCATCATGTAGTCGGCGTTGAACATGTACGGCGGCGGCATGTGGTGCGGCAGCGGCATGTGATGCGGGAACACCGCGGCAGGCTTCTTCTGATCGCCGCCGCCGCCTTCCTTCTTTGCTTCGTCCTTCTTGCCGTCGCCGTCCTCTTTCTTGTCGCCTTCCTTCTTGTCGCCGTCGCCTTCGTTCTTCTTGCCGTCGCCGTCCTCCTTCTTGCCGTCACCGTCCTTCTTGCCGCCGTCCCCCTCCCCCTTCTTCTCGCCGTCTTCCTTCTTGGCCGCCCCGTCGCCGTCCTTCTTGGCCTCCTCCTTCTTCTCCTCCTTCTTCTCGGGCTCCTTGGCCGGGCCGACGGACTCGATGTATGCCGCCCAGCCCTTGCGCAGCTTGCTCACCACGTCCACCGGGTCCATGGTCCCGATCACCGTCATCTTGCGGGACGCCAGGTCCATGGTTATGGCGTCGATGCCTGACAGACCACAACGAAACAACATAGAACAGTCAGTCACTCGGAGATGGATTCATCTTGAAGCAGTGTCGGTGGATGGATGGGTACGTACCAACGAGCACGGAGACGGCCTTCATGGCCTTCTGCTTGTCCTTGTTGTCATGCAGATCCAGCTTCACTACAACCTTCTGCAGCAGAGGAAACAGGGCCCAAGGTTAGCCACAACGAGCAGAGTAAGGCAGTTGGATGCAGGCAATGTATGCCCGACACTTGAACCCAACCCAGCACACTTGAGCAGAGTGCGAGCAAAGAGAGAAAAGGAAAATCGTTCCCGGATTCTAAAGCAAGACCCGGCCCCGAGAGAACCTCAGGTAATCAACATTCATATGCACATGGAATCCGGATCCAGAACTCTCAGAATCAGGATCAGAAACTCACCTTCGACATGCCTCCGGCCTTGCCTTGACTGACTCCCAGGAGAGAATTGCGAAATGGGGTGATCAGAAAGAAGATGAAATGGATAGGCGAGAATATATAGCTTGCTAGGGTAGTGGGTATGAGAATGGCGATCACAGCTAGCAGTGCCAAGGTTAGGCGAGCGACGACTCGAGAGAGGCAGGCAGAGGCAGGGAATGGTTGAGCGGGAGGCCGATGGAGCGTGGTCCTAAATACTAGCAGCCGGCGAGAGGAGAGACGAGACGATCGCGCGTGCGTGCGTGCCGCTTTCTAGGTAGCGTTGGTGCGAAGCGCAGTGCGTAGTGGTGGTGGGTCTGGACCCAAACTCTACTACATATGTCTGTGAAGTGGATGTATGGCAATGGCAATGGGCCAATGGCAATGGCAAGTCAGTTTCTCTGCCACCATCTCTCCCGAAACCGGCCTCGTACGTCTGTGCCTTTTTTGTGTGTGTGGCCGTGTGCGCGACTAGTAAAACAGAGTGCGAGTCGAGGCGATCGATCGGGTGAGGAGGAACTGGTGGGAATCAATCCTGCCTAAGCCGCTCGGCTGCCTGCTCCGATCGAGCGCGGGGAAGCTAGAGCCGCGCAATGGTGCAGTCCACGTCTGTCCCACGCTGCAGTGCGCCCTAATCAGCCAGACCTTTTCGATCCGATTCATGGCTGGGTGAATTAATTCGATCTACTGCAACAATGCTACATGCATAACTGTTTTACGGGGCGAAGTTTTCCTACAGCATCCGGCCCTAAATGGGATTCTGGTTCGGTGCGGCCCAACAACGTGCCTTGCGCTCCTAGACCGTACCCATTCGACAACGGTGTTGTCGGCGTGTTGACAAGTGTCATGGCTGAAGAAGCCACGTAGGATACCGATAGCACCAATAGCCGTATGCCAGCGACATAACCCTTTCATCCCACCGCATCATCTCTGCTCTTGCTCTTGACCGCTTCCACCCCGCGAAATCACCGCCGCCGGCCATGGACCAATCGTGTCTCATCTACGCCCACCGCGCGTCCCCTGTCGCATATACGACGGGTGTCTACTCCACAAAGAACGTGCGGCGGCCTCACGCGCCAGCCTTGTGTGCAATGTGTTCGGTTCATTGACTGTACCGGATTTTGCCTCTCTCGATGTTGTTTGGTTGGTTGGTTTGCTTTGCTTTTTGATTCACGGAATAGGGACAAAGATGAGGAGGTGATGATGAATCAGTTCAACGAGGAGGAAGCTATTGTCACCGCCGATGAAGTAGAGCACTTCATAATTCCCGCCACTCTACTACAATTGCAATCGGATGAGCTCTAAACCGCTCCCAAATGTGGAGGTTTCAAAGTCTAGGAGAAAGAAATCGAAACCAAGGCAGAGGATGGAGGGTCATGAATTCATGATATGCTATATACCGACTATTTTGCTGATGAACCAACATATACCCCAAGGAATTTTAGTCGGCGATTTAGGATGAAGAAGAAGTTGTTCATGACGTTGGTGTATAGCGTGAGAGAGTACGAAAACTACTGCATGATTAAGAAATATTGCACTAGAACTCCTAGGTTCTCGTCTATTCAGAAATGTACTTATGCAATGAGGATGCTTGCATATGGATCTCCCGAAGATGCAAAGATGAGTACCTATGGTAGTGGCTGGAAAGTTGGGGCTAAACTATTTAAGAGAGCCAAGTGAAGAACGGACTACTTATGTCATGGCACAAAATGAAGCAAAGGGATTTCATTCCTGGATGCTCTGGGAAGCATCAATGGCATGCAATTGTCGAGGAAGAACTATCCAGTTTCTTGGGAATGTTTGTACAAAAGGCATCATGGATATTACAATGTGCTATTTGAACATGTTGGGGATTATGACCACTGAATTAAAAGCATCGGTTACATGCAATGGTCAATGAGGAATTGTCTATTTACTTGGCATTGCTTGTGCAAAGGGTTTCATGGATATTATAGTGTGATATTTGAAGTTGGGGATTATCGCCTCTGAATTTAGAAGCATCAATTGCATGCAATGGTGATTGAAGAACTGCCAATTTTCTTGGCAATGTTGTGTAAACGACAACATGGATATTACAGTTTGGTATTTCAAGTTGTGGTGGATTAAGACCTCTCAATTTAGAAAAAGAAATGGTGGGTTCACACGATAACATCAATGTGCTGCATCGCTCTCCGGTGTTTGCTAGACTTGTTGAAGGCCATACTCCACCTGGCAATTATGATATCAATGGCCAGCAATATACCAATGATACTACCTTGTCGATGGAATTGATTTAAAATGGTTGACATTTGTGAAGAAAATTAGCGAGCCTCTAGGTCCAAAAAAATCTCTCGTTGTTTGACGGTAGGAGAATTGCGGGAAGGATATCGCGCAAATATTTGGTGTGCTACAATCTCGATTTTGTATTATTAGGTATCCTTCTCTTAGTTGGTATCAAGCGGAGGTTTGAAAGGCATGACTAATTGCGTGATCACGCACATCATGATTAGCAAGAGTGAGTGCAAGATTTCAGAAATGAATTATCATCCGTAGAATCACAAGGTCCTCTGGCGGCTGTTGATTTTGTTGGTTTTCTCTTCATGTATGTAAAAGTTATGACGTAGATGCTCATGCACAACTGAAAAATGATTCTGTAGAGCATCCGTGGAAACTTAAATGAGAGGTTACTTCAGGAAATTGAACTTCATTTTATTTGAATTATTTTATTTTATTTCTATGTACCACAAAACTATTTATTTACTAGGTAAATTATTTAACTATTTATTTATATGCTAAACATGGTTTAAATTGAGAAAAAAATTAGAAACCCCTAGCCGGATCGGCTGTTTGGAGAACACGACTGAAAAAAGACGTCCCAAAACAGCAACATACGTCGACTATTCCATTCTGACATGACAAGTTTACACGCCCCTTGAAGACGCGGGTGAACATCGCTCTTATCTCGGCAGGGGTCCTGACAATGCTGCCTCTACGGCTATGCATGCACCATGATTCAGCCAACACGGGTGTTGCTTCGTTGTAAACCTCCAACTGGAGGAAGAGAACCAAACAATGTGCCCGGCCCTTCTTTGCTGTCACTGTCATTTGTTCAGGAATCATGACGTACATGCCACACCTGTCTTAGTTTATTTATTATTTGAAATGATCAATAATAATAGTATATATGATCACCATTCAGCTGTTAATTATTGGACGTGATATGAGAATCAGGTGACACCACACCGACCTCTGATCAACGATCCAAGTACAGGAGCTATAGCTTGTGTAACTGAGACGACGACTGTAAGAGCATCTCCGCTCGTTTGCCCTCCCCACGCCGAAATCCGGGGAAATTTACGTCCGGATTGGTCGTAAATTTGGCGTGGGGAGGAGTAGTTTCCCAGCCGCGTGCTCAGACGAAGACGGCGATCTAAATTTGAAAAACGGAAACTTGACAAACTACGGCTTAAAACTGGCGAATTTAGACTAAATTTAATGATATTTACTATATAGAGGGCGAAGTTCATACATAGAGGCCGAATTCGACTATATTTCGAATTCGGCTAGGGGAATACAACTCTAAATATTAAAACACGGCGCTCTACATGCCCAAATGGCGGTAGAACACCGTGTAGTCCATGTCGCCGTCGCCGCCATTGTCGTCGGAGCCGTCGTCGTCGAACTGCGGCGGCGCCGAAGCCGCCTGGCTGCTGCCTTGGCCGGCGTCTCCCCACCGGCCACTGGTGCGAGGCGGGGACGGCGATGGCTTGTACCAGTCGTCGTCGGAGGCTTCGAGGTCGATGACGGGGACGGCGACGCCGGATGGAGGAGTCGCAGGCCGGCGGTAGCGAGCGACGTCCTCGAGGAGGGTGTTGTTGGCGGTTGGTGCGGCGGCGCGGGCGGCGAGTCGTCGCGCGGCGGCCAGATCCAGCAGCCGCCGCTGCTGCTCCGCCTCCTGGCGCTCCCAGTCGCGCCTCGACCACTCCAGTGCGGCGTCCACGGGGAGGGTGTTGTCGGCGGGCACCAGGTCCTGGAGGGACCTCGCGATGACGGCCTCGAGGATGGCGGCGTCCTCGGCGCTTTCGGCCTCCTCCACCTTCACCTTCGCCGGCTTGCGCTTCCGCTCGCCGGAGGTGTCGTCTTCGCGCTTGGGGCGGAGCCGTCCTTGTGCCGTCGAGGGCTCGCGGATGACGACGCCGCCGCCGCCGCGCGCGCGGTTGCTCGGCGGGGAAGCCGCCTCCTTTTTCACTGGAGCCAACGATGGCGCCGACCTGGAAGCGACCTCGACGCCAATCCGGAAGACGACGAGCTGGCAGCCATGCGCCGTGGCTGCCAGTTGTTTCCCCGGCGGCGGCTGGCTGATGCCCTCGATGGAGGGGGCATCGTCAGCACCGGGAAGTTGCCGCCCTCGATGTGCTCGAGGACGTTCTCCAGCGTCCTATTCGGCGCGCTCCACTAACGTCGGCGACCCGCGGCGTTGTTGCGCGGAGGCGGAGGCGGCGGGCCGTCGTAGGACGCCAGCTCCCGCTCCCACCGCTGGAGGAAGAACGAGTTCAACCTCGTGTAGTTGTCGGGGTGGTAGCGCGGGTTGGCGCGCTCTTCGTCCGTCATCGTCATCCGAGCCTCCTCGATGGCGACGCCGAGGGCGTGGCCCCGGGGCGGCGGCGGGATTGGTACGCCGCCAGCACTTAGTGTAGTGACCTCACCCGGTAGGGTGCCGATCCCTGTGCTTTACTGTGCTAGTCCTTGGATCAATCGCTAGCACACACAGTTTAAGATGTAATACCAAGAAACAAAGGTCTTTATTACATCGCATGATCCATCGGAAATAAAATAGTTCATTACAACTTGCATAGCCCATGGCTAGCATTTATTCAGAGTTCACAACGGTAAAGTAAAAGCATGGAGCCATCTTTCTTCATGATGCCACAGGCAGACATGTTGAGCGAAGACTCGTGATCCTAATCCAGCATTACTTAATCAGAGTAGTGACCTGCAACATGAAAGGTTACAGCCACAAGGGTCAATACATTTTGGAATTGTATTGGCAAGATGTCATATGGTGGACACAAATGGCACCTAACACTTACATGATTATTTGGCTAAGTGGAGCTTGGCTTATTTGCGAAAAGCAGCATTTTCCCTATCTTTTTGCAAACAACATTTGTCTTTGAAAATATATCTCCTAAGAGCATGAACCCAGGTTCTCATCACACTGGCTCACCAGGGATAGACACCAGACGATCCAGCTACTTATTTTACTACCCAAGTTTCCCAACAAGTTTTAACTTAAGAAATTGGGATGAGAGAGATCTTCCAACAGCTCCAGATCCAGTTGCTCAAAGTTGTCCGTAACCGGGGACACGGCTAAGTACTTAGTTTTTACACTCTGCAGAGGTTTGTACACTTTACCCGCACGACTTAGTCAGCCCCTTCTCCACCATGATGCTCATTTTGCTCAAATGGCCGGGAGAAGACTAAGACGAGACAATTTTCGGAAGTAAGGCCCTGAGCCCTCTGGACGGACCCGTACCAACCTACACATCTACATCTGCTGGTCACGTCGGGATAGGACCCTACAACCTACTTAGTCAAGACAGAGCCCATATGACATGCGGCTGTACAAGAAGCTACTAAACATGAAACATGTCCAATCTCTTTTGTTCCTGGGCGGCGGACCCCACCAATTTTCACCGTGCAGACGCTCCACTCATACCAATCCGCCCAGGGGTTTCATTTATCAAGTTGTTTTCATTTATAACAAAAACATATTTCTTCATCTCATCTCATCATGATATCCCAACCACGTATCTAATAGCATGGCTAAGCAAAACTACCTACGATGGCAACTTAAGGGAAACTAGAGGAAATCCTAAGACTATAGGATTAGCATAGCATAGCATATACCTTGAAAACGTCCTAGACATGCAATATCTACTAAGTAAAAACTACATGCATAGAAAACATAGGACATGAGTGACACTTGCCTTGGTGGTGAGGAGATGGATTGGTGCACTCGTCACAAAAGCACTCTTGACAATCCAAACAGTCTACAAACCAAAACACTACATAAGCACACATACATAGACAATCACAAGTAATGCTGGATTAGGATCAAAGTAATGCTGGATTAGGATCACGATTAGGATCACGAGTAGTCCCTGCCGCCGGTCAGTCCACCACCCGCCGTCGGGAGGCCTCGTGTCCGGCGGCAGGGGTACCCCGCCTGGTGGAGGAGGTGCCCCTCCCACGCGTGGAGCGACCGGCGGGGGAAGCCATTGTTGGCTGCGCCGTCTTCGTCGTTGAACGCCATGGATCGGGAGAGTGGAGCGGGGATACGCGTCGCGGCGAGCGGAGCGGGGTATATAGGCGCGGCTGGTGCCGGCGATTAAATGACGCGTGGAATGCGACGCGTCCGCGGCGAGCTGACCGGCGGCAGGCTTTTAGTGCGCGCGGAAGACGATGCGTGTGTCGCTGACCGGTCGGGTCCACCTCTGCGGCGAAGACGAAGCGAAAAGCGCGGGAGAAATATCTCGGCGTTTCGCGCGCTTTCGCTTCGTCCGGAGTCCCCGACCGCTCCCACCGGGGTTGGCGTGGGCTCGCCGGATGGATGAAATGCCAAATCCGGCGAAAAAGAAGAACCGGGGGCGCGGCTGGACCATTTTTCGCCGTCCGGATGAAAAAATTGCACGCCGGGAACCTGTTCGGGGAGACGAGTGGAGATGCTCTAACGATCGGTTAACGCCGCATTGAGGAACCCAAATTGACCATGCAGATGCGTGAAGGGGTTTCGTACGGAGAGTTCTTTCGTAATTAACACCAACTGTTTTTTTAATTAACGCCGCCAATTCATGTCACGTATTTCGCAAAAGAAAAAAAAAATCATGTCACGTATGCTTGGCAGTTGCAAACTTGAAGCACACATCTGATTACAAAATCGAATCTAGATCATCTTTCCCTGGGTCCCTTGGTTGCTGAGCTGTAACGCGCATGATCCGGTGTTCCTTTCATAGCCAAAAAGTTGTTGAGCTGTAAGCTGTCTTGGAACAACAAGCAGCAGAGCGATTTGGCGCAGGGCCCAGCGCTTTCAGTTGACAGTTGGGTCACACGCCTCCCTCTCGCCCCCACGCGGGCGGCGGGGGAGGAAACCCTAGCAGCCGCGCCTCCCACCCCCTCCACCTGCCTCCTCCCCCCTCTGCCGTCAAGGGGCGCGCCCGGGCAAAGTCTGGCCGGCGATGCCGACGGTGGGGCCCCTCCTTGTCCCCTGGTCCCCCTCGAACCACTTTGGCGGCCGGCGTTGGCAGCGGCTGACCGGCAAGGAGGACTTGGGCGTGGTGCTGTCGGGTACCACGGCGCAGCATCGGTTGTGCGGCGGACGACATCGACTTTCCTTCAGGCGGATCTGCAGCGTTGGGGTGGGGTCTGGCCAGTGAGAACCGTGCTCCGATTCGGTCGGAGCCGACGATGGTAGCATCCTCGGGTGTCATCACCTTGTTGAAGGCATCATTGCTACATATCCGACCTCAACCTCTTTGTTCCTGGGGAAACCCCAGATCTGGATACGAATCAGATGACGTCGGCACCTCTAGTGTCGTTTTCCCTCTTGAGAGCATCGTTCTGTAACAAGTGATACCTGGAGGAAGTCATCTGGCGGAGCGGTATTTCATCTACTGCGCCGATGTTGGTGGGTCTCGGCGGCATGGTGTAGCGGAGCCTCGGAGACGGACGCAGCGTGACGGACGTGCGCAGGATGGTGGTATCGTCTGGCGTCATGGTGGCATTGGTGGCAGGCCTCACAAGGTCATTGCATTGATCTCTCCTGAAGATGGGTATGCGAAAGACGGTGGCGGCGAGGACTTCTGGAGCGTGTATGATGGTACGCGCCGAGGGTCTGCCGGACCGGTTGTGCCACCTGCTCGCCATTGGGCGACTTGTCGAGGCCTTCGGTTTTTTGATGATGTGCGTGATACGTCTCAAACGTATCTATAATTTTTGATGCTCCATGCTTGTTTTATACCAATTAATATATGTTTTGTTTACACTTCGTTGCACTTTTACATGATTTCCGGCACTAACCTATTAGCAAGATGCCACAGTGTCAGTTCCCTGTTTTCTGTTGTTTTTGTATTTCAGGAAAGTTGTACAGGAAATATTCTCGGAATTGGACGAAACAAAAGACGAAGTCAATATTTCACTGAAACAAAGACGAAGTCCGAAGGGGGGTCGAAGAGGAGCAGTAGAGCGCCCAAACCACCCCTAGGCGCGAGGTCTGCGCCTAGGTAGGTGTGGGGCCACCAGGCACCCCACCGACCTAAATCCTCTGCCTATATAAAGCTCCCAACGCAAACACACTAAATATACAAGCCTCCGTCCACAAAAAGTTCCATCGTGGCCGCCATCGTCTAGAGAAGATCCGGAGGACATAAGTCTCTGTTCCGGCACCCTGCCGGGACGAGGAATTGCCCCCGGAGTCATCTCCATCGACTCCACCGCCATTTCCGTCGCCGCTGCTGCCTCCCATGATGACGAGGGAGTAGTTCTCCCTCAGGGCTGAGGGTTCTACCGGTAGCTATGTGGTTTATCGCTCTCGCATATACTTCAATACAATCATCTCATGAGCTGCGTTACATGATTGAAATCCATATGATGAGCTTTGTAATGTAGATATCGTTATGTTATTCAAGTGGATTTTACTTATGTGATCTCCGGAGACTCCTTGTCCCACATGTGTAAAGGTGGAGTGTGTACACCGTGTGGGTATCTTAGGCTATATTTTACATAATACTTGTTCACTAAATTATGATTTGAGTTGGATGTCTCTATGAAATTGTGGTGTGTTAGTACCGCCTATGTATACTCATAGTACAACGTGCGGTGTGTATTAGTACTTGGGATTACATTTTTAAGGTTTGCTTTTGTAGCCCTACATAGTGAATTAGTGTTTGTTATCCCGCCAGAGAGTAGTTCAGAATACATAGTGAAGTGCTTATATTTATATTCCTTTATGATACATTGTTGAGAGTGACCACTAGTGAAAGTATGATCCCTAGGCCTTGTTTCCAAACATCGAATCACCGTTTATTTACTGTTTTACTTCATGTTTACTTGCTGACATATTTATTTCAGATTGCTATTACCACTCATATTCATCCATATCACTTGCATTTTACAATCTCTTCGCTGAACTAGTGCACCTATACACCTGACAAGTGTATTGGGTGTGTTGGGGATATAATAGAGTTCTTGTATCGTAATTGCAGGGTTGCTTGAGAGGGATATCTTTGACCTCAACATCCCTTAGTTCGATAAACCTTGGGTGATCCACGCAAGGGAAACTTGTTGTTGTTCTACAAATCTCTGCACTTAGAATCCCAACACTGTCTACAAGAATAGAAGTGTGCGTAAACATCAAGCTCTTTTCTGACGCCGTTGCCGGGGAGGTAAGGTAAAAGGTACTCGCATCCTCTGGCTACTAATTCTTTTAGTTGCTGGTGAGTGCTCGAAGTTATTTTCTTTAGATTCTGCAATTATATTTTTTTTTCTTGTTTTTATTTTCACTAGTTAGGCTTAATGGAAAATAACAAAAAAATTAGGGAGCTTTATAGTATTTATCTTGAGTTAGGACATGAGGTGTTTGAAGAGAAAATTGAAAAACCTATGGAACTTTACTTGCATGCTAGTAGCAATGTTATTAGTATGAATTCTTAAAACACCATTATTGCTAATGTTATGGAAAAGTCTAACCTTGGGGAAGGTGGTTTTGATGAACATGATATTTTTAGTCCCCCAAGCACAGAGGAATAAATTTACTTTGATGATACTATGCCTCCAATATATGATGATTACAATGATGAATATGATATTTTTAGTACACCTACTATTGAGGAGGAAATTAATTATGATTACAGTATGCCTCCTATATTTGATGATTATGGGGATACAAATAATAATGATAGATATTTTGTTAAATTTGCTCCCACTACAATTAATAAGAATGACTATGCTTATGCGGGGAGTAATAATTTTATGCATGTGGCTCATGATACGAATACTTTATGTGATGGTTATATTGTTGAGTTTATTAATGATGCTACTGAAAGTTATTATGAAAGAGAAAAATATGATTGTAGAAATTTTCATGGTACTAAAACACCTCTCTATATGCTGAAAGTTTTGAAGTTGCACTTGTTTTGCTTTCCTATGCTTGTTACTATGTGCCTTTTAAACTTATTTTATTACAAGATTTCTATGCATAGGAAGTGGGTTAGACTTAAATGTGATACATATTTTCTCCGTGATGCTCTCTTTTACTTCAATTCATATTTCTTATGTGCGCAACTTCTCAAACTACTGCGCCTAGCTGTAAGACGTTAAAGAAAAGCGCTTATGGGAGACAACCCATGTTTATTTTCTGTAATTTTTCTTCTGAAATAACCTGTCCTTATCATTTTTATTTTATTTTTGTGCCAAGAATATCCTCTAAATGGAAGAAAGTAAGATTTGGGGAAGTTGTTGTCCAAAAACAGATTCTGTGTTGTTACCGTAAACATTCGTATAAATAGCCAGTACGTAATTTTGAGCTGTCAGTTTTATTCATATGCCCCAGGTGTATATCTAACTTTCGTTACTTGACCACTTTTCGAGATGAGCAACAGAAGATTTTTGAAAAATCGATCTTTACCTGTTGTTCTGGTTTGATAGATTTATGCACTGTATTTGCATTTGCCTCCTAAATCTCTTTCTTTTTGAGTTCTTTTTACCAAAGAGTTTTTTGAAGAGTTGCTATAGTAGCTAATGCTTCAATAGATGTTTGATATATGTTATAATTGAACCCAAATGGATTTGTTTACTTTGATTGTACTAGTGTTGCTAATAAAGAATTGTGTGAAGTCTTGTATGAAGGAAGTTTTCAAGTGTAGGAAGAGAAGAATGATGTGATGAGATGAAGAATGAACAAAATCTCAAGCTTGGGGATGCCCCTGCACCCCAAAAAAATATTCTAGAGGTACAACCGTCAAAGCTTGGGATGCCCAAGACATCCCCTTTTCATCAACAAAGCAACAGGTTATTGATACGTCCCAAACGTATCTATAATTTCTTATGTTCCATGCTACTTTTATGATGATACTCACATATTTTATACACATTATATGTCATTATTATGCATTTTCCGGCACTAACCTATTAACGAGATGCCGAAGAGCCGATTCTGTTTTCTCGCTGTTTTTGGTTTCAGAAATCCTAGTAAGGAAATATTCTCGGAATTGGACGAAATCAACGCCCAGGGGCCTATTTTTACACGAACCTTCCAGAAGACCGAAGGAGTCACGAAGTGGGGCCACGGGGCGACGACACGCCGAGCGGCGCGGCTCGGGCCCTGGCCGCGCGGCCCTGTTGTGTGGGTCCCCCGTGACGCCCCTTGACCTGCCCTTCCGCCTACTTAAAGCCTTCGTCGCGAAACCCCAGTACCGAGAGCCACGTTATGGAAAACCTTCCAGAGACGCCGCCGCCAATCCCATCTCGGGGGATTCAGGAGATCGCCTCCGGCACCCTGCCGGAGAGGGGAATCATCTCCCGGAGGTCTCTTCATCGCCATGATCGCCTCCGGATCGATGTGTGAGTAGTTCACCCCTGGACTATGGGTACATAGCAGTAGCTAGATGGTTGTCTTCTCCTCATTGTGCTATCATGTTAGATCTTGTGAGCTGCCTATCATGATCAAGATCATCTATTTGTAATGCTACATGTTGTGTTTGTTGGGATCCGATGAATATTGAATACTATGTCAAGTTGATTATCAATCTATCATATATGTTATTTAAGTTCTTGCATGCTCTCCGTTGCTAGTAAAGGCTCTGGCCAAGTTGATACTTGTGACTCCAAGAGGGAGTATTTATGCTCGATAGTGGGTTCATGCCTCCATTAAATGCAGGACGAGTGACGGAAAGTTCTAAGGTTGTGGATGTGCTGTTGCCACTAGGGAGAAAACATCGATGCTTTGTCTAAGGATATTTGTGTTGATTACATTACACACCATACTTAATGCAATTGTCTGTTGTTTGCAACTTAATACTGGAAGGGGTTCGGATGATAACCTCGAAGGTGGACTTTTTAGGCATAGATGCATGTCTGGATAGCGGTCTATGTACTTTGTCGTAATGCCACTGATTAAATCTCATAGTACTCATCATGATATATGTATGTGCATTGTTATGCCTTTTTTATTTGTCAATTGCCCAACTGTAATTTGTTCACCCAACATCTGTTTATCTTATGGGAGAGACACCACTAGTGAACTGTGGACCCCGGTCCTATTCTTTACATCTGAAATACAATCTACTGCAATTGTTCTTTACTGTTCTTCGCAAACAATCATCATCATCAACACTATACATCTAATCCTTGTTTACAGCAAGCCGGTGAGATTGATAACCTCACTGTTACATTGGGGCAAAGTACTGTGATTGCGTTGTGTAGGTTCCACGTTGGCGCCGGAATCCCTGGTGTTGCGCCGCACTACACTCCGCCACCAACAACCTTCAACGTGCTTCTTGGTCCTACTGGTTCGATAACCTTGGTTTCTTACCGAGGGAAAACTTGCTGCTGTGCGCATCACACCTTCCTCTTGGGGTTCCCAACGGACGTGTCAATTACGCGCATCCGTTATCTTTCTATGCGCTATATTTTTATTGCTTCATATGCTATGTGTTATTCTTGGAGCGTATTTATTTTAGTTTTTAGTTTTCTTTTGTTTTGTTTGCTGTAGAATATGGTTGAATTCTAGAATTCTTGTGTGGGAGAGAGACACGCTCCATTTTAATTGCATAGAACACTCTAGTTTTCATTGTTATTGTTCTACGAGTGTTCTAGTTTTTTAGTACTTCATTTAGTTTTATTTTTCTATTTTTATTTTTTGTCTAGAGCTTGTTAGTTTTCTTTATTCCTGTATGATTAGCTCTCTGGTCCATATTGATTTTTATCTCTGAGAGCTATTTCAAATAAGTTGATTGGTGTTGGAGACGAGTAAAATATTCATGACTATAGTGATGCAAAAGGAAGCTTGTCTAGATTGTGGCATATACTTTGGCATGTCATGTTGGATGTTATTCTTATCATATGCTTAGTATTTATTTTTGTAGCATGACTTGTTTCAAATGGTTGAGAGTGCATAATCTGTCATTGAAATAATCATATTTTGTTTCTATCATAAAAGCATAATATTGTGGTATTTTCCTTTGATGTTTATTGGGTTGACTTGGCGCATGCTTATACCATGTTATGACTATGACCAGTCAACTAAAGCCTTTATAATCATTTAGTTTTTGACTTGTCTCCTACTGGTTCGATAACCTTGGTTTCTTACTGAGGGAAAACTTACTGCTGTGCGCATCACACCTTCCTCTTGGGGTTCCCAACGGACGTGTCAATTACGCGCATCAAGACTGTTTTCTGGCGCCGTTGCCGGGGAGATCAAGACACGCTGCAAGGGGAGTCTCCCACATCCAATCTCTTTACTTTGTTTTTGTCTTTCTTTGTTTTACTTTATTTACTGCTTGTTTGCTCCTTATATTAAAAACAAAAAAATTAGTTGCTAGTTTTATTTTATTTACTGTCTTGTTCTCTATATCAAAAACACAAAAAAATTAGTTACTTGCATTTACTTTATTTAGTTTGCTTTATTTACTACTGCTAAAATGGGTACTCCTGCAAATACTAAGTTGTGTGACTTCACTAGCACAAATAATAATGATTTCTTATGCACACCTATTGCTCCACCTGCTACTACAGCAGAATTCTTTGAAAATTAAACCTGCTTTACTGAATCTTGTTATGAGAGAGCATTTTTCTGGTGTTAGTTCTGATGATGCTGCTGCCCATCTTAATAATTTTGTTGAACTATATGAAATGAAAAAGTATAAGGATGTAGATGGTGACATTATAAAATTGAAATTGTTTCCTTTCTCCTTAAGAGGAAGAGCTAAAAACTGGTTGCTATCTCTGCCTAGAAATAGTATTGATTCATGGACTAAATGTAAGGATGCTTTTATTGGTAGATATTATCCTCCCGCTAAAATTATATATTTTAGAAGTAGCATAATGAATTTTAAGCAATTGGATAATGAACATGTTGCTCAAGCATGGGAGAGAATGAAATCTTTGGTAAAGAATTGCCCAACCCATGGACTAACTACTTGGATGATCATCCAAACCTTTTATGCGAGATTGAATTTTTCTTCGCGGAACCTATTGGATTAAGCTGCTGGAGGTACCTCTATGTCCATCACTTTGGGGGCGGCAACAAAGCTTCTTGATGATATGATGATAAATTACTCTGAATGGCACACGGAAAGAGCTCCACAAGGTAAGAAGGTAAATTATGTTGAAGAAACCTCCTCCTTGAGTGATAAGATTGATGCTATTATGTCTATGCTCGTGAATGGTAGATCTAATGTTGATCCTAATAATGTTCCTTTAGCTTCATTGGTTGCCCAAGAAGAACATGTTGATGTGAATTTCATTAAAAGTAATAATTTCAACAACAATGCTTATAGGAATAATTACGGGAACAACTATAGGCCATATACTTACGCTAATGGTAATAGTTATGATAATTCTTATGGGAATTCTTACAACAATAATAGGAATGTACCCCTGGTCTTGAAGCCATGCTTAAAGAATTTATTAGTACACAAACTGCTTTTAACAAATCTGTTGAAGAAAAGCTTGATAAAATTGATATTCTAGCTTCTAAGGTTGATAGACTTGCCTCTGATATTGATCTTTTAAAATTGAAAGTTATGCCTAATCTGGATATTGATAATAAAATTATTACTACAGCAAATGCCATCCAAGTTCGAATTAATGAGAATATTAGATTGATGGTTGAATTGCATGCTAGGTGGGAAAGAGAAGAAAATGAAAAACTAGCTAAAGAGAATAATGTAGCTAAAGTTTGGACTATTACCACCACTAGTAATGATAATGTTTCACATGTTGCTACACCTCCTACTATCAATGGTAAAATAATTGGTGTTGGCAATGTTTCTACTCCTAGTGCAAAGCGTGCAAAATTGCCTGAAACTGCTAAAACTGCTGAAATTGATAAAACTGCTGAAATTTTTCAAAATATTGGGGACAATGATCCCATTGCTGTAGATCATAATGGTTTAGACTTTGATGATTATCACATCTCTGAAGTTATAAAGTTCTTACAAAAACTTGCTAAAAGTCCCAATGCTAGTGCTATAAATTTGGCCTTTACAAAACATATTACAAATGCTCTCATAAAAGCTAGAGAGGAGAAACTAAACCTTGAGACTTCTATTCCTAGGAAGTTAGAAGATGGTTGGGAGCCCATCATTAAGATGAGGGTCAATGATTTTGATTGTAATGCTTTATGTGATCTTGGTGCAAGTATTTACGTTATGCCTAAGAAAATTTATGATATGCTTGACTTGCCACCATTGAAAAATTGTTATCCGGATGTTAATCTTGCTGATAATGCTATAAAGAAACCTTTGGGGAGGATTGATAATGTTCGTATTATGGTTAACAATAACCTTGTCCCCGTTGATTTTGTTGTCTTGGATATTGAATGCAATGCATCTTGTCCCATTATATTGGGAAGACCTTTTCTTCGAACTGTTGATGCCACCATTGATATGAAGGAAGGTAATATTAAATATCAATTTTCTCTTAAGAAAGGTACGGAACACTTCCCTAGAAAGAGAATCAAGTTACCTTATGATTCTATTATTAGAACAAATTATGATGTTGATGCTTCATCTCTTGATAATACTTGATACACACTTTCTGCGCCTAGCTGAAAGGCGTTAAAGAAAAGCGCTTATGGGAGACAACCCATTATTTTACTTCTGCACTTTATTTTATATTTGAGTCTTGGAAGTTGTTACTACTGTAGCAACCTCTCCTTATCTTTATTTTATTGCATTGTTGTGCCAAGTAAAGTCTTTGATAGTAAAGTCAATACTAGATTTGGATTACTGCGCAGGAACAGATTTCTTGCTGTCACGAATTTGGGCAGTTGTCTCTGTAGAAAATTTATAAAAATCTGCCAATTTACGTGCGTGATCCTCAGATATGTACGCAACTTTCATTCAATTTGGGCATTTTCATCTGAGCAAGTCCGGTGCCTCTTAAAAATTCGTCTTTACGGACTGTTCTGTTTTGACAGATTCTGCCTTTTATTTCGCATTGCCTGTTTTGCTATGTTTGATGGATTTCTTTGTTCCATTAACTTTCGGTAGCTTTGTGCAATGTCCAGAAGTGTTAAGAATGATTATGTCACCTCTGAATATATGAATTATGCACTGACCCTCTAATGAGTTTGTTTTGAGTTTGGTGTGGAGGAAGTTTTCAACGGTCAAGAGAGGAGGATGATACAATATGATCAAGAAGAGTGAAAAGTCAACGCTTGGGGATGCCCCCGTGGTTCATCCCTGCATATTTTAAGAAGACTCAAGCGTCTAAGCTTGGGGATGCCCAAGGCATCCCTTCTTCATCGACAACTTATCAGGTCACCTCTAGTGAAACTATATTTTTATTCCGCCACATCTTATGTGCTTTACTTGGAGCGTCTGTTTGTTTTTATTTTTGTTTTTGTTTGAATAAAATCGGATCCTAGCATTATTTGTTTGCGAGAGAGACACGCTCCGCTGTTTCGTATGAACACATATGTTCTTAGCTTTATTCTTAATGTTCATTGCGAAGGTTGAACTACCTCGTTCATTGTTATATGGTTGGAAACGGAAAATGCTGCATGTGGTAAATGGTATAATGTCTTGAATAATTTGATACTTGGCAATTGTTGTGCTCATATAGATCATGTTTAAGCTCTTGCATCATGTACCTTGTACCCGTTAATGAATAACTACATAGAGCTTGTTAAAATTTGGTTTGCATGATTGGTTTCTCTAGAGTCTAGATATTATCTGGTTGAGGTGTTTGAACAACAAGGAGACAATATAAAATCTTATAATAGTTACAATATGTTCATATGTGAGCTTTGCTGCACCTTTTATACTTGAGTTTGCTTCAAACAACCTTGCTAGCCTAGCCTTGTATTGAGAGGAATTCTTCTCGTGCATCCAAATCCTTGAGCCAACAACCATGCCATTTGTGTCCACCATACCTACCTACCACATGGTATTTCTCCGCCATTCCAAAGTAAATTACTTGAGTGTTACCTTTAAAAATTCTATTCCTTTGTCTTTACAATACATAGCTCATGGGAAAGTAGCCTTAAAAACTATTGTTATGAAGAATATGTACTTATGTGTCTTATTTCTTAATAAGTTCTTGTTGAGCGGTAACCATGTTTCTGGGGACGCCATCAACTCTTTTACCTTTGTTGAATATCATGTGAGTTGCTATGCATGTTCGTCTTGTCTGAAGTAATGGCGATTTTCATGATCAAATGGTTTGAGTATGCATACTGTTAGAGAAGAACATTGGGCCGCTAACTAAAGCCATGATTCATGGTGGAAGTTTCAGTTTGGACAACTAATCCTCAATCTCTTATGAGAGAATTAATTGTTGTTGAATGCTTATGCATTAAAGAGGAGTCATTTATCTGTTGTCTATGTTGTCCCGGTATGGATGTCTAAGTTGAGAATAATCAAAAGCGAGAAATCCAATGCGAGCTTTCTCTTTAGACCTTTGTACGAGTGGCATAGAGGTACCCCTTTGTGACACTTGGTTAAAACATATGCTATGCAATGATAATCCGTGTTAATCCAAGCTAATTGGGACAAGGTGCGAGCACTATTGGTATACTATGCATGAGGCTTGCAACTTATAGGATATCTTATACATAACACATACTTTATTACTACCGTTGACAAAATTGTTTCTTGTTTTCAAAATGAAAAGCTCTAGCACAAATATAGTAATCAATGCTTCCCTCTGCGAAGGGCCTATCTTCTACTTTATGTTGAGTCAGTTTACCTATTCTTTCTATCCCAGAAGCAAACACTTGTACCAACTGTGTGCATTGATTCTTACTTGTTTACCTATTGCACTTGTTATATTGCTTTGTGTTGACAATTATCCATGAGATATATATGTTGAAGTTGAAAGCAACTCGCTGAAACTTATATCTTCCTTTGTGTTGCTTCAATACCTTTACTTTGAATCTATTGCTTTATGAGTAACTCTTATGCAAGTCTTATTGATGCTTGTCTTGAAAGTACTATTCATGAAAAGTCTTTGCTATATGATTCATTTGTTTACTCATTATCTTCATCATTGCTTCGAATCGCTGCATTCATCTCATATGCTTACAATAGTATGATCAAGATTATGATAGCATGTCACTTCAGAAATTATCTTTGTTATCGTTTACCTACTCGAGGGCGAGTAGGAACTAAGCTTGGGGATGCTTGATACGTCCCAAACGTATCTATAATTTCTTATGTTCCATGCTACTTTTATGATGATACCCACATGTTTTATACACATTATATGTCATTATTATGCATTTTCCGGCACTAACCTATTAACGAGATGCCGAAGAGCCAGTTGCTGTTTTCTGCCGTTTTTGGTTTTAGAAATCCTAGTAAGGAAATATTCTCGGAATTGGACGAAATCAACGCCCAGTGGACTATTTTTACACGAAGCTTCCAGAAGACCGAAGGAGTCACGAAGTGGGGCCACGGGGCGACGACACGCCAGGGCGGCGCGGCCTGGGACCTGGCCGCGCGGCCCTGTTGTGTGGGTCCCCCGTGACGCCCCTTGACCTGCCCTTCCGCCTACTTAAAGCCTTCGTCGCGAAACCCCCAGTACCGAGAGCCGCGATACGGAAAACCTTCCAGAGACGCCGCCGCCGCTAATCCCATCTCGAGGGATTCAGGAGATCGCCTCCGGCACCCTGCCGGAGAGGGGAATCATCTTCCGGCGGTCTCTTCATCGCCATGATCGCCTCCGGATCGATGTGTGAGTAGTTCACCCCTGGACTATGGGTCCATAGCAGTAGCTAGATGGTTGTCTTCTCCTCATTGTGCTATCATGTTAGATCTTGTGAGCTGCCTATCATGATCAAGATCATCTATTTGTAATGCTACATGTTGTGTTTGTTGGGATCCGATGAATATTGAATACTATGTCAAGTTGATTATCAATCTATCATATATGTTATTTATGTTCTTGCATTCTCTCCGTTGCTAGTAGAGGCTCTGGCCAAGTTGATACTTGTGACTCCAAGAGGGAGTATTTATGCTCGATAGTGGGTTCATGCCTCCATTAAATCTGGAACAGTGACGTAAAGTTCTAAGGTTGTGGATGTGTTGTTGCCACTAGGGATAAAACATCGATGCTTTGTCTAAGGATATTTGTGTTGATTACATTACGCACCATACTTAATGCAATTGTCCGTTGTTTGCAACTTAATACTGGAAGGGGTTCGGATGATAACCTCGAAGGTGGACTTTTTAGGCATAGATGCATGTCGGATAGCAGTCTATGTACTTTGTCGTAATGCCCCGATTAAATCTCATAGTACTCATCATGATATATGTATGTGCATTGTTATGCCTTCTTTATTTATCAATTGCCCAACCGTAATTTGTTCACCCAACATCTGTTTATCTTATGGGAGAGACACCACTAGTGAACTGTGGACCCCGGTCCTATTCTTTACATCTGAAATACAATGTACCGCAATTGTTCTTTACTCGTTCTTCGCAAACAATCATCATCATCCACACTATACATCTAATCCTTTGTTTACGACAAGCCGGTGAGATTGACAACCTCACTGTTACGTTGGGGCAAAGTATTGTGATTGTGTTGTGCAGGTTCTACGTTGGCGCCGGAATCCCTGGTGTTGCGCCGCACTACACTCCGCCACCAACAACCTTCAACGTGCTTCTTGGTCCTACTGGTTCGATAACCTTGGTTTCTTACCGAGGGAAAACTTGCTGCTGTGCGCATCACACCTTCCTCTTGGGGTTCCCAACGGACGTGTCAATTACGCGCATCCGTTATCTTTCTATGCGCTATATTTTTATTGCTTCATATGATATGTGTTATTCTTGGAGTGTCTTTATTTTGGTTTTTTTTGTTTTTTTTTGTTTTTTGTAGCATATGGTTGGATTCTAGCATTCTTGTGTGGGAGAGTGACATGCTCCATTTTAATTGCATAGAACACTCTAGTTTTCATTGTTATTGTTCTACGAGTGTTCTAGTTTTTTAGTACTTCATTTAGTTTTATTTTTCTATTTTTATTTTTTGTCTAGAGCTTGTTAGTTTTCTTTATTCCTGTATGATTAGCTCTCTGGTCCATATTGATTTTTATCTCTCGAGAGCTATTTCAAATAAGTTGATTGGTGTTGGAGACGAGTAAAATATTCATGACTATAGTGATGCAAAAGGAAGCTTGTCTAGATTGTGGCATATACTTTGGCATGTCATGTTGGATGTTATTCTTATCATATGCTTAGTATTTATTTTTGTAGCATGACTTGTTTCAAATGGTTGAGAGTGCATAATCTGTCATTGAAATAATCATATTTTGTTTCTATCATAAAAGCATAATATTGTGGTATTTTCCTTTGATGTTTATTGGGTTGACTTGGCGCATGCTTATACCATGTTATGACTATGACCAGTCAACTAAAGCCTTTATAATCATTTAGTTTTTGACTTGTAATATCACTTTATGATTTGATTGATAATGTTTTGTCTCTATGCATGATTATAGCCATTATTGCTCTCTTAGTTGGTCGTTCCCAGTCTTTTGCTAGCCTTCGCCTGTGCTGAGTATGATCTCTACTCATGCATCCAACCACCATTAACCAAAGTTTATCATATGTATCCACCATATCTATCTAGTAGCATTATTGCTATTCCAAGTAATTCATCATGTTTTTATTTATCTTCCAAATTAAATTTTGGCATGTGAAAATTAGTCAGTAAAGCTCTCACAAACTTGATGACACATTTACTTTCTTGTATTTAATAAATTTGATCATTGTGCCTATATTATGAAGTTTATATGGTTGCAAATTGCAAGTTGGGAGTTAGTATAACCATGCTTTCATGGGGAACACCGACCTTGCACTTATTATTTAGTTGACATCATGTTCTTTTTTTTATGGATGCCTATCGATGCAAAATAAAAGAAAAACTTGTAAGTCCATGGAGTTTGTATATGTGTTAGAGAAACGCTGGGCCGCTAACCTAAGCCATGCATCATTCATGGTGGAAGTTTACATCATTCCATAGTGAGCATTCCGTGAAGAATCTTCAATAAAAAACTATACCCATAGTAAATAGAAAGATTACTAAGATGTTTGCTGTCTGTTTGTCTTATCATTTTGGTGTGAGATTGCACTTATTTGAAAGAGTACTTCCATGTCAAGGGGCAAGAGGTACCCCTGCTGTGTTCTTTATGATACATGTGTACTTACAATGATAAAAACTTATTTAGGACCTAAATTTAGTAGCATGAGGTGTAGGTACTCGTATTCAAGGGGCATGAGATTTTCAACTTGTGATTTGCAAACATATAGCTCATTTTTGACTTACATTAACTTTAACCATTCAAGATGCTTATGATAGGGGCAATGAGAGCTTAAATCTAATAAGTACCACACTTTGTGGAAGATTTATATAACTTGTTTATCTTGCTTACTCTGCAAAGAGTCTTTCTTTTACTTTTATGTTAAGTCTTCATCTTCTACTTTATGCACCGATTAAGAGAGCATAGTTGTCATTCTTAGTATGTGCATAGTCCCAAAATCTATTATTGATTGATTCATGATTATGCTATTGCTTGTTCTTAAATTACTTGTATCTAGTCACCCTTTGAACTTTAAAGGTGTCCTAGTATTTATGTTTTACTACTTTACTAGATCATGTAGGCACGCGTTGCGGCGCCCGTCCATTAGGAGATTAGATTGTTAGTATGGTTGTCTCGGCATACTCATTCAGGTATACATAAACATCAGTTTTCATATATCGATCAACATGTCTTTCATTCGGGTTACCATGTGTCAATCTTTGTGCAATTGTTTTGATATTGTTTCCTTCAACTTGTTGAGAGTTCTATATAATTCTAATACAGTATGGTATGTTTCTCAGGTTGGTTTTGGCATTGGATACAACAAGCTGGGCGAAGCTGGTGTCGCGCCTCCCAGTAGGCCGCGTACTGATACTTAGCTGTAACACTATAAAAAAGGAACATTAGCACATCTCCTTTAGAAACTGGTGGTGGAAATAGTTACTTCTGGTGATAAAATGGTACCCATATATTTCATCATAAAACAATGATAATAGAACTTACAATACCAGTACAAATATGTGGGAGTGTCTATGACTTGAGATTTCTTATAGATTAGTGAAATACAGCATGCGTTTTATAAACACAAACCTACCTCTCTAACAAGCACAGTGATAACTATTTAATCTCTTTATATTCAGAGATTTTAACATAACACGTAGCTTGCTTTTCTGTAGCACCTACATGTGGCGAGGAGAGGAATGACAGTTTTAAATATGAGTCTCCATGTGCAGGCTAGGAAAAAAAAGATGTCAAAGGCCCGTGCCTACTTGTGGTAATGGTATGCTTGCGTTCTTCAGATTTTTTTTTTTGAGGGTAAACGCTTGCGTTCTTCAGATGAGTTTCACGGCCAAAAGGAGGTGTATATAGCAGTATAGAGCCATCGCCGGCTACATGACTGAGCCCATTAACTCCAAAATCCAAAGACAACGATCTTTCTATAGTAGCATAAGTTTCTCATGCAAATGTCAGGGAAACCTCCTGCCTCAAAACATTCCTGCACAAGTAAAAACAGTACATGGAAAGAAAGAAAAAAAAACATGAGAACTTGGAAGTCAATCCAGAACATATGAACAAAATCATATTTGAAGAGAGAAAACCATAAACGACCGATCCTATAAAAAGGAATTACAGCTTTCAGCATCTAAAGATGGATGGTTGAAGTGCATAATGATTTTCAGATCTTGACAACGCCAACTTATTGTACAAGCAGAAGCACAAGTAAAAGATGTTTGATAAGAGAAAGGAAATATTTAATGATCTTTGCATAATGGCCGCTGTTATTTGTTAGTGCATATATGAAGGCTCGCTGCAATATTGGAGCCACTGAGTCTACATGCTACATACCGGGGAACGTTTACTTTTATGCTACCGGAATCCACAATACCTACTGATAAATGTACAAGTCTTCACTTGCAACTTTTTATTTTCGATATGCAGATTAATTCTCGATCCAATTCAATCTACACCGACCCAGCCACTTGGTGATGCATAAATATAAAAAAATACAGAGACTGTCCTCAGATACATACTATTAGCAAGGCTAATAAAACGAACTGACCATTAGCACACGATACTTGATCAGGTAAATGTCAGGCCACCTAACTAACCTGGCCAGGAGCTCTTGCAAATCGTCAGCTGATCGATTCAGCTCTCTATAAAACGGAACCAGCCCCAAATTTCCCATAGCAATATACTTCTATCAGAATTAGATGTACCTGCAACAAAAAAATGCAACATTAGAACGAATACATACAAAATAGATGCAGAAGTTGTAGTGGGGAGGAAAAATCTGCAGGACAGTCAAAGGTAGCGGAGAAACCAGGCAGGCGACTAAAGGAGGTTTACTCAGCGAACTGCAACGCACCTCCACCATCTGCGGCCGGCGAGTGGCACCCTCGACTACCATTAATTGTGGCAGGAACGGGCGACTGATTTACTCCTCATCTGAACGGTGGCCTTGTCTCTGCCACTCCTCTGTCGGCCTGTTCCAATTGATCGGATCGGATTGGATCGACTGAACCAGGATGAACACAACCTGAAAGAAATTGATTACGAATTTTTAAAACTACAACAATTGTCATGTGAAGAAAATTTGGGTATAGCAGGAGTCAGGAGAGATCATCAACCTAGCAGAGCACCATTGGACCTGGAAGCTGTTCGCAAGTTGAAGTAGGATGGAGAGAAGTTGAGGCAATATATTTTATAGGGCAAAAGAGGCAGTATAGTAACGTACCATCATCATTCGCCGCCCTCAATTTCCGCACGATCGCTGCCATTAGAGGTTTGCAGGAACTGAAAGTTTACGATGTCTTCAATCGGGCACATTAAGAACAATCACGAGCGACGCATCAGCTCATCATCAATGACAACGGAAGCCAGGCCGCTGCGCCTGATGCTTCCGCATAGAAAATCACATAGGCCCGTTAAAGAATTCTAGGGCCCAATTAATGTGGGGCGGCCTAAGACAACGCTGGGAGTAGCAGCCCTAAAATGAAAACGGGCCTTTAGAGCGAAAAAGGGCCCAATTAATATGGTAACATCCTAGTTCGGGAACAGATGCCTGTTTGGTAAGGTTAATCAATTTTAGACCCTTAGATTGTCCGATCCAAAGGTCAAGAATGCTCAAACGCTGTGGAGAGATCCTGGTGGTTCCATTATACTGTTAACTAATAAAGGACATGTTGAGTACCATTTTGTTATGTTTTCTCTATGCTCATAAACACACAGTTGCTTTCAATGCACTATTATTCATGATCCTTTGTTTGAGTTACTCTTCATGTTATAACATAGTTGCTAAGTTTAATTGAATTATATATATCATATCTATGTTAGAGTACTTAGATCCCAACTCACAACGCTTTACATGCTTGATCAAGATTGTGTTGGCTTCATGTTACCTCAAAAATTATTTTCTTATCATTTACCTACTTGAGGATGAGCAGGAGTTAAGCTTGGGGATGCTGATACGTCTCAAACGTATCTATAATTTTTGATGTTTCCATACTTGTTTACACCAATTCATATATGTTATGTTTACACTTTGTTGCAATTTTACATGATTTCCGGCACTAACCTATTAACAAGATGCCACAGTGTAAGTTCCCTATTTTCTGCTGTTTTTGTATTTCAGAAAAGTTGTACAAGAAATATTCTCGGAATTGGACGAAACAAAAGCCGAAGTCAATATTTTACTAAAACGAAGGCGAAATCCGAAGGTGGGGGGGGGGTCGAAGAGGCGTAGTAGGGCGCCAAACCACCCCTAGACATGGCCTGGACCTGGCCCACGCCTAGGGTAGGTGTGGGGCCACCAGGCACCCCACCGACCTAAATCCTCCGCCTATATAAAGCTCCCGATGCAAAAACCCTAAATATACAAGCCTCCGTCCACGAAAAGTTCCGTCGCGGCCGCCATCGTCTAGAGAAGATCCGGGGAACAGAAGTCCCTGTTCCGGCACCCTGCTGGGACGGGGAATTGCCCACTGAGCCATCTCCATCGACTCCACCGCCATCTCCATTGACGTTGCTGACTCCCATGATGAGGAGAGAGTAGTTCACCCTCGGGGCTGAGGGTTCTACCAGTAGCTATGTGGTTTATCTCTGTCGACCATGTACTTCAATACAATAATCTCATGAGCTTCCTTACATGATTGAGATCCATATGATGAGTTCTGTAATCTAGATGTTGTTATGCTATTCAAGTGGATTTTACTTATGTGATCTACGGAGACTCCTTGTCCCACGTGTGTAAATGTGGAGTGTGTGCACCGTGTGGGTCTCTTAGGCTATATTTCACAGAATGCTTGTTCACTGAATTATGATTGAGTTGGATATCTCTATGAAATTGTGGTGTGTTAGTACCGCCTATGAATTCTCATAGTACAGTGTGGGGTGTTTATTAGTACTTGGAAATACATTTTTAAGGTTTGCCTTTGCAGCCCTACACAGTGAATTAGTGTTCGTTATGCCGCGAGATAGTGGTCCAGAATAGCATAGTGAAGTGCTTATATTTATATTCCTTTATGATACATTGTTGAGAGTGATCACAAGTGAAAGTATGATCCCTAGGCGTTGTTTCCCAACATCGAATCACCATTTATTTACTGTTTTACTTCATGTTTACTTGCTGTCATATTTATTTCAGATTATTATTAACAATCATATTCATCCATATCACTTGCATTTTACTATCGGTTCGTCGAACTAGTGCACCTATACACCCGACAAGTGTATTGGGTGTGTTGGGGACACATGAGAATTCTTGTATCGTAATTGCAGGGTTGCTTGAGAGGGATATCTTTGACCTCTACCTCCATGAGTTCGATAAACCTTGGGTGATCCACTTAAGGAAAATTTTCTACTGTTCTACAAACCTCTGCACTTGGAGGCCCAACACTGTCTATAAGAATAGACGCGTGCGTAGACATAAGCGCGTTGGTGTGATGTCAGGGTGTTGACTCTGTTCATTGACCCACCCCCCCCTCATCGTTGATGTAGGATTAGCGAGCTATCGTAAATTTTGGTGGCTTCGGTTCGATCTTTGTAATTGTTCTTGTAAGGTGCTGTGAATAATCTAATAAAAAAAACCGTGTGCATCCCTTCGATGCAGAAGGTGGGGTGATATTTCCCCCATTTGAAAGAAAAGCTAAAAGTTGTTTTGTTTTCTAGATGCTAAAAGAATATAGGAAAAACTACATTTTTGTTGTACGGCTATAGAGGTAGTGATACCATTATAGTCGTGTGCCAGTGGTAAGTGGAGCCGACATTTCTGCCCCCAACCCACCCTCCCCCGGATCGCATTTTCAGTTTAAAAAATATAAAATGATAGAATTTCTAAACTCAAAATCCTCTAAGATGAGCACGTCTCATGTGTTCTACTTGTTAGAAAAAAAATCACAAATACGAATTTCGAGGTTTTTTGCAAAATGATCTTTTGATAAACTGGCTCCGGATTTTGCATACCATTTTCGATGAAGAAGTTTTTTATATGAAAATATATCTATGAAAAAAATTACATCCGATTTCAAAAAGAAAAAAAAGTTTTTAGACATTTTTTAAAAAAGGAAAAAAATCGGAAAAGATACATCCTATACTCCGGTCTTTACCGAATATTTTAGAATCCGCAAAATCAAAAAGAAAAACATAGTTTTTAGACATTTTGAGAAAACTTAGATTTTTTTTTGCAAAGAGGTAAACTTACCACCGCCGCACTACCATATTGGTGCGCCGACGGTAACCTTCACTATAAGTAGCCGGCGCACCTTCACCTACTCCTTCTCCTTCTCTTCCACTTCTCCCTCCTCATCTTCCACTTATTCCTCACCTTCTCTCCTCATCCTCTTCCCCATCTCCTCTTGATCTTCCACTTATCTTTCTTCTTCCCCTCCTCCTTCCTCTCCCTCCCTTTGGACACCATCTCTTCAAGCTACTCCCTCCGACGACCACCTCCTCAACCTACTCCCTCCGATTCTTTGAATTTTGAAAAATGTTACCATATGCATTATTTTCACTGCCGCCGATGCACCATGTAACGCGTTATTGATGGCGTCTTACCACCGGCGGGCGCTAGTGTGCCGACGATAGGCCTTTTTCTAGTAGTGAGGAGTCATGTGGGGCGAAGATGACCTCCGATGCCAGGCACGCTATTGAAACGTGCCGGACCGAAAAGACATTTAGGACACCAGCCTAGATGCCCCACATAGACCTTCAGAAAACGGTTTAGGGAATGCGGGATGCTCTTACCCCTTCCTCTCCAACCTGCTCTGGTCCGGTTCCGGATACAAAAGTCTGCCTGGCCCTGTGCACCCAGGCCTGCACCATGATTCAGGATTTCAGCTAGCGCAGGTGCTGCGTTCGTTGCGAACTTCAAACAGGTTTTGAGGAAGAAACGCAATCAATGAGTCCGGCCGTTCTTGCTGCCGCTGTCACCTCTTTAGGGATCATGACGTACATGCCACATCCGTCTTACTTTATTTATTGATCAATAATAGTTTTGCTTTTCATGATTATCATTCAGCTGTAAATAATTGGACGTGAGGCTAGCCATAGTGCTAGTATCATACTACCTCCGATTTAAGGAATAAGGCGCCCTCGTTTTACGTGCTTTTCGTTTGACTAAGTATTACTTTAAATATATAAAGATTGTTTGTATAAAATTAACATCATTAGAAAGTGTTTTTGAATACGAATCCAACGATACTAATTACATATAATATAACCAAGATTTTGTTGCCCGATTTTTATGATCAAAGTTCGTCTTGGAATACGCGTGCGCCTTATTCCTTGGGTCGGAGGTAGTAGCTAATATCATGCACATTGGTCCCACAAAAATGCTAATGTGGCAGCTAATTAAGGCGGAGAGAGGAGATTAAAGTAACATACGTACTGTATCATAGCGCGTGTCACGAGAAAAGTTAATGCCAAACAAATCTTGTGCACAAATTTGCATTAAAATTCTAAAAAGCAATAAATATAGCATGACTATGATACTAGTTCATGATACTAACCACTATAGAGATAGTATCATACACAAGTATCATATGCATGATACTACTAGCTCTGATCAAAGAAGTACTCCTACAGGAGTCCTAACTTGCATTTAAGATTTGTGTAACTGTCGGTAGAAGCCGCATTCAGGAACAAATTGACCATGCAGATGCATGAAGGGGTTTCGTATGGACTGGTTTTTTTTCGTAATTAATTAACACCAGGTTTTTTTAAGGCGGACGGTTCATATATGTCACGTATGCTCGGCAGTTGCAAACTTGGAGGACACATCTGATTACAAAATCGAATCTAGATCATCTTTCGCTGGGTCCCCTGATTGCTGAGGTGTAGCGCTCGTGATCCGGAGTTCCTTTCACAGCCAAAAAGTTGTTTTGTTTTCTAGATGCTAAAAGAATATAGGAAAAACTATATTTTTTTTTGTACTGGAAACTTTGATATGTGGTGCAGGTTCAACACTGGACTTTGGCTATAATCATCTGCCTTTAGCATGCTCATAGGCAATACCAGATACTTTTAGCCCTATGGGAAATGTCATATAATTACGTAAATTCATGAGGAACAAGAAAACCCTTTCGGCTTTCGCATACTCTGAATTGTGAGATCTTTTAAATACGTACGAGGAACAAAATGTAAGAGCTCATAATTTCTGGGCGAGACTCTAAATGGTTTTTTTGGAACATGGGAAATTCTAAACCCGATTAAATTTAGTCATAGACTAGGTTGCGTAGTTGTCTTGACCCAGTGACCCCTAAGTTACAGAAATTAATGTGCGGTGAGTTTTCTTCATACTATTCATCCGAAACTTGTTATTTTTCACCAATGTACATACTTTTGAATTTCGGTATAAAAATGGCACGCACATACATACATGCATGCATGCTCTACATGAAAAAAAGTTTGTTTGGAATATTTGAAGCTCTAGAAATATGATTTTTTGCCACTATAGTAAAACGGGTTCTAATGGACCTAGGTTCCATTATGTATTTTCGGCGAGACTCTTAGAGAAGAAGTCTAGGTTAGTGTGACTCTTTTTCTGGGTACTGTTTGCCACAACATCTCTAACAAACAATATAAGTCCCAAAAGGGCTTAAATTTTGGGATGTATTCTCATGTCTTGATGTGTCTATTTCTATGATCAGCTCCATCTTATTTATGCTTATTTTTTCTTCTAGCTTTGTTTATCCATTTTGCTAGAGTAATCTTTCTATACAGGTAGATTCACATAGTTACATTTTAGACATTATTTATACCACCACTTCATACTCGGCTCTCACCCTAGAGACTCTGGTTCCGTAGCCGGGACATGAACCGAGTTGGTTAGGATACTCAGCTCTCACTCGAGAGACCGAAATAAAATTGCTGAAATTATTAAAGTATGTAGTCACGTATTCACCACCCCCTCTAGTCTAGATATTTGACCCTTCACTAATTTAGTTGGATATTTTGTTTGTTTATACGTATCTCGAGGAATGATGAATCGTCAAGTCAGTTCAATTTCATCTGGTGTATCAGCAAAACTACCCTCAAACTTATTTAGTTCTAGAACTTTATAGATTATTACACCTTGCATGATTTTATTTATTGAATGCAGGGTATGCATAGTTTTATATTGTCAGAAACTGACAAGTTGATCTCCTCCGTTCTCTACATTGAGAGATGCACATAATCGGCAGTAATCTAAATCATGTATATAGCGCCCCTACCGACATTAGTGTAAATAACTACTTAACTTCACATGTCCCAAATGATTTTTCCCTAATATTTATCGTGTTGGGTATGCATGTGTGGTTTGTGTTTGGCCTCTTCCACTGTTCAATAATCTCACGTTCTTGAATCATGTCTTCATAAATTACTTTTCTCTTACTAAAAATCGCCAATTCACATTTAAAAGTTCATCGTTTATATGACGAGTATTGGAAGTTACAAATCAATCACATGTCACTCACACAATTGCAAATCTATCAAAGATTGGCGCCAGAACTAACTGTCCTTTTTTCTATGAAAAAAAACAACAATTAGTCGTCAGCGAGGACAACCTTTTAATTTTGTGTGTCCTCTTGGGTCAATTTTCGAAAAGGTTGCTTCCATCCAATTTGTTTTCAGCATGGATCTCGGGTACCTACCATGTGGACTCTAAAGTATTTTCAACTCTTAGTGGTACAATTATTGCAGCAATAATCCACATTGGTTTTGTTTGAATCCAACATGCGATGTAGTATACGCCATCTATGTATATATGGCCACTTTATCTAAAAATAATATTGGCGGTACATGACATCCAGAGTTGTTGTAATTTTTGTTTCATGCATGATGTCGCTAATTTGTTTCGCTTATCCAGAATAGTCCCATATATACAGAATAATCAGCACACTGTTGGCGCAATCTTGTAGTCCCAGATAGACGATATGCGTTGTGTGTCAGCTTCCTTTTGAGAAAGCCATGGACGTTTATAGATAGCTAGCTGTGACGTGTCCGCTTCGCTGCTAGTCCTGGCTAGTACCGCTGGTGCGTGCGTAGCATTATCTTGTCCGACGGTTGGAAGATGTTTTTTGGGAATTCGGCAGGTGAGCTGCTCGATATATTAATAGACGGTTGGAAGATGTCGAGATCTTCTCTTGGAGCTGTTTGAAGGGTATGTACGCTGGTTGGAGTAAAGCAGACAAAATGTGCACGTATTTAAAGGTGGTTAGAGAGGAGTACGTACGCTGATTTCAAGCAGACAGAAAGTCCTTACGATCGGGAGAGTATGTACTAAGTAAAGCTGGTCCCGATGGAACGGGAAGTAGTACCAAGGAAGATTCAGCAACGCACTGTGCCTCGACAGATACGGAGCACCGCACACATGAGCGACGAGCTGATCAAATATGCACCAAGTTGATTAGGGCCCGAATAACTTGGCCAAAACTTACCGCGGCTAATGGTTTAGCTTGTGAACCCTTTTTTTGCAGAAGTCAATCACCCTATGGTGCACTAAAGCATAGTGTATTAGACTGTGAATTACTACCTTCTGATCACCTGAACACTTGCATCGCTGTCAGAGTGTCAAGCGTCAACAGGTTACAGATAGCGTTACCGTTCCATCAGCGGGTTATAACTCTCTCCCCTTTAGACAAAATGATTTCATCTCTCACCGCCACTGAAATGAATTTGCAGTCAGCTTGGGATTTACGATCGAAGGCGACGCGATTAGCTTAGCCACTCAAATCCAGCTCAAAAAGCCATGGTGTGTGGGGGTACGGCCGTTAGCGTGCGCGCGTAGCTCCACCGGCCGCCACCCGGCTTGGTCACGGCTTTTGACGACCGCTCGACCGGCCGGGCACCGTCGCAGTTTTTTCCCTGGTCCGCGTGAGCTCCAGGAACGCTCCGCCGTGGCACTACTTCGTCGTCAGTCTCCAGCCTGCCTCGTTTTTCTTCTGTCTGTTTTTCTTCAGCCGTGATCCACTGATCTCATCTCAGGTGGCGGAAAAGCTAGAGATCGAGCCAGGACTAGCCCTGATAAAGAGCCTCGCTGTAGCTGATGCACCAGCCTATTTTAGGGGCAAAACTCCAAGCTAGGCATGGCGAGATTCGATCGGCACTGTCGGTTTCAGTGATAAAGTCGATCAGTGCGCCATCATTGTTAAACGAATGTAACATTACGAAAATAGCAGCCAAAATATTGCCTAGACTCTAGCTAGTACCATTACCAGCGAACATAATCTCTGATTGTGTGCAAGTGTCCTCTGCAGTCTCACCTACTGACCATGATGCGTGCAAGAAAACACCAGATAATTCTTGCGCTAAGATACAACAAGAGATGATTACACACGAGTACAGTCGTGATTAGATGTGTATCTAAATCTAGGATTTCTCCTGCAAAACTTCCTGTAGGGCTCCTGGCTCCTGCAAGCTTATGTCATTGATGGATCTACTTTTAGTTAGGTTTTGGCTACAGCCTAACTCATGGCGAATCTGTGTACGTACTCGGACCGCCCAGGCCATCGCACTACGTACTAGGACGCATGGCTACATCTCGATCTGAAAGAAACGAGTCAGAGTAGTAGCTGTACTCGTCTCTAAGGACTTGCTCTGTCTCTCTGTTCTATGCGTCGTCGTTCAGCGGCATCAAGGCTTTGATATGTTCTTATCAGAGTCTCCCAAGCTTGGGGGAAACCTGTTGCTGGCAAAAAATGCCTCGAGTTGTTTTTTTGAAAAATGTTAAAAGCTCTTTGAACGGATGGGGGGAATCCGATAAAAAGGAAGAAAGAGATTCTGATTATCTTACATGATCTGGAGATCATGGAGGAAATCCATGTTCTCGATGCTCCTGATTTAAATTTAAGACATAGTTTACATAAAGAGTTGATGCAAAATTTTGAAGCTGATGAACTTTATTGGTATAGTAGGCCAAGTTCCAATTGCCTCCTTAAAGGTGATAATAGTATTGAGTTTTTTCATAGAGTGGCTAATGGTAAAAAGATTTTTTAAAAAAAATATACTATTTTCATGCTACAAAAGGATGGTGAGAAAATAGAGGGGGAAAGAGAAAATTTTGTAATATGCTACTGACTATTACAAAACCTTATTTGGCCACTCTTTATTTAGTGAAATTGGTCTGGACCCTGGTTTATGGGGTGAGGGTGAGAAGATTTCTGTGAAGGACAGTGAAATTCTATGCAAAACTTTTGGAGAAAATGAAATGAGAGAAGCATTTTTTCGGATGAAAAAACAAAAGCAAAGCTGTAGGTGCCCATGGACTATCTGTGGAGTTCTCTTGCTGGGATATTATTAAACCTACATGATTGAATTGTTTGCTATCTTTCATGCTAGAAAGTTGGACTTTAGTAGATTTAACTATGGCATAATTCAATTCCTGAAAAGAAAGGTGCAAACAGAATACAACTGTTTAGACCAACAAAAAAACATTACTTAATTTTTCCTTCAAGATTTTCACCAAAGTATTTTCTATCCGGTTTGATCAAGCATTTGGTAAAGTAGTTTTTCATTGGCAAAATGCTTTTATCCGTGGCAAGAATCTTACTGATGCGGTTATGTCTTTCCATGAAATTTTACATGAAGCAAAACTTCAAAATCAACAGGGGTCATGTTTTAAAATTAATTTTGAAAAATCTTATGTTAAAGTTAGTTTGAATTTTATATTTAAATGTCTGGAACTTAGTGGCCTTAAATTCCACTTGGTGTGGATGGATGAAATAGTCTGTGGTGGGTGGAACTTTGTGTGTGAAAATTAGGGGTGTAAACGGATCAAATCGGATTTTGCTCATACCATAACTCTTACCATATATTTTTCTTGGATCGGATCGGAGCGGATATTGATTTGTTTCGGATTCCAATGCGGATATATCGGACCGTGGATTCAAATCGGAAATGGGGCGGACTCAGACTGGAAACAAAAATAGTTGGATATATGCTCTCATCGGTAGATAGTTATAGTTCTGGCAAATCTTGACAGATATTTCAACTTTCGTTCTTGTGTAGTTAAGAAAAAAGAGACACAATGCGCTAAAACTCAAGCATTGATGGAAATTTAAAGTTAAATATGCTTGCCAAATAAATTTGGTAACTCAATAACTAATAACTTTGCAAGATTGGCCTTGGCTTTTGATTCAAACCAGAATATCCAGTTTAAAACTGTTGGATTATCCTCATTAAATTTTGTATAATATATATCCGCATGCTATTTGCTATATCATATCGTATACTGTATCCGGAGCACCACTTTGTATTCAGATATCCTTATCCACCGAATTCTTTAAAATCAGATATGGATACCTTAAAATGGATTCGATGTCATTTTGGTGCGGAAATTATTCTATCCGTTTACACCCCTAGTAAAAATTAATAACATCTTGTGTGAAGAAATTTTGGCACTCGGAAGGGTGTGAGGATGGGAAATTCTATTTCTCCCTTGCTTTTCAATATTGTTGGTGATGTGGTGGCAAGTATGTTTAGGAAATCTCAATATAGTAATCTTATACAAGGATTGGTTCCTCATTTAATTCCAAAAGTGATTTTCATTTTACAGTATTTGATGATAATGTGGTAATTAGTGTTTCAAGATAATATTGACATGGGAATTAATGTGAAGTTACTGTCGTATTATTTTTTGAAAATATGACAGGGTTAAAATTTTGTTTTGAGATAAGTGAGATTTTGTCAACTGGGTAATTGGCCAGTGGAATACTTAGGTGCTCCAGTCCGTGGGAGTAGACTAAGAATGAGAGATTTGAATTTTTTTGGAAGGCAGACACCTGAAACATCTAGATACGTCGCAATGAGGTTCTACATCTCTTGCTAGGAAAAAAGTATTAATTGTTTCTTCTTTGAATATCATCTCCATATACTTTATGTCATTATTCCTTTTCCAGAAAACTTTTGTGAAAACTATGGCCAAACTTCAGAGAACATACTTTTAGCAAGGTGGAAGTATAGTTAAAAAATATTTTATGCTCAAATGAAAACATATCGGAAATACTTTTGTACACCCACGTATTGGTGTGGGTGTTTCTGTCACCGTTCATTTATTTCTCGAAATTCGTACCCACCATGGTAGTAGAAAGATTTCTTTCCCTCTTTTTTTTTTATCTGAATCTCAAAGTATAATGAACGGTGACAGAAACACCCACACCCATGCGTGGAAACATATGGAAAAACTGAATTTAAGACAATTATGTAAAGCGTATGGAAAAATATTTTATGGTCAAATGGAAACATATTTGTAAACCAAAAAAGAAAGGAGGGTTGGGATTAAAAATATGGAAAAACTGAATTTAAGCCAATTATGTAAATTGTGGTGGAAGTTGGAATCCGGAGAAGGTCTTTGGCAAGAGATTGCTATACCTAAATGCACAAAAGGAAAACCTTTGGATTTTTTTTGTAACATAAGCAATTTGACTTGGCCTGTTGGTATGATTTGATTAAGATAAAGAAAATATATTTGGAAAATGGGAATATGCTGTTTGAGGAGTACGTACGCTGATGTCAAGCGGACAGAAAGTCCTTACGATCGAGAGATATCCCGACATACGTACGTAAAGCTGGTCCCGATGGAACGGGAAGTAGTACCCAGGAAGTTTCAGCAACGCACTTTGCCTCGACGCATACGGAGCACCAGCCAAACATATGTCCAGTAGATGGAAAACGTACCTAGTTTAAGGACCTTTCCTCCCAAAATAATTCGTCAAAATGTACTACGGAAAATGGTTTTTTTCACCGGTCAATGACCACATGATGCATTAAGGAATGCATAGACTAATAGAGTCTGAATTATTTACATCGCTGTCAGAGTGTCAAGTGTCAACAGGTTTCAGATAGCCTCACCATTTCAATCAGCGGATTAACTCGATCCCCCTTTCACAAAATGGTTTCATCTTTCCCACCGCCGCGCTGCCCGCTGGAATAGATTTTCAGTCAGCTTAGGATATACGATCGAGGGCGACGCGTGCGTGCGCGTGTAGCTCCACCGGCTGGCCGGCCGCAACACGGCTTGCTCACGGCTTTTGACGGGCACTCGACCGGCCGGCCGCCGTCGCAGTTTTTTCCATGATCCGCGTGAGTTCCACGCAGGCCTCCGGACCTCCGGTGGCCTTCGTTTTCTTCATGTCTGAATATATACGTGCGCCTTGCCGTCAGCCCTGACCATTTGATCTCATGTGGTGGAAAAGCTAGGCCGAGAAAATAAGCTGGAACGGAATTTTTCCGGTACGGGTTTGGGCCAAAAGTGGTCCGGAGCAATATTGTGGCTAGGCCCGTAAACTGAGTTTGGGGCCCGAGAGAAATCTCGCCCGCCCCCTATATAACCAGGGCGGGGAGAGGAGTTCGGCTCCGAAACCCTACTCCCCACCGCCGCATCCGCAGCTCCGCCGCAAAAAAGGGTCCACTCCGGCGAGAAATTTCCACCGCTCCCTCGCTCAATCCGCTCTGTTCCTATGGAGGCGGCCGTATCGGCGGCAGAGACTCGCCGCCTCATCCGCCATATTTCCGCTCGGAGGCAGAGTGCGCGAAGTGGTCAGCGCAGAGGTGGACGAATTGGGGGCTCACGCCCCGGGGGAAACTCACGCACTACGCGAATAGCGACGAGGGGTCTTCCTCTGGCTATTCGTACCGCCCACCGCTTCCGCCGCTCCCCGATAGTAGTAGTGATGATGAGGAGGACGTGCCGCCGCTTCGCCTCAGCAGCGGGGACTACGTCCACGATGATGCGGAGGAGGCGACGGTGATCCAACCGATCACCGTCATTTCGGAGGTAGAGGCGCGCACTCTTCCGCCACGAGGAGCAGAAGAATGTGTGCCGCATCATGGCGTATGAGGCGGCGTAGGCGGAGGCACTTGTCCGCCGCATCAGGCTTGAGGTCGTCGCCCTCGATGAGGAGTAACACTCCTCCAGCATCCACCTCCGTCGCGTCGTCCGCCACGCCTACCGCCGCCTAGCCGTTCTCCGCCGCGTGTAGAGGCCCCGGTGACTATCTTAGGGCCAAATTTTAGTCGCGGAGCATTAGTAGTTAGATTTCTATTTCATATGTAAATTAAGTTTGTATCTAAGCTCAATTGTTCAACGCCTAAAATTTTCTGCAAAAGTTTGATTTTGTTTTTTAAGGTTGTCTACTCGATTTCTATTATGCGCATGACTAAAAACCAAAGAAATCCTAATATTCGGGAGACTGAACTCGTCGTTTTCAGTTTGAGCGAGTGCAGTCATTGCTAGAGATGCTCTTAGCCAGGGCTCGCTGATCGCTGTAGCTAGCGACCGATCCTAACTACGGGCACAACTCCAAGCTAGGCATGGCGCCATCCTCTGATCGAAACTAAATCCATTGTCTAACCTTTTTGCAAATCTGTTTCGGATTCTAACCACTAGGTTTGGCACTATCCAGAATGGAATCCAAATTATACAGGTGGGCGCCAAGTAAAAGTGGCCACGCAGCACTCTTGGTAGCTCCCTGCCATTGCTCTCGGCACCGACGCCACTTCAGCACCATGTGGCTGGGCGCCAAGGTTTTGGTTACCGGTCGGTAAATCCGGTTACCGACCGGTAACCGGGTTTCCCGAGGATAAAAAAATCTGTTTTTTTTGAAACTTTTGAATTTAAACGCTGCAACTTAGATAAATAGTATGCATCTTCCTTTATGTTCGTCGTCTTCAGTTGTACCGCGGTGGTAGCAAAGTGCGCTTATCTCATCCAGGTGCAGGGTTCTAAGTCTATTTCAAGGATTTGGCTCCCGACAGGAAAAAAATCCCGGGGGTGCTCGGGATTCCTGGTTACCGCGGTAACCGGGAAATCCCGCCCGGTTACCGGACAAATTCAAAATCTAAAATTTAAATTCAAAGAGAATATTCGCTAAAATTATATAGAATATTCGCTAAAATTTAAATTTTTCGCAAAAAAACAAAAAAATCGGGATTTTTTACCCGGTTAGACCAATTCCCGGGGGTGGTCGGGATATCCGGTTCCCGGCCGGTAACCAAATCCCTGGTCTATTTCCCATGTTCAATTTTAGGCACTATTCTGTCAATATATATTAGATGTGCATATAACTGTTCAAAAAAGTCAAAACCATGACTCGAACCGACTATCTGATGTTGCTTACAGCCACGCGTGAAGGAATAGCAGCTGCAGTACAAAGCTAGCTCTGCCAATTTAGAGTTTACAAGCGAAATAAGCCTTACTGAGAAATTTTGAATTCAAAATTCAATTTTGATATTTGTCCAGTAACCAGTCAGGATTTCTTGGTTACCGCGTTAACCGGGAATCCCGACCCCCCTCGGTATTTTTTTTTTAAATTCAAGAGCCAAAACCTAGGGCCGCCCATGTTTGGCTTCATTCTCAATGAGGCATAATCTAGGGGTTAAAATATCGAAATTGTTTTGCCAATGAGACAGAGGAATTAGTTTCGCCTACATGTCTCATATTTGTAAAACAAAACATTCGATCGATCCTGGCCCTTGCACAAATTAATGTCGATCAGGGCACCATCATTTGTTATCGAAGATGATGACAAGTACTAGGAGATAGCCTCATAGCCGCCAGGATTGCCCTCCTGTCTACACTCTAGTACCATTGAACCTAATCTCAGATCGGGCAAGTGCCCTGCACTGTCAACGAGGTTTTAGCATGTAACACCACTTGTTGGTGCCCTTTTTGCACCAAACCACAACCCAAACTTTTTGTTGCAAGGAACACCAATGTTTGAGTTAACTATTTGCATGGAGCACAAACACCCATAGTTAGCTACTTTAATAAATAATTAGATCGTTGAGCCTATTGTCAGCGACGTGGTATGACTTACCGCCCAGCCCCACCGCCTCTGCCATTCACATCCAGCCCTGTCGCCTACTAGCATAGCTCTTTCGCCTCGGTCACCTACGTGACCCCTGCTGCACCTGGCCCTAGCCAGCCTCACACCTTGGTTTCTTACCGAGGGAAACTTGCTGCTACAGGCATCACACCTTCCACTTGGGGTTCCCAACGGACGTGTGCTTTACGCGTATCAGCTGCCACGTATGTCCTAACAGTGGGCCTGGCGAGCTAATTATTTGCTGAATAAGCTAATTACACATTTTGTGTTCTGTGCAAATAATTAACCCAAATGTTGGTGTTTTTTGTAACAAGAAGCTAATGTTGTGGTTCTGTGCAAAAGGAGCACCAACATCTGGTGTTATATGTTAAAACCTCACTGTCACCCATGATTCATGCGAGAAAACAGCGTCACACGATTTAAGTTCAACTCTTCAAGCGCTAAGATACAACACTGCATGATTACACGCACGCGGGTACAGTTATGCTATCAGCATATATGTGTACCCGGTCGAGTATTTCTCCAGGAAAACTGCACAGCTCCTGAAAGCATTTTTTACGCCACTTAATGGGTCTACATTTAGTTAGGTTTTAGCTACAGCCTAACTATCTGGAGAATTCCGGTTCCTGTAAAACTCACATAGAAACTCCAATTTCTTAATGAAATTGGGAGCCCGTTTGGGTTTCCTCCTTTCCTCGAAAAAAAAAAAAACAAACTGAAAGAGACGAATGCCTACATCTCGATCTGAAACTGAAAGAGATGAGACAGAGTAGCAGAAACCAATCCACGAAACAAATGGCTCATGAAGGAAGCGTCCCTAGCTAGTTGTACTCGTCTCTGAGCACTTCCTCCGTCTCTCAGTTCGATGCGTCGTTCTCCGGCGGCAGGATGGAGATACGGGCACGCCGGAGCAGCGTGCGGGGACAATCAGATTTGCGTGATGGGAACCTGAGAGCGATTCATCTGAAAACAATGGCTCACTTGCAGAGACGGCGACGCTGGCCAGTGTCAGTGTGGTAGGCTGGAATTGTTGGCGGGCGAAAAGGAGCTCTACTGAGTTCGGCGCTTTATCAGACAGAGACTGAAATCAGTGAAGTGTAGGGTTGGCAGTTAAAGATCGGGCTACGAGGACATGTTATTTCGAAAACGCTAGTAAACGATGTGCCATGACTCACAAATTTGATATGGTGGCTGTTGCAATCTTGGATCACCACAATTTGTCAATGCACTAGGATTGTAGGAATACATTGTACACTGAAGGAAACGCACAAGGGCCCGATGGCCAAATGCTGTGCCGACAGCTTTTTATCGGGAGCGTTGGCACACAAACGGAATGGTTCCACGGTGACAGCGAGTCAACATCGTTAGCCTATGCCTACGGCAGCAAATCTTTCTTTTCCAGCCTTATGCCGCCATCGGCATAGTTTTTTTTTTCTTTTTTGCTCCACACACCTCTAGAATCGCCTTTTTATTTTTCAAAAAATATAAGAAAATGTTAGGGATTTCAAAAAATAAAATCCTTTGGGATAACCATGTATTATGTGTTCTAGTTGTTAGAAAAATTAACAAACAAGAATTTTGATATATTATGGAAAATGATGTCATGTTTCGGTAAAACTATTTTTCTGGTTGCATACGACCTCCGATGAAAACGTTTTTGTTAATGAAAATGGTGTCATTTGTTAATAAAAATTTATCTACATAAAAAGTTACATCCAATCCTATATAACGAAGAAGTTCATCTCCACTACGCCCTCCGTCCACAAATAAGTATACACGTGGGATTTTCAAGATAAATTATGAGATGAGGTAAAAAATAAATTGGGAAGACGCAAATCAATATTTCTCTCCTCTTTAATTCTTTCACCTCCAATGACCTATGTGTAGGCAGAAAAATATGTGACGAATATTATTTGGTTTGATTTCCATGAGAGAGAAGCAATTTTTGCTATTTTAATGTGCATTGAAAATAGAGAAATACACTTTTTTGTGGACAAAATTTTAAGCTAGATGTCCACTTATTTGTGGATGGATGGAGTATCTATTTCTCTTGACATGCAGCCTATCCACCTCGCCAAATTGCCACCTTAGCAATTATTATTCCAGTTTTCTATTAATTTTTGTTTCTTTTGTCTCACAAAAGCTGCCGGTTTGGTTCCAGCAAACACCGATGCCATTAAGCTAGCCATAGTGCTAGTATCATAGCTAGTATCATGCACATTGGTCCCAAAAAATGCTGATGTGACAGCTAATTAAGGAGGAGAGAGGAGATTAGAGTAACATAAGTAGATACTGTATCATACCGTATGTCACGAGAAAAGTTAATGCCAAACAACTCTTGTGCACAAATTTGCATTGAGATTCTAAAAAGCAATAAATATAGCATGACTATGATACTACTTCATGATACTAACCACTATAGAGATAATATCATACACAAGTATCATATGCATGATACTACTACATGATACTTATCACTATGACCAGCCTGATAAAATGTAGGGCAGGCACTGAAAGATCGATCTATAAGTACATGTATCTATATCTCTTATAAAGCAAAACCCCACTAGAAGGTCATTTAAGTTGTCTATCTCAACATGCAAGCTATCCACATCATCCATTCTATTAGCCATCCAATTGTCCATGTCATCTCCCACTAACATTTATTAATACTCTACATGCAAGCCGCATTATCTATTTTTTAAGCCATCCAATTATCCACATCATCAACTTTTAGCCGCCAACTACATAACCACATCATTTATTTTTAAGCCATCCAATTATCCACATCATCAACTTTTAGCCGCCAACTACATAACCATTTCAAGTCAGTTTTTTTAAGTTAGTCTTTTGAATATTTATGCATCCTGCATATTCTTACAAATAATATCCTATTCCAATCAATTTATACCCTTTTGTTATTTACAAAATAGAGTTATCGGAGAAATTCCCGCTGCAATGCGCGGGGTATCTTTTGGAAAAAGATAATGCTGAACGACGTGCCATGACCCACATTTTTATTTGGTGCCTGTTGTAATCTTGGATCACCAAAAATTTGTCTTTTGTCAATGCCTAGAAAAGTTTGCTCAATAGGGAGTATATATGTGTGTGTTATTTCGAAATTTAGAAAATTTACAAATATGTTTTTATTAGATTTAGAACTAATAAGTGCACCAAAACTTATGTTTATTTGGCTGGCCAGGATGTTTTTACAGATTTTAAGTCCAGGCATCCCTGGAACTATATTATGATTTTCACCTTTTTTTTAGCAAACGATATTTCACCTTTCCAAGCATGTTTATCCCTGATTAAAATGGAGTACATGCCATTTCGTTTTTTGGGGTCACTTTAGAGCATCTTCAGTCGCATCTCCCAAAGCGTCCCCCAAAGCAATTTGGGGCGCGCCGGACCATAAAACTATTCCAGCCGCGTCCCCCAAAGCCTATTTTTGTCCGGCGCGCCCCGATACGATGTCCGGCGCCCCGAGCCCGTCCCCGTCCCACAGGGGACGCTCCGGGCACGCCGGACACAACGAAAAGCGAGGCGGGGAGTGGCGGGCCCGACGCATCAGTGGCTCAGTGAAAAAGCGTCTCCCACTCCCGCCAAATCCCGCCCCTCCCACCATATCGCGCATATCCCGCCACGCATTTCTGGCCTCCCAACACATATCCCGCCGCTGATTCATTTCTCCTATTCCGCCGATTTGTTTGTCCCTCCCGCCGTCCACCCGCCGCCGCTACCCTCTCCCCATTCCATGGCGCCACCGACAACCCCCAAAAAGATGGCAAAAAAGCGGCCAAGAAGCCGCCGGGCAATGCGACGAAAGGGGCAAAAGCGTCGTTCACGCGGAAGGCGCCGGCTCCAAAGAAGAAGCCGGAAGGATGGACCGATGATCAGTGGCATCAAGACTGTCTGCACCGGAAGATGTCGACGGCGGAACATAAAGGGCGGAGGGCGGCGGAGCAGGAGAAGAGGGCTCTAGCGTCGCGCCAGCACCAGCACATAACGGCCGGGTTTCTCGCCGCCACCAACGCGAGCCCATGGAATACGAATGTGCCAGTGTACGTTCCGGGATTGTTCTCTCCGTCGTCATCCGCCTTCTACAACTACGGCCCCTCCGGCACTCCCGGGTGCGTGACGCCTAACTTGTCGCCCCACTACCAGGATGCGCTGCCGCATGGCGGCTTCAACCCCAACAACCTCTACTCCCCGGCGTACGAGCAGCGCGAGCCACGACCCGGTCTGGACGGCGACCCTTTCACTGGCCGCAGGGGGCCGCTCGAATTTGACGGCGCCGGTGTTGAGGGTGCTGAGGAAGAGGGCGGGGGTGAGGACGAGGAGGACGATGAAGAGGAGGAGGTGGAGGACGAGGACAACGACGACGACGAGGATGTAGAGGGCGGCGAGGGCGGCGAGGGCGGCGAGGAAGAGGACGAGGAGGGTGCCGGTGACGATGATCTCGTGGAGATAGACGCGGACGGTGTGGGGACGAAGAAGAAAAAGAAGAAGAAGGCGTCGGGCACACGAGGCCCCAAGTGGACGGTTTTGGAGGATCTTTGTCTGTGCGAGTCGTGGGCGACGGTAAGCCATGACTCCATCATCGGCGCCAACAAAAAATACGCAATATGATCGCGCGCCCAGTACTTTGATCGCCGCTACTCTGATCGCGGCGATTCGACGGGAACGATCTCTTTTGAATGCAACAATTTGAATTTTTGATTGGGGCCGGCGTTTGGGGGACGCGGCTGGGGAGCGACGTCCCCTAAATGCTCAATCCGGCGCTCTTTGGGGATGCTTTGGGGAGATGCTCTTACTTATGTAATTTGTGTTTGGGTAGATGTTGGGCGCGCCATAATGAATGCATAATGGGCTATTTTTCCTTGAACAAGTCCCACGGGTTAGGGGCTTAGGGCTGCCAAAAGGTTATCTTTGAGTTATAACAGTTGGGCAAGCCAGTGGCAGCCTATTGGGCCGTAGCCCGGCAAAATAAACATTTCGAGCAGGAGTGCAGGACACTGCCTTATCTTTCTTTTTCTAGTCTAGGTAATAACGACCCTTCCATTATTTGGTAGAGTGCATATCTAGAATATAGGTACTGGTAAGGGAAAAAGATTAGAGGGCGCTGGGATTTCCGGTAACCATGGTTACAAGAGATAATCGGTCAAATACTGGACGGGGTTCTCAAATAAAATTTGAATTTCAAACTTTAAAATATCTAAACATTTTAAAAATAATGTCCGGAGAAGGACAAAGCTAAAGTTTCGGCCAAATAAGCAGCAGACATGTCTTTGTTCCCAATCTTTCTCTCTGAGCGTTTTTCACTCGCATATAATCTGGAAAGTAAACATTCTCTTTATTTAAAAAGGTAAATAGTTTAAGCAAAGATACCATGAACCAAGCAACAAAGTGACCATATGAACTAGAATTGAACGATGAAGATTTCGGCACCGAAGAGGCGAATGCGACGGATCATTGGTGGCTTGAGATGATCATTCATGTAGTGCCTGCAAAGCATGTTCCTGCTCTCGTACATGTTGTTGCACATCTCACACACGTGCCACCTTAATTGTTCGGTTTCTGCCATAGCGATGCAACCGTTCACTACCAGTGTCCGCTCCTCATTGTCCTTGTTCTGCTGGAAGCTCATTTGAACCCTGCCATCGGCTCCATCCTCATGGTCATATGCAGCAACTGCTACCGAGTCCGCCCAAAAGGCCATAGCCCCTACCCCAGTCGTTGGGACAAAGGGGTATGGTATAGCTTGAACAATCAACATAGGTGCAGGAGCATGAGGATCTGACATGGCGATGTGGTCAGCCTCATCCTCATCCTCCTTCTCCTCATCGTCATTTATGACGATCACAGTGGGGCCTACTGGCGTGATAGATGAATTGGGTACAAGATTAAAATTCACAAACCTCCGCATGCGCGCACTCCGTGGCCCGGTCCTGGACCAGTGGGTCTCGATGGCCACCCTTGGTCTTTTCTCCCCCTCCTGCTGCTGCAAAAGTAGTTCTTGCGGGTTGGTGGAGGTGGCAGGCGAACGTGGATTGCATCTCCTCTTGTGCCCGACTAGCGCCTCGGCCCGATCAAAACTCTTGAAGCACACATGGCACACATGCCGTGACGCCGGTAGAGCCAAGACGACATCGCCTTGTCCACCACGCCCACCATTCGTGCCCGGTGAAACGACACATCCGCTAGCACCCTGACCATCGAAACGATGTGGGGAAAAGCAGCGGCGCCCCATGGCAGGAGCAAAAGCTTCCATGCAGGGCTTCTCCTCGATCAGTATGATTGTGCGGCGCCTACGGGGGTCCTTGGGTAAAGGCGGCGCGAGAGCGGATTGGCGAGGGGAACTTTCTGGAGGCCATGAACGCTATATATATGAATAGGGTTTTGCAGTTGTAGGGGTTTGAAATTGGAAAGAAAATATGGCATGAGTTGTACCAACAAATCATTAATTACCAAAATATTTGTGTGGTGGCATTACTTGCAATGGAAATCGTATATTATTTCCTCCGGCTGATATTGGCTAGCATTAAGTTGCCACAGGCAGGAATTAAAACACTACTTGGGAAAGTCTATTGGTGGTGCACCAAATTTGCCTACTATCGGCGCAGCAGAGCCGCCGGTGGCAATGGGCCGGTGGTATCGATCTACTGCCGGCACACTTGTGGATGCGCTAGCGGTAGGTGTGTTCCTGCCAGCGCACCAGACCTGGTGCGCCTGCAGTAATGTTGTACCACCGGCACGCCTAGTATGTGCGATGATAGTAGTGCGGGCAGCAGTGGCGCATGCCAGTGCACCAGCAGTAGAGGTGTAGGTGTGCCACACTGGTAGAAAAACGGCCATTGGTCGCGGTTCGCAACTGCCATTAGTCGCGGTTTGATACGTCTCCAACGTATCGATAATTTCTTGTGTTCCATGCCACATTATTGATGTTATCTACATGTTTTATGCACACTTTATGTCATATTCGTGCATTTTCTGGAACTAACCTATTAACAAGATGCCGAAGTGCCGATTCTTTGTTTTCTGCTGTTTTTGGTTTCAGAAATCCTAGTAAAGAAATATTCTCGGAATTGGACGAAATAAAAGCCCGGAGGCCTATTTTCTCACGAAGCTTCCGGAAGACCGAAGACGAGACGGAGAGGGGCCACGGGGTGGCCAAACCCTAGGGCGGCGCGGCCCCACCCCGGCCGCGCCGGCCTATGGTGCTGGCCCCCGTGCCGCCTCTCGACTTGCCCTTCCGCCTACTTAAAGCCTCCGTGACGAAACCCCCGCATCGAGAGCCACGATACGGAAAACATTGCCGAGACGCCGTCGCCGCCGATCCCATCTCGGGGGATCCTGGAGATCGCCTCCGGCACCCTGCCGGAGAGGGGAATCATCTCCCGGAGGACTCTACACCGCCATGGTCGCCTCCGGAGTGATGAGTGAGTAGTCTACCCCTGGACTATGGGTCCATAGCGGTAGCTAGATGGTTGTCTTCTCCCCATTGTGCTATCATTGTCGGATCTTGTGAGCTGCCTATCATGATCAAGATCATCTATATGTAATTCTATATGTTGCGTTTGTTGGGATCCGATGAATAGAGAATACTTGTTATGTTGATTATCAAAGTTATGCTTATGTGTTGTTTATGATCTTGCATGCTCTCCGTTTCTAGTAGAGGCTCGGCCAAGTTTTTACTTTTAACTCCAAGAGGGAGTACTTATGCTCGATAGTGGGTTCATGCCTGCATTGACACCGGGACGATGTGACGAAAGTTCTAAGGTTGTGTTGTGCTGTTGCCACTAGGGATAAAACATTGATGCTATGTCTAAGGATGTAGTTGTTGATTACATTACGCACCATACTTAATGCAATTGTCTGTTGCTTTGCAACTTAATACTGGAGGGGGTTCGGATGATAACTCGAAGGTGGACTTTTTAGGCATAGATGCAGTTGGATGGCGGTCTATGTACTTTGTCGTAATGCCCAATTAAATCTCACTATACTCATCATGATATGTATGTGCATTGTCATGCTCTCTTTATTTGTCAATTGCCCAACTGTAATTTGTTCACCCAACATGCTGTTCGTCTTATGGGAGAGACACCTCTAGTGAACTGTGGACCCCGGTCCAATTCTCTTTACTGAAATACAATCTACTGCAATACTTTTTTTACTGTTTTCTCTGCAAACAATCATCTTCCACACAATACGGTTAATCCTTTGTTACAGCAAGCCGGTGAGATTGACAACCTCACTGTTTCGTTGGGGCAAAGTACTTTGGTTGTGTTGTGCGGGTTCCACGTTGGCGCCGGAATCTGCGGTGTTGCGCCGCACTACATCCCGCCGCCATCAACCTTCAACGTGCTTCTTGGCTCCTCCTGGTTCGATAAACCTTGGTTTCTTTCTCGAGGGAAAACTTGCTCGCTGTGCGCATCATACCTTCCTCTTGGGGTTGCCCAACGAACATGTGAAATACACGCCATCAAGCTCTTTTTCCGGCGCCGTTGTCGGGGAGATCAAGACACGCTGCAAGGGGAGTCTCCACTTCTCAATCTCTTTACTTTGTTTTTGTCTTGCTTTATTTTATTTACTACTTTGTTTGCTGCACTAAATCAAAATACAAAAAAATTAGTTGCTAGTTTTACTTTATTTGCTATCTTGTTTGCTATATCGAAAACACAAAAAAATTAGTTTACTTGCATTTACTTTATCTAGTTTGCTTTATTTACTATTGCTAAAATGGCCAACGCTGAAAATACTAAGTTGTGTGACTTCACAACCACAAATAATAATGATTTCTTATGCACACCTATTGCTCCACTCGCTACTACAGCGAGAATTCTTTGAAATTAAACCTGCTTTACTGAATCTTGTCATGAACAATCAATTTTCTGGTGTTAGTTCTGATGATGCTGCTTCCCATCTTAATAATTTTGTTGAACTATGCGAAATGCAAAAATATAAAGATGTAGATGGTGATATTATTAAACTAAAATTGTTCCCTTTCTCATTAAGAGGAAGAGCTAAAGATTGGTCTGCTATCTCTGCCTAAGAATAGTATTGATTCATGGACTAAATGCAAGGATGCTTTTATTGGTAGATATTATCCCCCTGCTAAAATTATATCTTTGAGGAGTAGCATAATGAATTTTAAACAATTAGATACTGAACATGTTGCTCAAGCTTGGGAAAGAATGAAATCTCCGGTTAAAAATTGCCCAACCCATGGATCGACTACTTGGATGATCATCCAAACCTTCTATGCAGGACTAAATTTTTCTTCGCGGAATTTATTGGATTCAGCTGCTGGAGGTACCTTTATGTCCATCACTCTTGGTGAAGCAACAAAGCTTCTTGATAATATGATGATCAACTACTCTGAATGGCACACGGAAAGAGCTCCACAAGGTAAGAAGGTAAATATTTTGAGGAATCCTCTTCCCTGAGTGATAAGATTGATGCTATTATGTCTATGCTTGTGAACGGTAGGCCTAATGTTAATTCTAATAATGTTCCGTTAGCGTCATTAGTTGCTCAAAAATAATATGTTGATGTGAATTTCATTAAAAATAACAATCACAATGATTCTAGGCCATACTCTGCTAGTGGTAACTCTTATGGTAGGTATGCTTCACCTAATGAAGAAAAGATGTTAGAAATTGAAAGATCCACCAAGAGTTTTATGCAATCACAATATGAGCAAAATAAATTGTTTACTAAAACTATGAATGAGCAATCTACCTTGTTAAAGAAAATAGGAAATCAACTTGAAAATTTGAATATGGAGATTTCTGGGTTGCAAACTAAACTTGCAAATGCTGAAGACCGAATCTCATACATGTCTGCGTCACAATCTTCTTTAATTAATAAGATGGCTGCTAAACCTGATGATATTGAAAATAAAATTGTTACTACAGCAAATGCCATTCAAGTTAGAATTAATGAGAATATAAGATTAATGGCTGAACTGCGTGCTAAGTGGGATAGAGAAGAAAATGAAAAACTAGCTAAAGAGAAGAATATAGCTAAAGTTTGGACTATTACCACCACTAGTAATGCTAATGCTACACATGTTGCTGCACCTCCTACTCATACTAATAAAAGAATTGGTGTTAGCAATGTTTCCACTTCTAATGCAAAGCGCGAAAAACTGCTCGAAACTGCTAAAACTACTTGAAACCGCACTGTGATAAAGCTGCTGAAATTTTTTCCAACATTGGGGATGATGATCCCATTGCTTTAGATTATAATGGTTTGAATTTTGATGATTGCCACATCTCTGAAGTTATAAAGTTCTTGCAAAAACTTGCTAAAAGTCCTAATGCTAGTGCTATAAATTTGGCTTTCACGCATCATATTACAAATGCTCTCATAAAAGCTAGAGAAGAGAAACTAGAGCGCGAAGCCTCCATTCCTAAAAAGCTAGAAGATGGTTGGGAGCCCATCATTAAGATGAAGGTTAAAGATTTTGATTGTAATGCTTTATGTGATCTTGGTGCAAGTATTTCTGTTATGCCGAAGAAAATTTATAATATGCTTGACTTGCCACCGCTGAAAAATTGTTATTTGGATGTTAATCTTGCTGATCATTCTACAAAGAAACCTTTGGGTAAAGTTGATAATGTTCGCATTACCGTTAACAATAATCTTGTTCCCGTTGATTTTGTTGTCTTGGATATTGAATGCAATGCATCTTGTCCAATTATATTGGGAAGACCTTTTCTTCGAACTGTTGGTGCTATTATTGATATGAGGGAAGGTAATATAAAATATCAATTTCCTCTCAAGAAAGGTATGGAACACTTCCCTAGAAAGAGAATGAAGTTACCTTATGATTCTATTATTAGAACAAATTATGATGTTGATGCTTCATCTCTCGATGTTACTTGATACACACTTTCGCGCCTAGCTGAAAGGCGTTAAAGAAAAGCGCTTATGGGAGACAACCCATGTTTTTACCTACAGTACTTTGTTTTTATTTTGTGTCTTGGAAGTTGTTTACTACTTTAGCAACCTCTCCTTATCTTAGTTTTGAGTTTTGTTGTGCCAAGTTAAGCCGTTGATAGAAAAGTAAGTACTAGATTTGGATTACTGCGCAGTTCCAGATTTCTTTGCTGTCACGAATCTGAGCCCACTGCCCTGCAGGAAGCTCAGAAAATTATGCCAATTTACGTGCATGATCCTCAGATATGTACGCAACTTTCATTCAATTTGAGCATTTTCATTTGAGCAAGTCTGGTGCCATTTTAAAATTCGTCAATACGAACTGTTCTGTTTTGACAGATTCTGCCTTTTATTTCGCATTGCCTCTTTCGCTATGTTGGATGAATTTCTTTGATCCACTAATGTCCAGTAGCATTATGCAATGTCCAGAAGTGTTAAGAATGATTGTGTCACCTCTGAATATGTCAATTTATATTATGCACTAACCCTCTAATGAGTTGTTTCGAGTTTGGTGTGGAGGAAGTTTTCAAGGGTCAAGAGAGGAGTATGATGCAACATGATCAAGGAGAGTGAAAGCTCTAAGCTTGGGGATGCACCCGGTGGTTCACCCCTGCATATATCAAGAAGACTCAAGCGTCTAAGCTTGGGGATGCCCAAGGCATCCCCTTCTTCATCGACAAATTATCAGGTTCCTCCCCTGAAACTATATTTTTATTCGGCCACATCTTATGTGCTTTTTCTTGGAGAGTCGGTTTGTTTTTGTTTTTGTTTTGTTTGAATAAAATGGATCCTAGCATTCACTTCATGGGAGAGATACACGCTCCGCTGTAGCATATGGACAAATATGTCCTTGGTTTCTACTCATAGTATTCATGGCGAAGTTTCTCCTTCGTTAAATTGTTATATGGTTGGAATTGGAAAATGATACATGTAGTAATTGCTATAAATGTCTTGGGTAATGTGATACTTGGCAATTGTTGTGCTCATGTTTAAGCTCTTGCATCATATGCTTTGCACCCATTAATGAAGAAATACATAGAGCATGCTAAAATTTGGTTTGCATATTTGGTTTCTCTAAGGTCTAGATAATTTCTAGTATTGAGTTTGAACAACAAGGAAGACGGTGTAGAGTCTTATAATGTTTACAATATGTCTTTTATGTGAGTTTTGCTGCACCGGTTCATCCTTGTGTTTGTTTCAAATAAGCCTTGCTAGCCTAAACCTTGTATCGAGAGGGAATACTTCTCATGCATCCAAAATACTTGAGCCAACCACTATGCCATTTGTGTCCACCATACCTACCTATACTACATGGTATTTTCCCGCCATTCCAAAGTAAATTGCTTGAGTGCTACCTTTAAAATTCCATCATTCACCTTTGCAATATATAGCTCATGGGACAAATAGCTTAAAAACTATTGTAGTATTGAATATGTAATTATGCACTTTATCTCTTATTAAGTTGCTTGTTGTGCGATAACCATGTTTATCGGGAACGCCATCAACTCTTTGTTGAATTTCATGTGAGTTGCTATGCATGTTCGTCTTGTCCGAAGTAAGGGCGATCTACACCGAGTTGAATGGTTTGAGCATGCATATTGTGAGAGAAGAACATTGGGCCGCTAACTAAAGCCATGATTCATGGTGGAAGTTTCAGTTTTGGACAAATATCCTCAAATCTCTAATGAGAAAAGAATTAATTGTTGTCAAATGCTTAAAGCATTAAAAGAGGAGTCCATTATCTCGTTGTCTATGTTGTCCCGGTATGGATGTCTAAGTTGAGAATAATCAAAAGCGAGAAATCCAAATGCGAGCTTTCTCCTTAGACCTTTGTACAGGCGGCATAGAGGTACCCCTTTGTGAAACTTGGTTAAAGCATATGTATTGCGGTGATAATCCAGGTAGTCCAAGCTAATTAGGACAAGGTGCGGGCACTATTAGTACACTATGCATGAGGCTTGCAACTTATAAGATATAATTTACATGATGCATATGCTTTATTACTACCGTTGACAAAATTGTTTCATGTTTTCAAAATCAAAGCTCTAGCACAAATATAGCAATCGATGCTTTTCCTCTATGAGGACCATTCTTTTACTTTCAATGTTGAGTCAGTTCACCTATTTCTCTCCACCTCAAGAAGCAAACACTTGTGTGAACTGTGCATTGATTCTTACATACTTGCTTATTGCACTTATTATATTACTCTATGTTGACAATATCCATGAGATATACATGTTACAAGTTGAAAGCAACCGCTGAAACCTAATCTTCTTTTGTGTTGCTTCAATACCTTTACTTTGAATTATTGCTTTATGAGTTAACTCTTATGCAAGACTTATTGATGCTTGTCTTGAAGTGCTATTCATGAAAAGTCTTTGCTTTATGATTCACTTGTTTACTCATGTCATACACATTGTTTTGATCGCTGCATTCTCTACATATGCTTTACAAATAGTATGATCAAGTTTATGATGGCATGTCACTCCAGAAATTATCTTTGTTATCGTTTTACTCGCTCGGGACGAGCGTAACTAAGCTTGGGGATGCTGATACGTCTCCAACGTATCGATAATTTCTTGTGTTCCATGCCACATTATTGATGTTATCTACATGTTTTATGCACACTTTATGTCATATTCGTGCATTTTCCGGAACTAACCTATTAACAAGATGCCGAAGTGCCGATTCTGTTTTCTCGCTGTTTTTGGTTTCAGAAATCCTAGTAAAGAAATATTCTCGGAATTGGACGAAATAAAAGCCCGGAGGCCTATTTTCTCACGAAGCTTCCGGAAGACCGAAGACGAGACGGAGAGGGGCCACGGGGTGGCCAAACCCTAGGGCGGCGCGGCCCCACCCCGGCCGCGCCGGCCTATGGTCCGGGCCCCCGTGCCGCCTCTCGACTTGCCCTTCCGCCTACTTAAAGCCTCCGTGACGAAACCCCCGCACCGAGAGCCACGATACGGAAAACATTACCGAGACGCCGTCGCCGCCGATCCCATCTCGGGGGATCTCGGAGATCGCCTCCGGCACCCTGCCGGAGAGGGGAATCATCTCCCGGAGGACTCTACACCGCCATGGTCGCCTCCGGAGTGATGAGTGAGTAGTCTACCCCTGGACTATGGGTCCATAGCAGTAGCTAGATGGTTGTCTTCTCCCCATTGTGCTATCATTGTCGGATCTTGTGAGCTGCCTATCATGATCAAGATCATCTATATGTAATTCTATATGTTGCGTTTGTTGGGATCCGATGAATAGAGAATACTTGTTATGTTGATTATCAAAGTTATGCTTATGTGTTGTTTATGATCTTGCATGCTCTCCGTTTCTAGTAGAGGCTCGGCCAAGTTTTTACTTTTAACTCCAAGAGGGAGTACTTATGCTCGATAGTGGGTTCATGCCCGCATTGACACACGGGACGAGTGACGAGAAAGTTCTAAGGTTGTGTTGTGCTGTTGCCACTAGGGATAAAACATTGATGCTATGTCTAAGGATGTAGTTGTTGATTACATTACACACCATACTTAATGCAATTGTCCGTTGCTTTGCAACTTAATACCTGGAGGGGTTCGGATGATAACTCGAAGGTGGACTTTTTAGGCATAGATGCAGTTGGATGGCGGTCTATGTACTTTGTCGTAATGCCCAATTAAATCTCACTATACTCATCATGATATGTATGTGCATTGTCATGCTCTCTTTATTTGTCAATTGCCCAACTGTAATTTGTTCACCCAACATGCTGTTCGTCTTATGGGAGAGACACCTCTAGTGAACTGTGGACCCCGGTCCAATTCTCTTTACTGAAATACAATCTACTGCAATACTTGTTTTTACTGTTTTCTCTGCAAACAATCATCTTCCACACAATACGGTTAATCGTTTGTTACAAAGCAAGCCGGTGAGATTGACAACCTCACTGTTTCGTTGGGGCAAAGTAGCTTGGTTGTGTTGTGCAGGTTCCACGTTGGCGCCGGAATCTCCGGTGTTGCGCCGCACTACATCCCGCCGCCATCAACCTTCAACGTGCTTCTTGGCTCCTCCTGGTTCGATAAACCTTGGTTTCTTTCTGAGGGAAAACTTGCTGCTGTGCGCATCATACCTTCCTCTTGGGGTTGCCCAACGAACGTGTGAAATACACGCCATCACGGTTGCGCAACCGCGACCAATTAAGCGCGACTAAAGGCCCCCCCTTTAGTCGCGGTTCCTTACGAACCGCGACTAACGGCGCGTCCACGTGGCCGCCACCAGTCCGTCGGGGCGGAGGACCTTTAGTCGCGGTTCTCCTGGCCAACCGCGACTAAAGGACGCCGCAGGTTTAGGGTTTTAGCCCCCCCCCCTAAACCTGTTTTCTTTTTAATTTGTATTGTTTTATTTCTTTTGTGTTTTATTTTAATTTTGAAGGAGTTTCACATATTCTACGGTACTACATACATGCATATGAATGTACAATTTCAAACAAATTTGAAATTAGAACCAAAGAGAATTCAAGAGGAATATACAATATATATTCAATATCGGATGACCAACATATACAATTTTGAACAAGTTTCTATACACAATTTAGTGCATATAAAGTTCTATGTCCTCTACATAGTGTTCTCCTTTAGGATCGACGACTTCCCTCACGAACCATCCAGCTAGTTCCTCTTGAAGTGGTCGGAAGCGAGCTTCTGGAGTAAGCATCTTCCGGAGGTTATTCCTCTTGACATCGTTATCACACGGAACCCGCTCAGAGGTGTATCTCCGGATCATCTCACAAACATAGTATCCACATAGATTGGTCCCTGGTGGCTGAATATCCCCAGTCCCACTCTTTGACCGCATAAAATGTAGCTCTTTTTTGAACTCACCGACTTTGGCATCTACGAACCGTCTCCAAACCCAACGAGGCAAAGAAAATTAAATGAACAAGAGAGTTATTAGTTACTTGATATTAGGAAATGAACGAAATAGGCCGATCGATATAGAGCGCAAATGAATGAAAATAATTACTTCTGCATCATTTTTCTCATGTCGGTCCAAAGCTTTGCATCCATATTCAGAGAGTCGTGGATGAGAACTGTGGAGTCGTGAAATTTAATTACTAGCAGAATCCAGTGGAACCTGCGGACACGATACATGCACAGTCATGCATAACTCATCGATTAGCCACATACCATGCATGGAGTAAACAAAAGAGAATGTGCTCAAGACAGAAACACTCACCCAAAATGGTAAGGAAATAGAATATCACTTTTGAGTTCCCGCTTATCAAGAAACTGCCACGAGTCTTCCTCCACGTCGGCGGGGTGATGTTTTAACACATATCCATTAGCGATGTGTGGGTCAATGAACCCAACATCATGGATGTTCCTTACTTCGCATTCCTTGATCTTCATTCTGCATTATAGAGTACAGAACAATATAGTTAAGACATATATATATTGGACGAGAATCCAGACGGGACCTTCATACTGCTCAGGTATTCAAAAAAGATGACCTTATCTTCTTTGGTCAGAGCGTAGCTGGCACGACCTTGAAACCATTCCGGATGCCGGTTATCAGGGTCTTTCAAACGTTGATGGTCCTGCCGTGCTTCCTTTGTATCATTTGTCTTCCCATACACGCCCAAGAAGCTTAGGAGGTTCACGCAAATATTCTTCGTAACGTGCATCACGTCGATTGCAGAGCGGACTTCTAGGACTTTCCAATATTCTAGCACCCAGAATATAGATTTCTTCTTCCACATGGCTGCGTGCCCATCAGCTCCCTTCGGAACTGATTGTCCGCCAGGACAATTTCCAAAGATGACTTTCAAATCCTTGACCATATCAAATACCTCAGCACCAGTGCGTTCCGCAGGCTTCGGCCGGTGATCTGCCTTGCCGTTGTAATGCTTGCCTTTCTTTCTTACTGGATGAATTTTCGGAAGAAATCGACGATGCCCAAGGTACACGTTCTTCTTACAATTTGGCAAATGTACACTTTCGGTCTCATGTAAGCAGTGCGTGCATGCATTGTATCCCTTATTTGACAGTCCCGAAAGGTTACTAAGAGCAGGCGAATCGTTGATGGTTACGAAAAGCAACGCTCGTAGGTCAAATTCCTCTTCTTTGTGCTCATCCCACACACAGACACCAGGTCTGCCCCACGTACTGTAAAAGTTCATCAACTAATGGCCTTAGGTACACATCGATGTCGTTGCCGGGTTGCTTCGGACCTTGGATGAGCACTGACATCATAATGAACTTCCGCTTCATGCACAACCAAGGAGGAAGGTTGTAGATGCATAGAGTCACGGGCCAGGTGCTATGGCTGGAGCTTGATACGTCTCCGACGTATCGATAATTTCTTATGTTCTATGCCATATTATTGATGATACCTACATGTTTTATGCACACTTTATGTCATATTCGTGCATTTTCTGGAACTAACCTATTAACAAGATGCCGAAGTGCCGGTTCCTGTTTTCTGCTGTTTTTGGTTTCGTAAATCCTAGTAACGAAATATTCTCGGAATTGGACGAAACGAAGACCCGGGTTCCTATTTTCACCGAAAGCATCCGGAACACCCGGAAGGACCAGAGGAGGGGCACCGGGCCCCCGCACCATAGGCCGGCGCGGCCCAGGCCCTGGCCGCGCCGCCATATGGTGTGGCCACCCCTTCGACCCTCCTGCGCCGCCTCTTCGCCTATATAAAGCCTCTGTCGCGAAAACCCTGATGCGAAAAACCACAATACGGAAAACCTTCCAGAGCCGACGCCATCGCGAAGCCAAGATCTGGGGGACAGGAGTCTCTGTTCCGGCACCCTGCCGGAGCGGGGAAGTGCCCCCGGAAGGCTTCTCCATCGACACCGCTACCATCTCCACCGCCATCTTCATCACCGCTGCTGCTCCCATGAGGAGGGAGTAGTTCTCCATCGAGGCTCGGGGCTGTACCGGTAGCTATGTGGTTCATCTCTCTCCTATGTGCTTCAATACAATAATCTCATGAGCTGCCTTACATGATTGAGATTCATATGATGATGCTTGTAATCTAGATGTCATTATGCTAGTCAAGTGAGTTTTACTTATGTGATCTCCGGAGACTCCTTGTCCCACGTGTGTAAAGGTGACAAGTGTGTGCACCGTGTGGGTCTCTTAGGCTATATTTCACGGAATACTTATTCACTATTGAATGGCATAGTGAGGTGCTTATTTATATCTCTTTATGATTGCAATGTGTTTGTATCACAATTTATCTATGTGCTACTCTAGCAATGTTATTAAAGTAGTTTTATTCCTCCTGCACGTGTGCAAAGGTGACAGTGTGTGCACCGTGTTAGTACTTGGTTTATGCTATGATCATGATCTCTTGTAGATTGCGAAGTTAACTATTGCTATGATAATATTGATGTGATCTATTCCTCCTACATATGCATGAAGGTGACGAGTGTGCATGCTATGCTAGTACTTGGTTTAGTCTTTTGATCTATCTTACACTAAAGGTTACTAAAATATGAGCATTATTGTGGAGCTTGTTAACTCCGGCATTGAGGGTTCGTGTAATCCTACGCAATGTGTTCATCATCCAACAAGAGTGTACAGTATGCATTTATCTATTCTGTTATGTGATCAATGTTGAGAGTGTCCACTAGTGAAAGTCTAATCCCTAGGCCTTGTTCCTAAATACTGTTATCGCTGCTTGTTTACTGTTTTACTGCGTTACTACTGCTGCGTTACTACTGATGCGTTACTACTGCTTGTTTACTGTCCTGGGCAAAGCACTTTTCTGGTGCCGTTGCTACTGCTTATTCATACCACCTGTATTTCACTATCTCTTCGCTGAACTAGTGCACCTCTTAGGTGTGTTGGGGACACAAGAGACTTCTTGCTTTGTGGTTGCAGGGTTGCATGAGAGGGATATCTTTGACCTCTTCCTCCCTGAGATCGATAAACCTTGGGTGATCCACTTAAGGGAAACTTGCTGCTGTCCTACAAACCTCTGCTCTTGGAGGCCCAACACTGTCTACAAGAATAGAAGCTCCCGTAGACATCAAGACTATTTTCTGGCGCCGTTGCCGGGGAGGAAAGGTAAAAAGGCACTCATACTCCGGTCCCAGGTAACAGTACTTTTCTGGCGCCATTGTGTGTGTGCTCGAAGTTATTTCCTTTAGATCCTGCAATTGCATCTTTTTGTTTCTTGTTTACACTAGTTTGGCATAATGGACAACAATGAGCTTCTTATTCTATTTCCTGATTTAAAACATGGATTGTTTGATGCGAAAATTAAAAAACCTATGGAATCTTATTTGCATGCTGGTAGTAATATTAGTATGAACGCTTTGAACACCATTGTTGATAATAATGTAGAAAGTTCTAAGCTTGGGGAAGCTGGTTTTCATGATATTTTTAGTCCCCCAAGCATTGAGGAGAAAATTTACTTTGATGATGCTATGTCTCCTATATTTGATGATGAGAATAATGATGATAGCTACTTTGTTGAATTTGCTCCCACTACAACTAATAAAATTGATTATGCCTATGTGGAGAGTAATAATTTTATGCATGAGACTCATGATGAGAATGCTTTATGTGATAGTTATATTGTTGAGTTTGCTCATGACACTACTGAAAGTTATTATGAGAGAGGAAAATATGGTTGTAGAAATTTTCATGTTACTAAAACACCTCTCTATGTGCTGAAATTTTTGAAGCTACACTTGTTTTATCTTCCTATGCTTGTTACTTTGCTCTTCATGAACTTGTTTATTTACAAGATTCCTATGCATAGGAAGCATGTTAGACTTAAATGTGTTTTGAATTTGCCTCTTGATGCTCTCTTTTGCTTCAAATACTATTTCTTGCGAGTGCATCATTAAAACTGCTGAGCCCATCTTAACGGCTATAAAGAAAGAACTTCTTGGGAGATAACCCATGTGTTATTTTGCTACAGTACTTTGTTTTCTATTTGTGTCTTGGAAGTTGTTTACTACTGTAGCAACCTCTCCTTATCTTAGTTTTGAGTTTTGTTGTGCCAAGTAAAGTCTTTGATAGTAAAGTAAGTACTAGATTTGGATTACTGCGCAGTTCCAGCATTTCTTTGCTGTCACGAATCTGGGTCTACCTCCCCGTAGGTAGCTCAGCAAATTAAGCCAATTTACGTGCATGATCCTCAGATATGTACGCAACGTTCATTCAATTTGGGCATTTTCATTTGAGCAAGTCTCGGTGCCCTTTTAAAATTCGTCTTTACTGATCGTTCTGTTTTGACAGATTCTGCCTTTTATTTCGCATTGCCTCTTTTGCTATGTTGGATGAATTTCTTTGATCCATTAATGTCCAAGTAGCTTTATGCAATGTCCAGAAGTGTTAAGAATGATTGTGTCACCTCTGAACATGTGAATTTTTATTATGCACTAACCCTCTAATGAGTTTGTTTCGAGTTTGGTGTGGAGGAAGTTTTCAAGGGTCAAGAGAGGAGGATGATATACTATGATCAAGGAGAGTGAAAACTCTAAGCTTGGGGATGCCCCGGTGGTTCACCCCTGCATATTCTAAGAAGACTCAAGCTGTCTAAGCTTGGGGATGCCCAAGGCATCCCCTTCTTCATCGACAACATTATCAGGTTCCTCCCCTGAAACTATATTTTTATTCCGTCACATCTTATGCACTTTGCTTGGAGCGTCGGTTTGTTTTCGTTTTTTGTTTTGTTTGAATAAAGTGGATCCTAGCATTCACTTTGTGGGAGAGAGACACGCTCCGCTGTAGCATATGGACAAGTATGTCCTTAGGCTCTACTCATAGTATTCATGGCGAAGTTTCATCTTCGTTAAATTGTTATATGGTTGGAATTGGAAAATGATACATGTAGTAAATTGCTATAATGTCTTGGATAATTTGATACTTGGCAATTGTTGTGCTCATGTTTAAGCTCTTGCATCATATACTTTGCACCCATTAATGAAGAAATACTTAGAGCTTGTTAATTTGGTTTGCATATTTGGTTTCTCTAGAGTCTAGATAACATCTAGTATTGAGTTTTGAACAACAGGAAGACGGTGTGGAGTCTTATAATCTTTACAATATGTCTTTTATGTGAGTTTTGCTGTACCATTCATCCTTGTGTTTGTTTCAAATAACCTTGCTAGCCTAAACCTTGTATCGAGAGGGAATACTTATCATGCATCCAAAATACTTGAGCCAACCACTATGCCATTTGTGTCCACCATACCTACCTACTACATGGTATTTATCCGCCATTCCAAAGTAAATTGCTTGAGTGCTACCTTTAAAATTCCATCATTCACCTTTGCAATATATAGCTCATGGGACAAATAGCTTAAAAACTATTGTGGTATTGAATATGTACTTATGCACTTTATCTCTTATTAAGTTGCTTGTTGTGCGATAACCATGTTTTCCGGGGACGCCATCAACTATTCTTTGTTGAATATCATGTGAGTTGCTATACATGTCCGTCTTGTCCGAAGTAAGAGAGATCTACCACCTTTATGGTTGGAGCATGCATATTGTTAGAGAAGAACATTGGGCCGCTAACTAAAGCCATGATTCATGGCGGAAGTTTCAGATTTGGACACATATCCTCAATCTCATATGAGAATAATAATTGTTGCCACATGCTTATGCATTAAAGAGGAGTCCATTATCCGTTGTCCATGTTGTCCCGGTATGGATGTCTAAGTTGAGAATAATCAAAAGCGAGAAATCCAAAATGCGAGCTTTCTCCTTAGACCTTGGTACAAGCGGCATGGAGGTACCCCATTGTGACACTTGGTTAAAACATGTGCATTGCAAAGATCCGGTAGTCCAAGCTAATTAGGACAAGGTGCGGGCACTATTAGTATACTATGCATGAGGCTTGCAACTTGTAAGATATAATTTACATAACTCATATGCTTTATTACTACCGTTGACAAAATTGTTTCATGTTTTCAAAATAAAAGCTCTAGCACAAATATAGCAATCAATGCTTTCCTCTTTGAAGGACCATTCTTTTTTACTTTTATGTTGAGTCAGTTCACCTATCTCTCTCCACCTCAAGAAGCAAACACTTGTGTGAACTGTGCATTGATTCCTACATACTTGCATATTGTACTTGTTATATTACTCTATGTTGACAATTATCCATGAGATATACATGTTACAAGTTGAAAGCAACCGCTGAAACTTAATCTTCCTTTGTGTTGCTTCAATACCTTTACTTTGATTTATTGCTTTATGAGTTAACTCTTATGCAAGACTTATTGATGCTTGTCTTGAAGTACTATTCATGAAAAGTCTTTGCTTTATGATTCACTTGTTTACACATGTCATTACCATTGTTTTGATCGCTGCATCCACTACATATGTTTACAAATAGTATGATCAAGGTTATGATGGCATATCACTTCAGAAATTATCTTTGTTATCGTTTTACCTCGCTCGGGACGAGCAGTAACTAAGCTTGGGGATGCTTGATACGTCTCCGACGTATCGATAATTTCTTATGTTCTATGCCATATTATTGATGATACCTACATGTTTTATGCACACTTTATGTCATATTCGTGCATTTTCTGGAACTAACCTATTAACAAGATGCCGAAGTGCCGGCTCCTGTTTTCGCTGTTTTTGGTTTCGTAAATCCTAGTAACGAAATATTCTCGGAATTGGACGAAACGAAGACCCGTGTTCCTATTTTCACCGGAAGCATCCGGAACACCCGAGAAGGACCGGAGGGGGGCACCGGGCCCCCGCACCATAGGCCGGCGCGGCCCAGGCCCCGGCCGCGCCGCCATATGGTGTGGCCACCCCTTCGACCCTCCCGCGCCGCCTCTTCGCCTATATAAAGCCTCCGTCGCGAAAACCCCGATGCGAAAAACCACAATACGGAAAACCTTCCGCAGCCGCCGCCATCGCGAAGCCAAGATCTCGGGGGACGAGAGTCTCTGTTCCGGCACCCCGCCGGAGCGGGGAAGTGCCCCCGGAAGGCTTCTCCATCGACACCGCTGCCATCTCCACCGCCATCTTCATCACCGCTGCTGCTCCCATGAGGAGGGAGTAGTTCTCCATCGAGGCTCGGGGCTGTACCGGTAGCTATGTGGTTCATCTCTCTCCTATGTGCTTCAATACAATAATCTCATGAGCTGCCTTACATGATTGAGATTCATATGATGATGCTTGTAATCTAGATGTCATTATGCTAGTCAAGTGAGTTTTACTTATGTGATCTCCGGAGACTCCTTGTCCCACGTGTGTAAAGGTGACAAGTGTGTGCACCGTGTGGGTCTCTTAGGCTATATTTCACAGAATACTTATTCACTATTGAATGGCATAGTGAGGTGCTTATTTATATCTCTTTATGATTGCAATGTGTTTGTATCACAATTTATCTATGTGCTACTCTAGCAATGTTATTAAAGTAGTTTTATTCCTCCCGCACGTGTGCAAAGGTGACAGATGTGTGCACCGTGTTATTACTTGGTTTATGCTATGATCATGATCTCTTGTAGATTGCGAAGTTAACTATTGCTATGATAATATTGATGTGATCTATTCCTCCTACATATGCATGAAGGTGACAAGTGTGCATGCTATGCTAGTACTTGGTTTAGTCTTTTGATCTATCTTACACTAAAGGTTACTAAAATATGAGCATTATTGTGGAGCTTGTTAACTTGGGCATTGAGGGTTCGTGTAATCCTACGCAATGTGTTCATCATCCAACAAGAGTGTACAAGTATGCATTTATCTATTCTGTTATGTGATCAATGTTGAGAGTGTCCACTAGTGAAAGTCTAATCCCTAGGCCTTGTTCCTAAATATCGCTATCGCTGCTTGTTTACTCGTTTTACCGCGTTACTACCGCTGCGTTACTACTCGCTGCGTTACTACCGCTTGTTTATCGTCCCGGGCAAAGCACTTTTCCGGTGCCGTTGCTACCGCTTATTCATACCACCCGTATTTCACTATCTCTTCGCTGAACTAGTGCACCTCTTAGGTGTGTTGGGGACACAAGAGACTTCTTGCTTTGTGGTTGCAGTGGTTGCATGAGAGGGATATCTTTGACCTCTTCCTCCCCGAGATCGATAAACCTTGGGTGATCCACTTAAGGGAAACTTGTCGCTGTCCTACAAACCTCTCGCTCTTGGAGGCCCAACACTGTCTACAAGAATAGAAGCTCCCGTAGACATCGAGCTCGCTCGCCAAAAGGATTCATGCCATCCGTACTTAGACCAAATCTTATATTCCTTGCGTCGGCCGCAAAATCTTTAAAGTCTCTCGTCGATCTTTCTCCATTGCGTTCCATCCGCGGGGTGTCTCAACTCCCCGTCCGACTTACGGTCCTCTTTGTGCCATCGCAACAACTTGGCATGCTCTTTGTTCCCGAACGGACGTTTCAACCGTGGTATTATAGGAGCATACCACATCACCTTGGCGGGAACCTTCTTCCCGGGTTTCTCGCCCTCAACATCGTCACCAGGGTCATCGCCTCGATCTTATAACGCAATGCAGTGCATACCGGGCATTCATTCAAATTCTCGTATTCACCGCGGTAGAGGATGCGATCGTTGATGCATGCATGTATCTTCGGAACCTCTAAACCTAGAGGGCAGACAACCTTCTTTGCTTCGTACGTACTGGCGGGCAACTCGTTATTCTTTGGAAACATATTCTTCAACATTTTCAGCAAGTTTTCAAATGCCGAGTCAGCTACACCTGCCTGTGCCTGTTGCGGTCAGAAACCCACCGGCGGGCAGCGACGGGCAACACCGTAGAGCCGGGAACAACTCAGGGATGCGGCTGGCCCTGGTCCCTCAGAGCGATGGCCCGCAAAGCCTTCTGCGCACACGTCCGATGCTGATGCAAGGGCATGCCACCTGACCTATACCCGGTCGGAAGGTGTTGGATGATGCCTCGCTTAGTTTCCTGCATGGCATACACGTAAACATTAAATACGAGCCTCGATCGGCTCTCGAGTTATCCCGTGAATCGGCTCAAAGAGCCGATCCACCCATGATTCGTACGAGGTGTACGAATATATGGTGGTCCCGCTTGATCAAGATAAAGCTGAAGCGATCTACGACGATTTAGGGTTTTCACCGCATAATCGGATCATCCTACTCACGATTGGGCCTCGCGCTCGCGTACGGTGATCGTAAGCCGATCCTAGACAGGGCCTAAAAACCAACACGAGGTTGATCCCCGGAACATCCTGTCTAGGGCTAGCAAACGACACCCTACACGCCGCTGGATCCTCCAACCCTTTGTAAGGCCTAACTATTGCGGATATTAAACTAATCCTTGAAGAACAAGGAGCAACCGTAACGGATCGGATCTACTAAACAATGATCAAGCGGGTGCCGCCCCTACACCTAAGATAGGTGTAAGGGCGGCTAGATGTATAAGGGTTGCACTACGACAACATATGATACGAAGAACAATGCTAACCCTAACACATCTAAGATAACTACGTTGCTCGCCATCAAAAAGGCTTCAGCACGAGCAACGCATGAACAACGTGATAGGCTTATGCTGCCTAGATCGCAAGATGCGATCTAGGCAGCATGGTGCTTACCAGGAGAAACCCTCGAGACGAAGGAGTTGGCGATGCGCCGAGATTGATTTGTGTTGAACGTTGGTTGTTGTTTATTTCATAAACCCTAGATACATATTTATAGTCCGGGGGACTTTCTAATTCAGGCGTGCACCTAACCGTGCACGGGTAAAACTCTAACTTCTAAACGACACGTACCCTACTACGTTACAGATACACGGGCAATTTAGCCCAAACTTGGTGCACAAGGCCGATTCATGTATTCCTTCTATATATATAATCTTCAAGCCCATCTTGATCGCGGCCCACCTCTGACTCGGTCAAATTCTGGTGATAACACATGCCCCCCTGGTTTTGGAAATGACATTTCCAAAATCATTACGCTTCTCCTTCGTCGGGTCATGTCGTGGCAGAGCAGAACTGCCGCAGAATCTTCCATCATTTCGCCTCGCCTCCTGAGCTCCTCTGCACGAATTGATAATTTCGGCATAACGTCCTCGAGAACCGTCATGGCATTAAACCTCCACTACACCCCCTTTATTTATCTGTGCCGAACGGTTCGCCACTTCATCCCCTTGCCCTGTTCTGTCCACCAGCGCCAAAAAACCCTCTTCCCCTGTAGCAATGTCTTCCTCTTCCTCTTCCCCCTCAGGCCTCCCCCTCCAATCCTCGCCGAAGAGCAAGAATGAAGACGCCCTCCACTCCGGGGCGAACCCCATCTCCTCCGACAAGGAGGAGAAAGAAGGAGAAGTAGAGAAGACAGAGGCCTCCCCCTCCACCAGGCTCCCGCCGAAGAAGCGCTCCCGCATGTGGGCGGACAGCGAAGACGAGGATGATGACGAGGAAGGAGAAGAGGAGGAGGAGGAGGATGATTCCTCCTCTTCCGCTGGGTACCCGCCGACGAAGCGCTTCCGCGCTTGGGCGGACAGCGAGGATGATGATGATGACGAGGAAGAAGAAGCTCCGGCCGACGGCTGGGGCAGCAGCGGCGAGGAATTCTCCGGCAGTAGCGCCGACGGCGACGCCGACGACGATGCTAGCGAGGATTAGTAATGTAGGATTAGTAGTCCCTGAGCTATCGGCTCTTTCTTTTACTCTTCCTTGCTTTGAGCAATCGGCTCTTCATTGTAAAAATCCTCTCTTATTAATGAAGAAGACTTTTCCTTAACTTGATTTTGCCGATTTCCCTTCGTACTGATTCTGCCGATTGTTAGTTTGATCAACGCTCAATGAGCCGATGGCAACGCATCGACCTCTTACGATAAATTTCGAGATTGACCAATTTAGCCATCTCCTCAAATGGTAACCTGTGAACCTTGCTCAAACTCAGATCCCAACTCCCAACCGAACAGGTCCAAACCGCAGTCACTGAGCGTATTATTAACGGCAACCTTTATCTTCGGGAGAGCTCTAGGACCATTGCTGACTCAATCCGGAGGCCGGAGCTGATACTTCTACAGGACAGGCTCCTGCTCCGTTTTCCCGCAGTAACTATTCCTCGAAAAAGGTTGAGATGCAGAGCCAGCCGATTTCAACCAAATCGGCTTCCTATAGCAAAGGGTCCTCCAGGGCAAGCTGCCCCCCGAGCCTCAGTTAAGGCGAGAAAAGTGGTGAGTCAGCCAAATGTGCCACCGTCGGCCTCCAAGTCATAATGCAGAGCCAGCCGATTTCAACAAAATCGGCTCCCCAGAGCAGAGAACCTTCAGGGTGAGCTGCCCCCCGAGTTTCTTCAGTCCACTTCTTGCGCCTTGCTGGTCAGATCGGCTCCTTTCCTTTGGCGGATTCGATGCAACCCATCCTTAACCTGATCTGCACGTCCATGCTGCTCTTGGCATTGGTCAGGGTCGTGATCCCTCAAACTCGCCCCAGCTGATATTGCGGACTCGGGTACTTCCAAAAAGAATTGGAGGTTCTTCCAGTAGAGTCTCTCTTCGTGACCCACTTCCTGCTCCATTGAGCCTCTGCTTATAACAATTGTACCTCTTGAGTCGATGGCCATGCATCGGCTTTCTATCCTTAAGTCGATGTCTGCGCATCGGTTGTGCTTAAAAAATTTTGAATTTTTTACGGCCGATTTATCGGCCCCCATACTTCAATACCCATCATCAAAGAATATCTTGGGCTGCTGGGCATTTGAAAGACGCTTCTACTTCGTATCCTCGTGTTTTATCCACCTAGGTGCCCCCCGAGCCGATTCTTTCAAGTAATTGAGGGTATCGGCTTTTCAGGTATTCCCTGTTGGATCAAATGCTGAACCCAGGCAGAATGTATGGTGAGGATAATTTTGGCCGATTGCTGGAATCGGCCTCCACGTTGCTTGCTCGATGAAGGTTTTTGCAATGTTCCTCCATAAATCCTTGGGGCCGATCACTTGGATCGGCATCGCCACGTTTGTCCATCGATGTTGCTCTTGTTACACGGTCAGGCCGGTGGATAAAACCAGCCTAACCCCGTTCTTTGTCACGTCGATGCGCTCGCAATCGTCCAAATTGATGCCTGAGAGTGGCTCTTGGCCTGATGTCTCCCAAACGTCCATGCCAGCCGTTGAAATCTCGGCTGAATCATCTGCGTGGACGACTTCTACTTCATCCCCATCCCACTGTATTAGGCATTGGTGCATCGTGGATGGAATGCAACAGTTGGCGTGGATCCAATCTCTCCCTAGTAGGACAGCATAGGAGCTCTTGCTGTCAACGATAAAGAACGTCGTAGGGACGGTTTTCCTTCCTACGGTCAGATCCACGTTCAGAACACCTTGTGCGTCAGATGCCTGGCCGTTGAAATCGCTCAGTGTCACATTGGTCTCGATCAGATCCGAGCTAGAGCGTCCCAACCGACGTAGCATGGAGTATGGCATAATGTTGACTGCCGCTCCGGTGTCCACCAACATCTTGTTAACAGGCTGCCCATTGATGTAACCTCGCAAGTACAGGGCCTTCAGATGCCTGTAGCTTCTCTCTCGTGGCTTCTCAAAGATGACCGGCCGTGGGCCGCAGTCAAGTTGTGCCACAGGTGCTTCGTCTAATCCTGGAGCACTAAACTCCGTTGGAAGAATGAACACCATGTTTGTACCAGCCGATGTCTCATCATCGACTTTCCTTTGCTTGGGGCGCCACTCTTTCCTTTGTGGCCGACCTTCTTCATCCAGGGTCCGCTGAACTTTAGCGGCCAGATCAGGCCGCGCCTTCCTCAACGTGTGCAGGTATAACCTTTCAGCTTCCTCCAACCCACGTAGACGCTGAACCCTTCGCTTTTGGGAACGGCTGAGCCCATCAGGGCACCACCTTGGCCGATGATACTTGTCTTCTTCTTCATCATCGTCCTCTAGTTCCTCGAGATCTTCCACCCGAGCGGACTCAGCATGCTTGTTCTGAGGCGGGAGAGGCCCTAGACGTTTGAACATGGACACGTTAGCTGCATCCTTCTTTTGTTTGCATTACAGGCGCTTGCCGATTGTTGGCAATCGGCTCATTCCTGAATCCCAGCGAGTGTACCGAAGAAGGGGCAGTCCCAGTGCCTATCCACGTCGTCTTGCTCCCTCGACTTTTCCTTAGCGTGGCGCTCATATCCCTCCTCATCGCGATCATGCCGACGATGTCTCCTGGCTTCTCTAGCCAGACGATCTCTTTCATCATCATCGATGGATCGTCGGCGTTGGTCATACTGACTCACGTACTTGTTGAGGAGGTGATCAGAGAGAGGTCGCTGATATCTTATGTTCTTCACTTCTCCCTCTGTGACGTAGCGCTTGCCGTCGTGGCGGAGCCGATCGCGTGGAGCGGCTCCCTCTGTGTCCTTGCTATGAGAGCAGCTGCCCTCGTCTCCATCCTTGCCAGAGTGGTGTCCAGGTCCTACCATGTTGATATTGCACGAGAAATCTGGCTGGCACCCTCCATGGTAAGTATACTCCACCAAATTAACGGCGGGGAAGGGGTGTGTGTCGACCTTCATGGCGTACTGGTTGAAAATTAGCCGCCCTTTTTCTATCGCCATTTGGATCTGCTGACGCCACACCTGCGGTAGTTAGTGGCGTGGGTGAACGTGTTATGCCACTTGCGGTATGGCTTTCCGTTCAACTCCTCGCACCGTGGGGATCTTGTGGCCTTCGGGTACCTTTAGGCTGCTTCTCCGTGAGTAAGAGGTCGAAAATCTGCTCGGCTTTGGTCACGTCGAAGTCGAACCCTTTTGGAGGGCCTTGTGGCTTAACCCACTTGCAGGACACGGGGCTTGCCGCCCGAGTCCATTCAGCCACTGCTACCTCTCGATCTCCAGCAGCACCTTCATCCTCGTCTGCCTCAACCAGGACCACCACACGCTTGAATTTGTCCTGGTAAACATCCGGGTGGCGCTGTTCATATGTCGACGGCCTCGCACCATGTGCGCCAATGAAGGGTAGTCCGCTTGGGAGGCCACGTCCTTGATCGATGATGAGAGACCCACCACCGCCAACTCGATCGCTTCTTTTTCACTTACGTGAACCGAATAGCATCGGTTCCTAACGGTCCCGAAGCGCTGGATGTATTCGACACCGTTTCCCCGCGCTTATGTCGTACTTGTGCTAGATCGGCAATACCAGCCTCGGAAGCCTCTCGAGTGATACCGTATGTGGAACTCGCTCTTCCAATCGCTTCCGGGTCCGGATTGAGTTCGGTGGCAGCGATGTGTACCACCCGAAAGCCGATCCTGTGAGGGACTCGTGCGAAGAACCTCACACGCAGCTCGTCCGATGCTCGAGATCGTGCCCGACTGTGCCAAATATTGGCCGACATGCTCGATGGAGCTGGAACCATCCGATCCACTAAACTTTGTGAAGTCGTGGAGCCGATATTTGGGTGGTAGCGGGATCAATTCGTACTCGTTGGGGTACGGCTTGGTATAGCCGATTGTCCTCCTTTTCGGCATCATGCCGAACTAATCTTTCAGAATTGTACAAATCTGATCCGCGGTGATGGCTGAAGGTGTCGAACCCTGAAGATTCGCCGGGGTGGCATACTTAGCCAGCCATGCTTGCTTTTCCAGCTTCGAGCCAACTGCAGGAGCTGAGCTCGGAGGTTTGTCGGAGTGGCGTACTTAGCTAGCCACGTACGCTTCTCAAGATCCGTTGCCGACGTTCCTCCTCGCTCGTTCCGAAGTCCCTGCCGTTGCAGCTCGGTTCGAGAGTGCCCGATTCATGCGGCCTCGGCACGTATGCGCACGTGTATCCGTGCGGGATCTCCTTGGGCGCCTCATGTAGGAATTGGTAGTCACTAGGGTCACCACCAATCTTGTAGACGACGTATGCCGATGAGTTCGGCACTTCTAGTGCTGCCAACGCGAACGGTAGCGGTGGACGGGACTGGAGCGGCATCTCTCCTTGGTAAGTCCCCGCAGCCGGTCCTGACGGAGAGTACTGATGGCTCATGATTTCCTGGATCACGCGCGAGCGACACGCTCCAAAGTGTTCACCGGGCTCTCGGAGTGGCGGTGCAGCGAATGAGCCACCATGAAGTTGATCTCCTGACGCGGCGACCCGGTGCGTTCTTCCGACGGGGAGGACAGGTCCACTCCATCGAGCGCGCCTTCGGGTGAGAACCCCTTCCACCCGATGCCGGAATGTGTTGCGGTCGAAACCCACCGGCGGGCAGCGACGGGCAACACCGTAGAGCCGGGAACAACTCGGGGCTGCGGCTGGCCCTGGTCCCTCGGAGCGATGGCCCGCAAAGCCTTCGCGCACACGTCCGATGCTGATGCAAGGGCGTGCCACCTGACCTATACCTGGTCGGGAAGGTGTTGGATGATGCCTCGCTTAGTTTCCTGCATGGCATACACGTAAACATTAAATACGAGCCTCGATCGGCTCTCGAGTTATCTCCGTGAATCGGCTCAAAGAGCCGATCCACCCATGATTCGTACGAGGTGTACGAATATATGGTGGTCCTGCTTGATCAAGATAAAGCCGAAGCGATCTACGACGATTTAGGGTTTTCACCGCATAATCGGATCATCCTACTCACGATTGGGCCTCGCGCTCGCGTACGGTGATCGTAAGCCGATCCTAGACAGGGCCTAAAAACCAACACGAGGTTGATCCCCGGAACATCCCTGTCTAGGGCTAGCAAACGACACCCTACACGCCGCTGGATCCTCCAACCCTTTGTAAGGCCTAACTATTGCGGATATTAAACTAATCCTTGAAGAACAAGGAGCAACCGTAACGGATCGGATCTACTAAACAATGATCAAGCGGGGTGCCGCCCCTACACCTAAGATAGGTGTAAGGGCGGCTAGATGTATAAGGGTTGCACTACGACAGCATATGATACGAAGAACAATGCTAACCCTAACACATCTAAGATAACTACGTTGCTCTCCATCAAAAAGGCTTCAGCACGAGCAACGCATGAACAACGTGATAGGCTTATGCTGCCTAGATCGCAAGATGCGATCTAGGCAGCATGGTGCTTACCAGGAGAAACCCTCGAGACGAAGGAGTTGGCGATGCGCCGAGATTGATTTGTGTTGAACGTTGGTTGTTGTTTATTTCATAAACCCTAGATACATATTTATAGTCCGGGGGACTTTCTAATTCGAGCGTGCACCTAACCGTGCACGGGTAAAACTCTAACTTCTAAACGACACGTACCCTACTACGTTACAGATACACGGGCAATTTAGCCCAAACTTGGTGCACAAGGCCGAGTCATGTATTCCTTCTATATATATAATCTTCAAGCCCATCTTGATCGCGGCCCACCTCTGACTCGGTCAAATTCTGGTGATAACAGTGCCTTCCATTTCAGCAAATCCGAGTAGTGCAGCCCAGCTTTTTCGGACCATTATCGCATCCGGGGTACAGCCGACTTTCTCCGATCCTCTAACATGCGATCCAAATTCTCCCTCTACTTTTCAGTTTCGCAGCTGTCTCCGTGCATCAGCAATGGTCCGACCAAGATCATCAACGGGCTCATCACGTGCCTCTTCTTCACCTTCCCCTTCACCTTCCCCTTCACCTTCGAGCATCCTCCATGAAAGTATCACCGAAATGAGCAAGATAGTTTTCATCGATGAAATCATCCCCTTCTTCATCTTCTTCCATTATAACCCCTCTTTCTCCATGCTTGGTCCAACAATTATAGCTTGGCATGAAACCGTGCCGAAGCAGGTGCGGGTGAACTTCTCTTGAGGAAGAGTAACCCTTTTGATTGTTACGATCAACACATGGACGGATAACAAAACCCTTCCGCTTGTTCGCATTAGCCACTATGAGGAAATCTTTCAAACCCGTAGTGAACTCGCCGGAGAGTCGGTTACCGTACATCCATTGCCGATTCATCCGCATTATTATAATATAAAATATATAATTAACCATCATGAATTTGTTAAACTAACTAGCTACAAACAATAGAAATTAAACAATGAACTACACACATGCATATTTTATCAATGACACATATATATGAAAGGTTCAAGTTGCTAACCGCGATCGAGGAGGAAAAAATAAATGAGGAAGCTCAAGTGTTGCTCCGACACTTCATATCATGTTTGTTTCATGCTCTTGGGGCATTTCATCAAACACTTTGTGTGCATAAGAGGAGCCAAAAGCAAACCTACACCACCTTGTGAAGTTTGTGAAGAGAAGTGGCACCAAATGGCTAAGTGTTGTGGGCTGAACGGTATATGTAGGGGTGTGGGCTGAACTCGAAGAATCGCAACATAAGATAGCATGAGATCAACATAAGATAGCTAGATCGGCAATACCAGCCTCGGAAGCCTCTGAGTGATACTGTATGTGGAACTGCTCTTCCAACTGCTTCCAGGTCCGGATTGAGTTCGGTGGCAGCGATGTGTACCACCCGAAAGCCGATCCCGTGAGGGACTGTGCGAAGAACCTCACACGCAGCTCGTCTGATGCTCGAGATCGTGCCCAGCTGTGCCAAATATTGGCTGACATGCTCGATGGAGCTGGAACCATCTGATCCACTAAACTTTGTGAAGTCAGGGAGCCGATATTTGGGTGGTAGCGGGATCAATTCGTACTCGTTGGGGTACGGCTTGGTATAGCCGATTGTCCTCCTTTTCGGCATCATGCCGAACTAATCTTTCAGAATTGTACAAATCTGATCCGCGGTGATGGCTGAAGGTGTCGAACCCTGAAGATTCGCCGGGTGGCATACTTAGCCAGCCATGCTTGCTTTTCCAGTTCCGAGCCAACCGCAGGAGCTGAGCTCCGGAGGTTTGTCGGAGTGGCGTACTTAGCTAGCCACGTCCGCTTCTCAAGATCCGTTGCCGACGTTCCTCCCCGCTGTTCCGAAGTCCCCGCCGTTGCAGCTCGGTTCGAGAGTGCCCGAGCCATCGCAGTCTGGCACGTATGCGCACGTGTATCCGTGCGGGATCTCCTTGGGCGCCTCATGTAGGAATTGGTAGTCACTAGGGTCACCACCAATCTTGTAGACGACGTATGCCGATGAGTTCGGCACTTCTAGTGCTGCCAACGCGAACGGTAGCGGTGGACGGGACTGGAGCGGCATCTCTCCTTGGTAAGTCCCCAGAGCCGGTCCTGACGGAGAGTACTGATGGCTCATGATTTCCTGGATCACGCGCAGAGCGACACGCTCCAAAGTGTTCACCGTGCTCTCGGAGTGGCGGTGCAGCGAATGAGCCACCATGAAGTTGATCTCCTGACGCAGCGACCTGGTGCGTTCTTCTGACGGGGAGGACAGGTCCACTCCATCGAGCGCGCCTTCAGGTGAGAACCCCTTCCACCTGATGCCAGAATGTGTTGCGGTCAGAAACCCACCGGCGGGCAGCGACGGGCAACACCGTAGAGCCGGGAACAACTCAGGGCTGCGGCTGGCCCTGGTCCCTCAGAGCGATGGCCCGCAAAGCCTTCTGCGCACACGTCCGATGCTGATGCAAGGGCGTGCCACCTGACCTATACCTGGTCAGGAAGGTGTTGGATGATGCCTCGCTTAGTTTCCTGCATGGCATACACGTAAACATTAAATACGAGCCTCGATCGGCTCTCGGGTTATCCTCGTGAATCGGCTCAAAGAGCCGATCCACCCATGATTCGTACGAGGTGTACGAATATATGGTGGTCCTGCTTGATCAAGATAAAGCTGAAGCGATCTACGACGATTTAGGGTTTTCACCGCATAATCGGATCATCCTACTCACGATTGGGCCTCGCGCTCGCGTACGGTGATCGTAAGTCCGATCCTAGACAGGGCCTAAAAACCAACACGAGGTTGATCCCCGGAACATCCTGTCTAGGGCTAGCAAACGACACCCTACACGCCGCTGGATCCTCCAACCCTTTGTAAGGCCTAACTATTGCGAGATATTAAACTAATCCTTGAAGAACAAGGAGCAACCGTAACGGATCGGATCTACTAAACAATGATCAAGCGGGTGCCGCCCTACACCTAAGATAGGTGTAAGGGCGGCTAGATGTATAAGGGTTGCACTACGACAGCATATGATACGAAGAACAATGCTAACCCTAACACATCTAAGATAACTACGTTGCTCTCCATCAAAAAGGCTTCAGCACGAGCAACGCATGAACAACGTGATAGGCTTATGCTGCCTAGATCGCAAGATGCGATCTAGGCAGCATGGTGCTTACCAGGAGAAACCCTCGAGACGAAGGAGTTGGCGATGCGCCGAGATTGATTTGTGTTGAACGTTGGTTGTTGTTTATTTCATAAACCCTAGATACATATTTATAGTCCGGGGGACTTTCTAATTCAGGCGTGCACCTAACCGTGCACGGGTAAAACTCTAACTTCTAAACGACACGTACCCTACTACGTTACAGATACACGGGCAATTTAGCCCAAACTTGGTGCACAAGGCCGAGTCATGTATTCCTTCTATATATATAATCTTCAAGCCCATCTTGATCGCGGCCCACCTCTGACTCGGTCAAATTCTGGTGATAACAGTGCCTTCCATTTCAGCAAATCCAGTGTGCAGCCCAGCTTTTTCAGACCATTATCGCATCCGGGGTACAGCGACTTTCTCTGATCCTCTAACATGCGATCCAAATTCTCCCTCTACTTTTCAGTTTCGCAGCGTCTCCGTGCATCAGCAATGGTCCGACCAAGATCATCAACGGGCTCATCACGTGCCTCTTCTTCACCTTCCCCTTCACCTTCCCCTTCACCTTCAGCATCCTCCATGAAAGTATCACCGAAATGAGCAAGATAGTTTTCATCGATGAAATCATCCCCTTCTTCATCTTCTTCCATTATAACCCCTCTTTCTCCATGCTTGGTCCAACAATTATAGCTTGGCATGAAACCGTGCCGAAGCAGGTGCAGGTGAACTTCTCTTGAGGAAGAGTAACCCTTTTGATTGTTACAGTCAACACATGGACAGATAACAAAACCCTTCTGCTTGTTCGCATTAGCCACTATGAGGAAATCTTTCAAACCCGTAGTGAACTCGCCGGAGAGTCGGTTACCGTACATCCATTGCCGATTCATCTGCATTATTATAATATAAAATATATAATTAACCATCATGAATTTGTTAAACTAACTAGCTACAAACAATAGAAATTAAACAATGAACTACACACATGCATATTTTATCAATGACACATATATATGAAAGGTTCAAGTTGCTAACCGCGATCGAGGAGGAAAAAATAAATGAGGAAGCTCAAGTGTTGCTCCGACACTTCATATCATGTTTGTTTCATGCTCTTGGGGCATTTCATCAAACACTTTGTGTGCATAAGAGGAGCCAAAAGCAAACCTACACCACCTTGTGAAGTTTGTGAAGAGAAGTGGCACCAAATGGCTAAGTGTTGTGGGCTGAACGGTATATGTAGGGGTGGGGCCTTTAGTCCCGGTTGGCCTGGCCAACCGCGACTAAAGCGCCTCACGTGCACCAGCTGGCCACCGAGCGCCCTGGGCCCAGGCCTTTAGTCGCGGTTCGGGAGGCGAACCGCGACTAAAGACTCCATTAGTCGCGGTTCCTATACTTTCGCGACTAATGGGGCTGGACGGAAGCCTCTTTTTCTACCAGTGCCAGTAGTAGAGCGTCGAAATTTCTTTTTTTTTCCGGCTTTTTCCTGCATATTATACTGTATATTTATACGTTGTCCAGTACAATTGATATTTATACAGATTTAGTATGCATGCAACATGAAAAACACATATAGCTAAGTCTTGTTTCGGTATCAATACACAAATAGCCAATTCTCCTTTCGAAATCATGATTCATACAATACAACACCAAACGAAGTTCTAGAAGTGACAAAGTTAGAATTCTCGACGTAGTCGCAAGTGTCATACACCTCAAAATCTAGCTACTAACCAAAACTACGACCAAATAGAGCATGATCATGGTCTTCATCTGGTTCCTCTCATCTCTCCCGCTAGATATCACATGTATCTTTCTTCCGCCTCTGCCCTATTGTGGTACCCATTGAAGTTGTTGCCGCTGAAATAGTGCATCTGTCTCCCACAATCTTCCCAATCGTTGTAGACTCCAAGAACTCTACCCTTTTACACGACATACATCGGCATCTCTATGCACAAGACAAATAAAATGTCAGTAGAAAAATCATAAATGATATATATGCAACATATAAGTATGACACGAAAAGCCATTGCAGTTAATTAAGAAGTGCCAACTCAAATGAGATCCAAGTAGGATCAACTAAATAATGTACCTCATAATTTTTAGTTGACAAACACTATACATTCTAGGGATAGGGTCAGCGAACCAAGTAGGATGCATAAGAGATTTATATTTTTGTGCCATCCCACCAGGATCGCTAGCACCACCTTAGGATCACATGTAGTGACCAAACATTTAATCATCGGCACACTCTAAGAAATACCAAAGTAAATGAAGAAAGCCAACTCAAATAGGAATCAAGTAGGATCAACTAAATAAATGCTTCATACTTTTTTGGTCGAAACACATATTAACATTCAGGGATGGCGTAAGTGAGACCAAATAGGATACACAAGCAATTGATATTTGTGTCATCACACCAGGCTCACTTGCGCCACCCCCGGGTGGCGTGACAAAACATTTTAATCATCGAAACTCTCTCGAAGAAAGACCAAAGTAAACGAAGAAGGCCAACTCAAATAGGAGCCAAGTAAGATCAACTAAACAAATTCCTCATACTTTGTTGGTCGAAACACATATTAGTATTCAGGGATGGCGTAAACGAGGCCAAGTATGATGCACAATGTTTTTTCTTTGATCAACGGATGAGTAGTCGCCTAGGAACTTGTATCTTTCGTGCAACCTTGTAAGGAGCGGGACTCGCAAATGATTTTTTCTCTTCCATCGGATGTCCGTTTCGTTAAGATTGACGACGTCTCGGAGAATTGCTTCTAGTTGGTTATCGTACCCCCTCGCGACGTCCTTAGGATCTGTCAACGTCGGCAAACCACTTTTGAGGTCCACCGCTAAGACTGTGTCTCTGCAAGTGGGGACCGTGTTTGGGCGCATTTGCTTCCGCGGACGCTTGGCGCCACTTGTCCTGTTGAAACTACCCCCGGCGGCGCCACTAGTCCCTGCGCCACTAGCCCCAGCGACGCCACTTGTCTCGACGCCAGTACCCCCGGCAGCGTCACTTGTTTCTTCGCCCCCAATGACATCCTCCAACTCATGGTTGTTTGTAGCTAGTGGATTATCTTGCTGAGGCTACGCCGATGACTTCAAGAAATAGTGATGGTAGTGAAAGTCCAAGTCTTGATGAGTAGACCCGGCGCCGACGTCGTCATTGGGGTGTCCAGAATACGACGTGGTGGCTAGCACTAATCAAAGATGAAAGCTATTGGCAAACCTAACAGTGAAGGAAAAATCTGCATGACCTTTGCTCAAAAATAAAGGTCATGTGAAGTGCTAGATTTGTCGCAACGAACGTGAATCAACGTCCTGACAACTTAATAGCAACTCAATCCTTGTAAATGTACATAATTGCAAACATATATAGAAGCTTCAACAACTTCATTATGGCAACATCAGCAACACCATAACCATAACCATAACCATTACCATTACCATTACCATGACCAAATCATGGCAACAACATCAGCAGCATAACCAACATCATCAGCCAATTCATTTCCATTTTCATTTTCATAGCACCATAACCAACATCAGCAACATCATTTTCATACCACCATAACCAACATCAACACCACCATAGCAAATTCACTAGCTCATTACCAAAATTTTATTATTTATTGTTGGTGCTCATTTCAGAGAGCATTTTGACTAAAAAAATCTAGGCATCAGGAGCATATTCTATAAACATTTTCAGAGAGCTAAAAAACATTTATTTCCAAAGAGAAATTTCATTTTTAGGAACCATGAATATTTAGGAACCATTTATTTTAAGAGAGCTAAAAAAACATTGAACCAGGAACGAGGACTACAAATTTCATTTTCATTTCAGAGAGCAATTTGAGATGGCATTTTCATTTTATTTCTGGAGAGCATTTCATTTTTATTTCCAGAGAGTATTTCATTTTAAGTACCAATATACAAATTCAGAGAGCATTTTCATTTTCATTTTTATTTTCAAAGACCATTTCATTTTTAATTACAAGTATACAAATTCAGAGAGCATCTTAATTTTATATTCATTTTTATTTTCAGACAGACTTTAAAGTAGCGGTATACAAATTGAGAGAGCATTTTCATTTTTATTCTAGTTGCAACATTACAGAGAGCATTTCCTTTTTATTTCCAAAGAGTGTTTTATTTTCATTTTTATTTCCAAAGAGCATTTCATTTTTAAGTACCAGTATCTAAATTCAGAGAGCATTTGTGATATTTCAATTTTTAAGCTAAATGTCATTTAACAGTACTTGTCTCTACCCAATAGTACTTGTCTCTTGAATTGCAACAGTACCAGCTGAATTTCACTGCCCAACAGTACATAAGTTGTATACTTGTCTCTGAATTTTACTAGCATAGAGTTTTAAGAATTTTTGACATTTTCATCAAGAGTTTTACAAATTGAAATCCTATGAATCCTAGCCTGAACCCTAGCACAACAGAGGATAGGGGAGGGGAGAGGGAAAGGGAGAGGGAGAGGGAAGGGGAGATGGGTCCTCACCGAGGGAGATGGTGGCGCACGGCTCGTACTTCTCCAACGGCGGCGCCAACGTCCCCTACTCCTCCTCTCTGCGGCAGAGAAATCGACACACGGTCCTGCTCCGGGGGCTCCGCAGTGATGGACGGCGGCGTACGGGGGCTGGTGGCGGGGGTGGTGGTGGATGATGGGGGTGGCAGCGGACGGAGGGGGATGGCAGACGCGGCGCTCGAGCGGGGTATTTGGGGCGTGGGGGTGCAGGGGAAGAGAAAGGAATTTAGGGTGGTGCGGGGAGAAGAGAAGGGTTAAACCGCTAAGTCCCTGGTATAGCCTTTCAGGTTCACCCCCAGCGCACCATACTATGTGTGCTAAGGGGATAAACTACCCGGCGCACATATAGCCTTAGATGCCGGTGGTAAACCTGGACGGCTATACCTAGGACTTATTCTTTTCTGTTTTTGTTTCTGTTTTTTTTCTTTCATTTTCAGTTCTTTTTATTTTATATTTATTTTTCTTTTATTCATTTTCTTTTATCCTTCCAAGGTAAAATATGAGTTATATATTTCAAAAATATAACATTAGAAAATTTAGATGTTATACATTTCAAATAAAGTTTGTTAGTCTTGTGCGTATTTCGGTCTAGGTCCTCAACTTGACATTCATAATATGACTTATATATTACAAAAAATGTAACATTAGATATGTCATACATTGCAAATAAAATTTTACATCATCGGGAAGAGTGTTTCACTTTCTTCTTCCTTTTTTTGCTTAGATGTCATACATTTCAAATAAAGTTTGTTAGTCTTGTGCGTATTTCGGTCTAGGTCCTCAACTTGACATTCATAATATGACTTATATATTACAAAAAATGTAACATTAGAAACTTTATATGTCATACATTGCAAATAAAATTTTACATCATCGGGGAAGAGTGTTCACTTTCTTCTTCCTTTTTTTGCTCTCCGTTGAATAATTTACCCCCATGTCGTGACTTCTTCTTTCGAAGGGTCGACATGACCTAGGTTGCGTGGTTCTGCTTCTTCTTGTGGTGTATGTTGCGTCATCATCATCGTATTCTTCCATCATTGGGTATCTGACCTGGCCGTCAAAGTCTTCCATGTTGGCGACTCTAGTCATTCCGACGATGGTCCTCTTGCCTCTCCTCGCGACAACACGGCTAGGCCTGGATTGGTCGGTTATGAAGAAGCATTGGTCCACGTGTTTAACCAATACCCATGGATCATTTTGCACGGTGTCGTTCGTGGACTTTGATTTGTTGGCTTCGGGTAAAACATAGTGGTGAAATACCGGTCTTATTTTGTGACACTCTTATCCCTTTTGGCAATGAACATTGACACCTTCTCCCCAGCACCTTCTCCCCAGCGTAGCTGAGCTCCCAGATTTTCTCGATCCTTCCGTAGTATCTAGTCTTTACATCATCCATATAGGATTCCATCTTTACCGCCGAGTTCTGGTAATCGTTGTTCTTGTCTTCTTCCTTCGTGTAGAATGTGAACCCGTTGATACCGTACGCTTGGTAAGTCATGATGTTGGGCGCGGTGCCATGTGACAAGACCAATACTAGTTTATCTTCGTCACAAGTCATTGGTGGGGAATTACCATCAATGTGGCCTTTGAACCAGCGCAAGAAAGAGGAGTTGTGCTCTCTGAATATTTCTACTCCCGTCATCGGCTAGCCACTATTCGCTAACCTGGTTTTGTGCTCTCTAAACCAATGATCGATCGAGTCAATGTGTTGTAATGCTACTAAGTTGGCCCTATCAAAGTTGGAAGTCCGACAAAACATGTGCACGTGCAACTCCCTCCTTCCATTTTTGTGGCCTACTATGACGCCCCGGAACCGGTACCCTGAGGATTCCAGCGATCCCGCCGAAATCCGCACGATATCGATTCTGAGATGCCCTCCGAAACGACGTGCGCGAAGAATCACACACGTGATGCCAGAGGAATTAACACGAGCGGTAACATTACAACATGATTACAATAGAGCCCACAAGAAACAGATATATTACAACAACGACTTCAATGAGTCGAGATACAAATATACAAGATCCGAATCATACAGAAATGTTGAATGCGTCCGGGTATGGACAATATACAAATTGGACTAAGAGTCCTGAAGATAATCAGTGGCGTCCATAACCCTTCCTAGGCCAAGCCAGAAGGGTAACCTTGCTAACATCGTCATCTCGTACCTGTCGAAGTCGGGCCATCGGTTGCCGACAAAAGGGGGAGGAGACAAAAAGAAGAAAGGCGAGGGTAAGTACCATGGCACGTACTTGCGAGACAAGACCAGCTGTGCTCACTGGTGGGTGGTATGAACATCGTCCGGCTACATGGTGGAGTTTAGCGGCAGCAAAGCAACTAACCAATAGACACACACTATAACACTCGTCTATTTAGAGGAGATAAGAGAGCGCATAAAATAACAGTTATATACTCTGAAATCATAACCCATCTGATGGATTCCCCCTTTACTAGGAAGAAGTACTAACAAGAGCACTCACACGGTTGACAAATTTTATTAGGTATCACTTATAGTGATGCTAATTTACTACGCAAGTTATTAACAAATTATTAGCAGCCATCATAAAGGTGTAAGTTGTTCTATAATCAAGCCATATAATTCCAAGTCGTCCATAACCGCGGACACGGCTTATCGATAAGATGTACACCCTGCAGGGGTTGCCCAAATGTAACCATACGCATGCCCGACCCGCTTACGACAGGCGATGTCTCACAACAAGACCATTCTCAGTTCAACAAGAAAGTCTACGGGGGCCACCCGACTAAGCTACCCGTATCGAAGTTCGGCCGTACTCCGAAGCAGACTCAGCGTTTGCGTTAATGGCTAGGCGTGCGAACCACACGCTTCGCTAAACGTTCTGCGGGGTACAATACATAATATAAACACTCAAAGGCAACATAATATAAACACCTGAAGGCAACAATAAGTAAAGCATGGTATAGGCAAATAAAAACAAGGTTGTGGCCCCCTTTTCAACTATCTTGAGAAAAGCTAAAGGGTGAGGGGGTCCTGATAAACATCCCCACGTACGTGTAGAGCGCTCAATCTCGGGACAGATAACAAGAACTCGGGTCCTAGGCGACATTAGCGAGACAAAGATCTGATGCTTTCGCAAAGGGACTCACATATGCCACTACTTACAATTTTAGTTGTTAACAATAAAGTAAAGTGTGATTATCTCCAACAACTGATATATAGCATGTGATAACCTCCCAACAACCCAACAAATATAGAGATAACATCAGATCCCTAAATATGCGCTACGAGTCGCAAGGCTCAACCAACAAACAATGGCGATAGGTGGTGGATATTTAACACGGTTCATATGGATAACAATGTAATAGGAGTCGTGACTCGAAGAATCGCAACATAAGATAGCATGAGATCAACAAGCAAGAAACTGTAAAATGGGTGAAGAGGTGGGCTCGCCTGTGAAAAGCTGAAGAAGAACTTGTCGGAGAACTCGTCGTATCTCACATCATCACTTCGTGGTCCTATCCGGAAAGAAGCAAATACTGGAACAAACACAACGGATGCAATTCTTAAAACTACGAATAAAGAAGATCCAGCATGATCAAATGCATGCATGCCATGGCAGATATGATAAGATGCACTTATCCGGATGAAGCGCAGTCCGTACCCCGGACAACCAGTTTAGGTTAGAGTTCCAGTTTCTACCGACAAAGTTAAAGGGTTGGTTAACATGGCAAGCATGGCAGGGTGTGCTACTTCCAATTTAAACGGAGCGGGGAAACCAAGTCAGTGTTCCGAGATACTCTGGGGGATGCAATTATGGTGAAACATACACGAACTACATGGTACGACAAGATGCGAGATGCAAACAGATGAATGGATGGCATAATCATGTTCAACACATTTTTTTGATCAATTTTCATACATAACTTATTTTGTTTCGAGTTAGCATTTGAAAGATATGAATTATACAAGTTATAACACATTTTCTGAAAATTCTAGAAAACAGAGAGAAAGGGAAAACTTTTCTCACCCAGGAGGGGCTAGCCTGAGCGGCTGACTCGCGGGGCAAGGCGGTGCTGAGATGTCGCTGATGAGGCAGGGGCTCCGGATTGGTTCTCCAGAGATGCAGGGGGCTGATCGCAAGATTCCCTGCATATGAGAACCACGGGTTGAGCTAGAAAGGTTCCACGGGCCTTTGCATAAACAGACGAGATCCAGATCTGTGTGGATTTTTCTCACCGAGAGGGAAGTCAGCCGGAGAGTGTAATAACCCAGAACATAGGAACAACGAAGGGTAGATTTAGAAATGGGATGTGCATTTCATCGCAAAACGGGGGAAATTTTCGCGCCTTATTGCAACTAAACCTAAGAGGGATCGAGGTTCTCTCTCATTTTGCACTTAGGGTTAGGCAATGTGAGTTAGGGAAATTTCGACATGATCTCTTTTGTATCTTGTTGATTTGGGGAATTGATTTCATTTGACAAGTGTTAATACATTTAACAATAATTGAACAATATAAAAGTATAATTCATAATTTAAAACACAACTTATGAACAACTTTGAAGTTCAAATTGAATATTAAATACAATCTTTAATTCAGAATTTAAACATTACATAAATCCAAAAGCTCATAAACAAAAACTTGGGCTTTATTGATATCAACACAGATTACAAAGTCTTTACAATATTCTTGATACAAGAATTGATAAATAAGAAACAGAAATAAAAATGAAGATTACAATTTGATTCCTAAACTAAAACCTAGACTATATAACTTGAAGTATATCTTCTGGTCATGTACATTTTCAAAACCTGCAAGAAAAAGAACCAACACTAGCCAGAACATAAGTGTTAACACAATATTCAGTTTGGACAGTTAGTAAACAACACAATATTCAGTTTGGACAGAACCAAGTGACATGCACACTTGTGCTTGTCCAAAACCAGGACGAGCACAAGATAAGGGCAGCGAGCAGACCAAACCCGAGCACACACCAGGGGCTCAAGTTTCAAGCATATGAGAGCACACGACTCAAGTGTGTCGGGCAGCAACAGCAAGGCCATGCATCAGCTTAGTCACTAAAGCAGCCAGGCTTGTGTGTCAATGCAAGGATAGAAGCAGGGCTCATATAAAAGCAACACAAACCCTAGAAATTGTAGCAGCCGACCAGATAAGGAATTCACCAGGTAAGGGTGAAGCTAGAACACAGAGTTCATCCTGTTCTTGAGCAAGAACAGAACAAAACCACACAACCACTTAAACCACCAGAAATCATGGTGACCTAGAAGATCATCCAAGATCTGGAGGTGAAGGGCTGTGAACAAACCACAAGTCTGCATCAACACAAAATCTCATACTAGGAGCTGGAACAAGGTATACCAAGTTCCTGGAGCAGATCCAATGGATCTAATCCATCATATGCATAAGCATGGGATGAGCAGATGCTCATATGGGTAGATCATCACCTGGTTTTCACCAAGGATTACTGCTGATCAAAAGCTACTAAGACAGAAACCATCCAGATACAAATCATGTGCACAGAAGCTAGAAAGCATGCACAGATGCACACTAGCAAGATCACATGCACAGATAGCACCAGTAGATAGCATAGATTAGCAGCTAAGACTACACAGAAGATCCTAAGCAAGCAACCATCAGAAACCCTAGATTTCTTCACAGGCAAGCATATTGGCATTCATACTTACTATGATCCCCTAATATGCAAGCAAAGTTGAGTAGCCAACAAGATCCAACCAACTAGGTGAGCAACCAGTCAGTAGCAAGGCTACTGAGGTCACATCACACTTAGCACCAAATAAGAGCAAGACAAATAGATCACATCACTATCCAGAAATGGATTCAGAGTTTAATTGCTTGTAAAAGAATCATGAACAGCAAACTCATATACAAGCAAGACATTTAAATCATCAATGCCTAAGCAGTTCATCATAATCAAGTAATCCAAGCATGAATTTATTACAGATCCATGCTAAGCATGACAGTAGCATACTGTTAAGCAATACAATTTCATTCATGGCCACTAGAGCAAGTCTAGATAGCTAAAAGTAAGCAACAGCACAAGTAAGCAACAGTACAGTGATGCTTGAGCATCAGCATCACCAGACAAGTGAATCATTTAACCACAGTATTAGCCAGTAAGCCATCACTGACAATCAATTGATCAAATGGATCAATTATAGCAAGCCAGCTACACAGGAAAGTTAGCCAACAGGCAAGGAATGATCCAATGGATCATTAGCTTGCAAAGTAAGTACTGAATCATATCACAGGCACCACTGGCACACACACAAGTGTCACAGATGCATCACAAGTACACCTAGACAAGCAAGCATGATAATCCAGTAAGCATAAGCAAGTCGTAACCAAGCATAGCATGGCATAGATAGCTTTTGAGCAAGCACAGTAGAGCATGGCAAGTACAGAGCATGCTAGGAGCAGCAGAGAAGTAAGCACCGCATAGATAGCAAGCAATTCGACATGTGCCAGTATCAGTAACTGGTAATCTAACCATGAGCGTGCAGTAAACCGAAGCACAGGCAGATTGCACAGCAATAGCATGGCTCTAGATGGTCACAAGACCACCAGAGAGCAACAGATCATGAGGAGGAAGAAGAACAGTGGCAAGGGAGGCGCACAGAAGAGAAGGAGGAGGAGCAGAGGACCTTACCCGCGCCTGGAGGCAGAAGCTATGGCATGGCGAGGCAGTGCCCGCGCGGCCATAGCAGCTGCAAAGCCGGGAAGTCGCCGGCGTTACGCCGACGAACACCACCACAGCGAGCACGAAGCATGGAGACGACGGCACAGGCGCTGCAAGCAGCACCCGCGCCAGGTCGGTCTCGGAGGCGCACACGTCGACGGCGAAGGCGAGAGCTCGTCGGAGACCACCAGATCGCCCATGGCGATTCTCCACGAGATCCAGATGGAGGCGATTCGCCAGGAGAGGACGAGAAGGGAAAAACGGCGCGGACAGATCGATAGATCTGCTCGCGGCGGTTCAGGAGCGGTAGGTGGCTACGGCGGAGGAGGCCGGCGATGGCCGGAGCAGGGCGGCGGCCATGGCGGCGACGCCATCGCCACGGGAGTCGCAGGAGCCTAGGGTTAGGGACGAAGAGAGTGAGAGGGCCGAGTGAGTGAGTGGGTGGGCCGTTCGGCGCCACCAAGCCACTATGGGGCAAGCCGTAATGGGCTGTCCCATGGGCTTTGAGTATTGGGTTGGGCCCAATAGGGGCCAGGGGGCATTTTTGTCTTTTAACAATTATTAAAAGACCAGAACTTTGCCAATTTTTAATAAATAAAATACAATTCTAAAAATCCATTAAAAAATTGGATTTATGAATGAAAAAAAAATAAATCTTAACAAAGATAAAATATGAAATAGAATTTATGAAACAAATTCAAAATTATGAATTTTAAGAATTTAAATAATAACTTGGAATTTAAAATTATTATTTCCTTGTATTTAAAATTCAAGGAAAAATATCAAATAAGTTCAAATACTTATTTTCAAACATTTCAAAATGAAATTCTAATATTCCAAGTCATTTCTATTGCAAAGGGTATTTTTTCCAAGAAAAAAATACTATATTCCTTTTTATTCCAAAAACTATAGAGATAACTTTATAATTTCAAATTATTTTTGGAATGACTAAGGAAATCACCAAGTAAATAGTTTTACTTTGAATTGTTGTACCTTGTGTGAATTAAAATGGTTTATACTTTTAAATCAATTGTAAATTACCGTCAAAGACATAAATCTTAATACAACTCTAAATTGTAATAACTTCACGGGGAAAGGGATTCAACATAAAATAATACATCCATGATTGCATTATTTGGATTTTATAACATTGTCCTTACCGGACAATGATGCTTCTTACAGAACCCGAGGTCCAGGTTCCATCAAGCGCATTGAACTGCACTATCTCGCGAGTCCACGAGCAAGTTCACCCTTGCTCATGTCAATTTGATTATTTTCTACTACTTTAATGCAAAGCTATATACTTATCATTCCTGCATCGCAAATGAAATGTTATTTTCCAACTATGAATATGACTATGTGGATGGCAATGGAACCATGGTATGTGTTGATATGGTGGAGGTTCCATTGCAATGGGTTATATCACCCTAGGATTAAATTACCAATGCCGTCCAGTGATTCTAGCGCCGTACAAACCGCGTTGACCATGAGATCTATAATGGCTCTGGGGAAGCCAGTCGTATCTTTTCCCTTATGCACGCCAACGGATTGGTAGAGCCGGCGGGGTGTTGGAGGCACTGCCGTAGGTTGGGATAGCCTTTTAAATCCCCATCCATTAGTGATGATGGCTCTACGATCTATGAAGGATTGTCCAAAGTACACCATGAGTAAAGCCGTATTATCGGGGAAGTCTACTGGAGGTGTGCGGGTGGACAAAAGGGTGGGTTTGCAGTCGCGGAGAAGGCGGTGTGGGCTTGGATCTTTATACCTGGCCTCACACCAAAGGAAGTGTGAACGGGGGCAAGTCCCTGCGGATGGCAAAAAGGGTGAGATCTCTTGTGGGAAAAGTAACGCACCTCTGCAGAGTGTATCAAATTGTGGCTGTCACTCCTTGTTCCGGGAAGGAACCGCGAACGCGGCGAGAAAGGAACTCCACGAAGTTCTAGTCAACTCGTGAAGACTGACGGGCATAGTTTTCATAATAAAAGCAACCTTTTGAAGAAATGATTGCAAAACATGCATTGACCGGCGATTTCCTGATCAATGGTCGTAGCTAGTGCATCAAACACCTTTTATTCTTTTAGAACTTGCTGAGTACCTCTGTACTCACTTTCTTTCGACACCCTTGCTAGACTGTGATCCGGAAGTGGAGGCTATCAACGATGGAGCACCAGAAGGAAGCTACGAGCTGGTCTACGAAGAACCTGATCTTACCGGCGGAGTGGAAGGCGTAGACTATGGGATAGTCTACGGACCAGATGACACGGAGGTGGAGGAGTAGTGACATACCCTAGTATCATAGAGCCGAGCAACGTAGAACTTACCTAAATAAGTTGTTGAGCTCTCTTTTATATTGTTATGAGTTGTAATCGTACTTATGTAGTATCTTAGGGTGTTCTCACAGGACCTGTGAGAATACCAACTTGTTAAGACAATGTTTGTAATAAAGTATGGAGTGTTATGACCTGCACTGTTTCTGTTGTACCACTCTGAGGGATATGGCAATTTGTGAAGAAGTCCCTTCGCAAAGATCATATCAACGACTTGTATACTACAACATGCAGTGGTATGCTGGGTCACCGCAGAGAGGCTGGCGGGTGGGGCCGGAAGGTGACGTGGCCACCACCGTGGTGAAGCTTGCGCGCTATGCACACCAGGTGCTCGACAGGGTGACGTCGTGCACGTTCCAGGGAGGTGGTCACCGCGGCAGCGAGGAAGAGAGTGGGGAAGGCAGGGGGTCCCGAAAAAGCGCGGTGGCTCTCCAGGTGCGCCTTGATGCGCTGATCCAGAATAGGGTGGTGCCGCCCACTGGAGGTCGCCGGAGCGTTGTCGGTGGTGAGGTGCTGCGGCGGAAGAGCTCGGTCAACACGGGAGAGAGCGAAGCAGGGAACGAGGAGGGGGAAGGAGATGTTCAGGATGTGCGCCTTGTTACCAGGAAACTAGACGTGTTGTCGTTGGCGCCAGGGGAGGTCGACGTTCGCCGGAATCGAAGATGAACTGCCGGTGGCCGGGGATAGGGAAGTTGACCTTGTCGTCGATTGCGGAGGCCCCCGACTCGATTGACTGGACGAGGAGGACCACGACATCGGGGTGGTGCTAATGGTGTCCTTGGAACGGAGAGGGGTGGCCAAAATCAACGGAGTGCCGGTGAGGAGCTTGCGGGGCACTCGGTTGTTACAGAGAAAAAGAGGGGGGAAGAAATGGCGGCGACACGAGGGAGAAGGTGGGAGAGGCTAGGGTTTTCGGTGCGAGGGCGAGGCTAAAAGGGGGAGGCGGGAGCAGGTGGCACGGTGATGCGGTGGTTGTCGGGGGAGACAGCGATGGGAGGACCACGCTCTCCTCGTGTTCACTTTTGTAGAAGAAGACAAGAAGGGATATCGATTCGGTGTTGGGTCAGGAAATGTGGACCAGAAGGAGAAAGGGGAAAGAGGGTTGGGCCGCTGGGTGGCCTGGCCGGAGGGGGAGAGAGGGGGATAGGCCAGAGAGAGGGAGAGAAAGCCAGGGGGTTTAGGGTTTGCTGTTTTTGAAATTTTCCTTTTCTTTTCAAAATGTTTTGTAAACTTTTTAAATTAATTCGAATAATTTGAATTTTGAATGCAGAGATAGAGATAGGGAAAGAAAAATAGTTCCAATAACCAATTGGTTAGTTTCAAAGAGTTTGTTTTAGGGTTTTGTAAAATGAAAGGAGAGAGGGGGATTTATTAAAACCATATGAGAGAGAAAATAAGGAGTTAGGGTTTTATAAAATAATTTTATTTTGTTAAAACATGGATGTGATGCATGCATGATGTCATGATGATGCATAAAGTAAAACAACATGTAAAACTATTAGGGGGTCCAACCCTGGGCCGTTACACCTACTCCCTCGAACCTGCGGAGGTGCTTGTTTTTGGTCAAACCAACAGGGTCCTCGACATCTAGATAATTTGAGCAAAAAGAGATACACTCTTCGGTGAGCCAGCCCTGGACGATGCTTCCATCTAGATGCGACATGTTACGAACGTATCCTTTAATGACCCCATTCATTCGTTCAAATGTCATCATGTTGTGTAGGAATGTTGGGCCTAGATTGGTGATATCATCCACGATATGGATCAACAGATGGACCATCACGTCAAAGAATGCAGGCAAGAAGTACATCTCAAGCTTGGATAGGATCACCACGATCTCTTCCTGCAACCTTCCAAGTTTTTCCATGCTTATTGACTTCCGAGTGATGATGTTGCAGAAGTTATTGCGTTGCACAAACATGCTCATCCATTATACCTCAGATTGCAATAGGAAGAATCTGCGTCATCATTGCATGACAGTCATGATACGTCATGCCGTTGAAGTTTCGTTTCTTGGGTTCCATGTATCTTCTTATTAGCGCTGAGTAACCCAAGGGCACTCTGACTCCTAGAAGGCAATTGCAAAATTGATCGATCTCATCCCGACTGAGAGTGAAGCAGGAGGGGGAAGTAATAGTCTTGTTGCTTAACCCTTTTGCGCTTCTAAACGTCGTCTGTCTCCTCCTCTGGCTGGCCATCTTGGGTCAGCAGGATGTGAAGCTCTTCCCTGATGCCCAAAACTTCTAGGTCGTGTCTTGCTTCCGGGCCATCTTTAGTCTGGTCCGGCATGTTGAGAAGAGTGCCAAGTAATCTCTCGCACACGTTCTTTGTGATATGCATGACATCAAGGCAGTGAGGCGTATCGAAAATTTTCCTATACGGAAAGTCCCAAAACACGAACCTCCTTTTCCATACCCCCATGAGCGGTGTCGTTGCCTTTTTCTTCTTCTCTCCGGGCGGAGGGGGCTTTTGCATCTTTCCCAGCACAGGGCACTCTTTCCAATCTTTCAATAATGTGTCGATCTCTTCTCCGCTCTTCTTGTGTGGAGGTCCTCGGGGTTTATTTGTACCATCGAATAGATCTCCACGCTTTCTCCATGGGCCACTCTTGTGTAGCCACGTTTGATGCCCCATACAAACGGTTTTCGAAGAGTCGGGATCCTTACCAAGCTGCAAAAACACCGTCTCTTCCATGCACCTGACACATGCCTTTTGTCCATGGCACACCTAGCACAGAATATATCCGTATCCGAGGTAGTCCTGCACCATCGTGTTTAACGCGGCTCTCAAAGGGAAATATTCTTCTGCGACGGCATCCCATGTATCCACCCCTTCCTCCTCCCACAACATGCCAAGCTCCTCCTTCAATAGTTGGAGATACATATTGATATCATTTCTTGGTTGTGTCGACCCTTGAATTAGCATACTCATCTGTATTTACTTCATCTTCATGAACATCCAGGGGAAGGTTGTACATCCATACAAACTTGGTCTAGGTGTTATGTGTGTTCCTCTGGTTGCTGAACGGATTGAATCCGCCTGTGATGACACCCAACCTGATGTTCATGGGATCTGCCCCGAAACTTTCGTATTCAATGTCTAATGCTTTCCACTAGCTTGCATCCAATGGGTGTGTCAGTAGTGGGTGTTCAAACTGCTCTGGATCATTCAGCCCTACCACCTTTCTTTCAGCGTGCCAGCACATGAGCTTTACTTCCTTGCGGTCCGTGAAGAACTGTTGCAGCCGGGGGCGAGTGGGAAGTACCACATAACTTTCCGAGGAGCTTTTTCCTTCCCTTTCTTGTATCGATCAGCATCACACAACGGACATTTGGTCTTGCCCCCGTGCTCGTTACGATAAATGATGCAATCATTGATACAGACGTGGTATTTTTGGTGCGGTAAATTGAGAGGGCACGTGATTCTCTTGGCCTCGGCTAGACTACCAGGACACGTGTTCTCGATAGGAAGGCGACCTTTCCTGTATTCCAGAATGTCGTCGATGCTTGTGTCCATCCATCCGTGTTTGCCTTCATCTGGAGAACATCGAGCGCTACTGTCAAGCGGGACTTCTCCAACCCGTGACATGCATCGTAACACGGAGTATTCGAGTTTGTCTCCAGTTGCTCAAGCTTTGATTTCTGCCTGCATCAACGACTGAAGCTAGCGGCACCTCTTCATCGTCATCAATGTTATTGTCCGCGTCTTCAACATTTTGTTCATCATGATGCTGATTTGCATCATCGTGTGCGGAAACCTCTTCGTCGTCATTAATATCATGATGCCCTTGTTGCCGTCGCCCCATTTACCTCGATGTTGTCATCATCGTCACTCATCTATTGAGTGTGTCCCTGCATGAAAACACTCGAGAGCAGGTGCCCCTGCAATTTTCTTGAAAAGGGGTCAAGCCATTTAGTTTGCATCTTCGACACGAACACACTATCTCCGTGATGTAATTTTGATGCATGTCGCTGATCGTGTGTTTCAGATATCTCATCACGATGCTTTCCCTCATCTTGATGACCATTATCGCATGCACAACAAGATAATTTATTAGAACCATGCATCCGTCGGTTTTCACGAAAAGTTTTCGCATGACCTTTCTAGACATTAGGACCTGGGAGCGCTAGAAATTTGCCAAAACGAAAACTTAACGAATCAACATTTCGACAAAACATTGGCAACTCATTTTCATCTCATCAAATCATCCTGTCACAAACACAAACACAATGACACGCTTGCTTCAAAGTTCCAATATACTCCCTCCATTTCTTTCTATAGTGCCTATAGATTTTTGGCATTTGTTTCAGAATATAAGGTTGTAGATTAGCTTTTTTTCAATTACCCCCTCCCCGTTCAGCTCCCAAATCGTTCAGCTTCCAAAATTGTTATGGTAATTTAGAAAGATATGGATTTCCCAAATTTTACGTTGATCTCAAATCATTCAGCTAGGGGTCTTGTGTAAAAAATACTCTTGCGCTAATTTCCGTGCCAAAAAACAATAGGCACTATAGAATGGAACAGAGGGAGTATAACATAGGATATTTCATCCGCAATTTTTCCATTAATCACCTATTTGGTTGATATATAAGTAGACGAGATCGAGACATCACGCCGACCGAGAGGTATGAGTTCTTATTTTCTAGATCTAAATCTAGATCTAGATTGAGAGGTCCATGCGGGGTAGATCAATCTAGATCTAGATGGAGGATGTTTGATGCATGTAGGTTAGGAAGATTTGCTAAAAAAAATATCAACTTGTTTGGTCAAGTTAGCTAAATTAGGGGTAGGAACAGGCAAAAATGAGCTAGGTTCGGAGAAGGGTCGGGTTTGAGTGTGTGAGGAGTGAAGTGGTAGAGGAGTGAATGATAAGGAGGAAGCTCTTGTGTGTAATAGTGCTCCGATCCAGGTTACCGCCGATGCACCAACATGGGGGTGCGCCGGTGGTAATATGTGCATTCGGCTATATGTAGCTCGGGCCTGGTCCACGAACTACCACTGGCACACTGGGCCTAGCGTGCGCTGCTAATAGGAAAATATCATCGACGCACGCCCGGGACGGTGCATGTTGGAGATATGCCCGAGAGGCAATAATAAAATAGTTATTGTTATATCTTAGTGTTCATGATAAATGTTTACACTCCATGCTATAATTGTATTAACCGGAAACATTGATACATGTGTGTTGTGTAAACAACCAGAGTCCCTAGTAAGCCTCTCATTTAACTAGCTTGTTGATTAATAGATGATCATGGTTTCCTGATCATGAACATTGGATGTTATTAATAACAAGGTTATGTCATTGGATGAATGATATAATGGACACACACCCAATTAAGCGTAGCATAAGATCACGTCATTAAGTTCAATTTTCTATTAGCTTTCGATACATAGTTACCTAGTCCTTCGACCATGAGATCATGTAAATCACTTATATCGGAAGGGTACTTTGATTACATCAAACTCCACTGCGTAAATGGGTGGTTATAAAGATGGGGTTAAGTATTCAGAAAGTATGAGTTGAGGCATATGGATCAAGAGTGGGATTTGTCCATCCCGATAACGGATAGATATACTATGGGCCCTCTCGGTGGAATGTCGTCTGATTAGCTTGCAAGCATGTGAATAGTTCACAAGAGATGATATACCACGGTACGAGTAAAGAGTACTTGTCGGTGACGAGGTTGAACAAGGTATGGAGATACCGATGATCAAACCTCGGACAAGTAAAATATCGCGTGACAAAGGGAATCGGTATCGTATGTAAATGGTTCAATCGATTACTAAGTTATCGTCGAATGTGTGGGAGCCATTATGGATCTCCAGATCCCGCTATTGGTTATTGGTCGGAGAGGAGTCTCAACCATGTCTACATAGTTCATGAACCGTAGGGTGACACACTTAAAGTTTGATGTCGTTTTAAGTAGATATGGAATATGGAATGGAGTTCGAATTTTGTTCGGAGTCTCAGATGGGATCCAGGACATCGCGAGGAGGTCCGGAATGGTCCGGAGAATAAGATTCATATATAGGAAGTCACTTTCCAAGTTTCGAAATGATCCGGTGCATTTATGGAAGGCGCTAGAATGTTCTAGAACTTTCCGAAAGAAATCACAATGGAAGGTGGAGTCCAACCGGGACTCCACCAACCCTAACCAGCCAACCAAGTGGCAGGGTGGAGTCCATGGTGGACTCCACCTCCTTGGCCGGCCAACAAGGGGGGAAAGGGAGAGTCCCTATCCCTCTAGGTTTCGTCCATATGTAAGTTTTTTAATTGGGGTCTTATTCGAACACTTTGGGCAAACCCTAGGGATTCCACCTATATAAAGAGGAGGAGAGGGCGGGGGCAGCCACTCTTGGCCGCACCACCAAAGGGCCTCCTGGCCGGCGCCCCAAAGCCCTCCCTCTCCCAAACCCTAGCCTCTCCCCTCCTCCATCTTCTCCCATGGTGCTTAGGCGAAGCCCTGCCGGAGATCTCCACCACCACCGTCACCATGTCGTCATGCTGGCGGGATTCCGAGGAGGATCTACTACATCCGCTGCCCACTGGAATGGGGAGAAGGACGTCGTCATCAACACCGTATGTGTGACCGAGTGCGGAGGTGCTGCCCGATTGTGGCACCGTCAAGATCTTCTACACGCTTTTGCAAGCGGCAAGTGATCGACTACATCAACAACGAGATCTAATCTCGTAGGCTTTGGAATCTTCGAGGGTTAGTCTCATGATCTTCATCTCGTTGCTACCATCTACTAGATTAGATCTTGGCTTGTTATTCGTTCTTGCAGTAGGAATTTTTTTGTTTTCTATGCTACGAATCCCATCAGTGCACCGGCGGTAGTTTGTGGACCAGACCTGGGCAGATGTAACCACGGCCACCCTTTATCGCCGGCGCACCATGGTGCCGATGCATCGACGGTAGCCCTTATTTCTCCGACGAGTTGGAGAGGGGCTGCGCTAGCGGTAGTTACACCGACGCTTGTCCACTCTAGTGCGCCGGTAGTAAGCCCTGAGGCTATAGGCGTTTTCCTAGTAGTGAAACATATCTAGTCATCCATATATCCAAACCGGGTTTCCGTATAGCTTAATAATTTGTTACCCATCATGCCTTTTGATTTTAAGGGGCACAGAGCGATCTCAATCACTGTTGTATTTGAGTTTGGGGGAGCGGCACTGAAGTAGAACTGTTTCTCCCAAAAATCCTACATGTCCCACTAATGGTAGGTGGGTACTTACAAAATTTCGTACAAATATGGATGTGTATATATTCAATTAGGATTTCAGTATGGCCTGATATTTTTTTATTGATCATCATGCCCTTAGTTTTTGTTGGGTACGGAGCGATCTCAACCGTTTTTGTGCTTGAGTTTCGAGGGGAGGCGTGTACCGAACGAGAAGTGTATTTTTCTCCAAATTATGTAGTTTCTAACACGATTTCTGTTTTATGCAACCCAATACTCATTGCCTTTTATCCATGATTTAAAAAGGCTGCGAATATAAGGGGTTTGCTAGAGATACTCTTAGGACTTAGGCTGAAGTAGGATCCTTCCCCCTCTGAATCGGAAAATAAAACAGTTAGATAGATTATATCAACAAGGCCACAATGGGCTCTCCCCACTTGGTGTGAACAAAACCTGAGCCAGACAAGTGACGAAAGTAGTATTGAACGGCTGGACTGTCCAGTAGCAGTCTCTTGGGCCGTAGACCGGCAAACCATAGCAGCCTCTTGGGCCGTAGCCCGGCAAATCAAAACAGGACGCCGCGTTATCTTTTGGAAAATCTATAATAACTAAATAGTTCATCCCCACTAACTATTTCTCTCAACATGCAGCCTATACACCTCAGCAGCATGCCACATCAGCAATTTTCATCATTTTTTTTAGTTTCCTTCCTTTGAGAAATCCCTATTCGGTCGGTTTCAACATTTACGTTCTAAGCAAAACATGCAGCCCATTATTACTTTAGCCCCTTTTATGGCCATCTGATGAAGGAACCGGACAACCACCGAGTGTTCCCCTATATGTTCCTCTCTCAGAAACGATTGCATCGGAAATTAATTGAGGTATACGAGAAGTTGTTCTTATATTATATGTGCTTTGAATTCTTCTTCAAAACGAAAATAAGAACTACTCCTCCAAGAAACGTCTGTGCCACAACTCTTCATCTACTCCATGCTTCGACGGTTCAACCCTATAAATTCAACACCCCAATTCTGTGCTTCTCCGCATTCAGCCAAGGAAACTGATTCATCCAGCTCCGCCACCACTCCTCGCTGTCCAGCAGTTTTAGCTGCCACGCATTTTGCATAAAATTCGGGGCTAAGAGAAGGCCATGCTTTTGATTGATTTCCCTTTCCATCCAACCTTCACCATGCCTGATCCAGACAAGCTCCGCTCGAGGCTCCTCCATCAACGGCTCGGCCACAGGTAGTAACTACCAAGCAGATACCAGATACCATATCGGTTCCTATCAGAATATATTCTTAAAAAACTATCTATCTGGATTTCAGTTTTACGTACTGTACGGGATGCAACTGAACTTCCAGATTCATGGAACTTGAGGTATGCACTAGCGAGGCAAATACATCTCTGCTTTGTTGGCGTTGGAATAGTGCTAAGGATTTTTTTGACTGAGCATAGTAAAATATTGTTTCACGAGACATGGATAAATTTGGCCGATATGCACATGTACTACTTCCAATGATTGTTTACCTCATTATATCCATTGACGTTGATTTTCGGTTCATCTTTGTCCGACATATACTTACAGGTGTCTCTAGAGAGCAAAGGTTCTTCCTGTATAGGGGATGCTTCTACTAAGCCTATCTCTTCTGTAAATGTTTTTAGGCAAGAAACAACACACCAAGGAGGCATCGTTATACGATTAATTCTTTGTAAATACTACCTCCAGTCCGTTTTAATCGACACAGGTGCAACATACTTCATGCTCGCTCTCTTCAGGACTCCGCATCAATTTAATCAGACTGGAGGGGGTATGCTAGAGATGAATTTATTTACTATTGGACATTCTATAATCGTTGGAAATATGTGCTAGAGATGGATTCTGTTACGATTGGTTATTGTATAATTTACGGCAATACAGAGCTTTGTACAATCGCTAGATGCTTTCAGATGACAGGAGTATATCTCACAAACTGTTGTTCGCATTACAACTTCCAATTTTCAGTCACTTCTTTTCAGTTGGTTGTGGGTTTCCATCTCTCTGTTCTATGTATGTACCTTAATTTTCTACAAACAGCTTATCAATCGATTTGTAGATTTTTTGTGAACATTTTGGCAACAAAAATGTAACTCCAGTAATTTGGTAACCATATTCTGTGAGCTCACATCTATCTGGTCTCTAAGAATATTGAGTCAAGGCATTTAAGTACTTACAATTTTTAATTTTATGAAAATTTACTGAGACAAGTGAGTCATTATTTATCTATTTCTGTCATTAAAAAAATGATGATTCATTTTCTATATACTGATGTTTAGTAAGAATTGATAAACATGTGTAAATTATGCACTTGGTTCAGTGATTTTCTACTTCTTTTATTGTGCAAACATCCTAAAAAAATGCCGCTGCAACGCGCGGGGTATCATCTAGTTTTCTAAGTAAGGACGCTTCCATCATTTGACAGCAGCTGTGGCCTCCTTCGATCTTGGTAGTTGGTAGAATCAGAGTGAGACACGAAGGCATGCAGAAACATCATTGGGACTTCCGAGTTCCAACTCACCTGAACTCCACTCCACTCCTTTGCACCGACCACCACTACTAGCCCACTGCTCTTGTTCCCAATCTTGCTCTCTCAGCTTTTTTTCACTCGCAAATTGTCAGGCAGGCAGAACACCATGCATGCTTCATCGACTCCCTGTTCTTAAGTCAAAAGGGAGGCTCACACAAAAGAAGCATACACTCGAATGAAGCAGCCATGCATGTTCTCGATATCGATCTCCCTCTTCTTTTACTCGCTAAAAGAAGTTGTCTGTTACACCTGCTGTCTGGCCTGCCGTCTCTCATGTGAGCAGCTCAACTCATCATGCCCGAGTGGAACCCATCGATACTTAATCAGCACTAACCACATGCTTTGCGTTCGTTTAATCTATACTGTATTAGATTGCAGGAGTAGTGCGATGCCAAAGTTTGGTAACCTCCATCTTGCTGAACACACACACATGATGGGCGACGACGGACGCTAGTTCGAGCGAGTGTGACATGAAACAGACAAACTGGCGTCCCGTTCCAGCACAGTGTTTCTTCCAAGGCATCTCACCTTAGTTTGAGGCAGCAGTAGGACCTCTGATCCAGAAATCAGATCGGTTACGCCCATCCAAATCCCCCGTCGCTTCGTCTCGACACCTTCCGTTGGCGTTTCCCTTGTCTGTTGTTCCGTTCTGTAGGGTGCAAGTAGCGCGGAACGCGAGCACGCCATTGCTGGCTTTGCAGTTTTCTCGACCGTAGCTGACGTCCGCTTTGGGGCTTCGCTTGCGTCGACCGGACAAACATACGGCACCTCGTGACGATGGACATCGCTGCAAGAAAACGCAAGTGCATACTCGCCGAAAATTAGCAGGGTTGTTGATCCCATCCGGAACGCGGAACAGATAGGTAATGCATGTCCTCTCAGCAACCGGTCACACTGTCCTGATTGAAACACTAATTTTTGTCGTCTCGGTTTGTGCTACAAAGGTGATCTCGGTTAGTGATAATTAATCGATTTACTGACACTGACCACCTAACAGACGATGGCGTGATACTAACTTTTGTTCCATCGAATCCAGTTACTTGGATTTATGTGTGTGTCTCTCTCTCTCTGAAGTCTGAACAGCCCACTGAACTGAAAGAAGTAAAGACTACTGCTGCTCTATACTGCCGCTCAGAGCATCTCCAGTCAGCGTCACAAGCGTCACGAAGAGATTTGGGGGCCGCCGATAAAACGTCCCGGTCGCGTGCCCCAAAGGCCGCTTCGGTCCGGACGTGCTCCAAATGTTGTCCGGCGTCCCTAGCCCATCCCCTGTGTATAGAGTCTCTACCGGGAGCGCGGACACGACTTTTACACTTACTTTTTGTTTGGAGGTCGCGTTTGGGGGACGTGGCTAGAAAAGGGACCTTCTCCAAACGAAAATTTTGTCCGGACGTCCCCCAAACGACTAATCCGGCGCTTTGCCCGGACATCGTTTGGAGGACGCGACTGGAGTTTCACTTGGCTTAATTAGAACGAGATACATGTTTAATTGCATACTCCTCGTGAGGATGGACGTCACTGCAAGGAAACGCAAGTGCTGTACTCGGCAGAAATTCAGCAGGTCGATCCCATCCGGAACTGATACGGTAATTCCCGTCAGTTCACCAACCCTGCCACCAGCACTCGGCTCAGGGGCGGGCCCACATTAATTCAAAGGTGTTCAGTTGAATACATAATATCCATGTTTGTTTCTTTGGGAAATTTTGAAGGAACGCAACGCGCGAGTGTTTTGCTTTCCTCCATACCGATCATCGTTGTAACTAATATTAAGGGAGAGTCGGCTCTCTGAAGCGCGGCAGGTGCCAAGCACTTGGGTTCTATCATGCTGTGAGAGTGATCGTTTTGTCTGTCCAAATTTGGCTCGGGTTTGTAATCAACTTTAAACTTCATGTTGATGAATAAATGGGCAAAACTTTTGCTCTCTCTCAATTTTTTTTTAAATAGTACTATGTCAATGTTCTGTGAGATGTTAAATAAAACAGACTAGCATATTATGACCGAAATATAAAGTAACTCACTAGTTTGTAAGACACAGTCGTATCAGTTGGTTGAGTGTTCAAATCCAAAAATTGTTGCTTTTAGTTATTTTTTCCAACATAATCTTTCCATGCATTTTTTTTATAGAAAGCTCATATAGTCTTTCTTCTACCCTTATGTTTTCACGCTAACTCTATTAGTTAAATTAGTTAAAAAATTATACAAAGCTAAATATTTAATACTCATATTGAAGTAAATTCATATGTTTCACACAAGTATGCTTGTGAGGGTTCCTCAAGCACACATGAGGTGACCATTAGTTCACACCAAGGTTTTGGGTACCAGTTTGAAAAGAAATCTCGGAGGGGGTTAGATTTCCGGTAACCACGGTTACCGGAGATAACCGGTCAAATACCGGACGAAATTCTCAAACAAAATTTTGATTTCAAACTTAAACAATATCTAATTTTTTTGTAAATAAGATTTAGATGAGAAGGAATTGAAAGATTCGGACAAATAAGTCAGGGCATGGGGTTGTAGTGTAGAGGAAACACACAGGGTTTATGATGGACTAACCAATCAGCCTAAATTCAAATCAAATTTAAATGAACTGAGATTTTTTTGACCGATAAATTTATTTACCTGAGGGGGCTGGGAAATCCTGTTACCGGCCGGTAACCGCGGTATTTCAACCGTTAACCAAATCCCTGGTTCACACTCTAATTCTTTATTAAAAAAATTGCATACAATAAATATTATAATATTTTTTTATCCATACACAAAATTCTGAGCCCGCCCCAGACTCGGCTGATGCACTGCTTCATCCGTTCCATTTCCTTCATTATTATTGCTACTCCTGGTGGCAATCGATTTACCACACGACTGACATAGACCACCTACCAGTCACTGGCCTGATACCACTAATTTCTGTTCCATCAAATCTAGCTGCTTGGAATTATCCTATGTGTGAGAGACTTGAGTGTGAGTGTGTCGGTGTGCAGTTCTGCACACGCCACTAAACTGGACGCAAAAGAAGAAACACTAACCTGCAGTTTCACCCGGCTCTTCTTAAGCCCAGGCTCTACTTTGTCCCTCCAAGTTAGCTATAGCTAGCCAGACACACACATTGTGCCCTGAACCCAAGTATGAAAGCGACGGCACGTCAAGGCGCTGCCGGCGCGGCCGGGGGTCTACCTCTACCGGCCGTGAAGACGAAGAAGAAGAGGAAGGACGGTGGCGGGTTCTTTTGGGGCTGCGGCGGCTCCAAGTCGGTGTGCGTCGCCGCCGGCAATCTCTCCTCGGCTGCCATGAAGCCGCTGACGAAGTCGTCGAAGCCAGCGTCCGAAGCAAAGACGACAACGGCCGTGGCGCCGGTCTCGTTTCAGGACGCCGAGGGCGCGCCGAGTGTGGACACGCTCCTGCGGCAGCTCCGCGAGCTGGAGCGTGGCGTCCGCGCGTTGGGCATCCGGGACCGGGAGGACAGCGCCTACCGCAGCTCGCAGGCGTGCCGGTGCAGCGGGAGGCTCCCGCCACCGCCGCGGCGGCGGCACCGGACCGGCACGAGCGAGGTGTTTGGAGGATCGGCCTATGCAGCAGCTGGACCTGGACGTGGGCGGCTGGAGGAGGAGAGCGTGGCGGTGGAGACGGAGACGGAGGACCCGCTGGGCGAGTTCCGGCGGTCGATGGCCGAGATGGTGGCGGAGAACGGGATCACGGGCGGCGCGGAGCTGCGGGAGCTGCTGCAGCGGTTCCTGTCGCTCAACTCGAAGCGCCACCACCACCTCATTCTCCTCGCCTTCGCCGACGTCTGGGAGGAGCTCTTCGCCGGGTCCCGGACCGGCGACGGCCGCCCACACGCTTCGTCGAAGCAGAAGCATCTGCCTTCCAGCAGTCGATCGGGCGAGCTGCTAGCTAGCTAACGTCCACGCAGCTGCACTGCCCCGAGCACGTACTTACTGACACGTTAACTACAGTGGGTAAACTACCACGACTGTTCCTCGGGAATTGTTGCCGTCCGGCCGATGCGATGGAAACATACGCCCGCGTCGTGTGGCATGGCACGGCGTGGTTTCCTGTGCCGTGACCAGACGAAACCTGTGGCTCTTGAACCTGACTAAAATCTCTGTAATGCATCGCCAGTTCGTCATACGTTTCCTGTGAAATGTTGAGTGGCATACAACAAGTAGCATTTCTCATGCGTTGTGCGCAATGTTGCTTCCTCCTGCATGCCGGCGATCGGCACGCCGGAGCAGCGAGAGATGGAGCTGATTCGCGATCACGGCATGACGCCGGCCGTGATCGGCGCAGGGCTGCTAGCTCGTCGGTAGGCAGCAAAGCGCACACGAGCCTACCAAACTTTCTGGTTTGGTCGCGGCCGGGATGGATGGTGATTTGCTGAGATCGGACTAACCTGGAACGAATTGATTGACTGACTGATTGATGTGAACTGCGTCGGTGCGACATCGATCGTGCCCATGCGTGCGAGCGTGCGGGGGAAGCCTCAAGCCTGCAAAAGGACTTGCTGCTTGGTGACCGGTGAGGCGTCGGATCGAGGCATATTGATCTGCCGGCGATCGCAAGGAACATCGATCCCGTGCGGTTGCTGTCGGGGTTCGTACCCATGCCTCTGTGTCTGCAGGCGCTGGGCACACAATACTTTTCTCCGGCCGGGCGCCATGTCAATGCCGCGACGTGCACCGGAGTACTGTCACTTGCATGACACCTGGACGAATGGTGGTCTAGATTAGCCTGCGGAAACTATGCAGGAGGAGCAATTATACAAAACCCTGGAGGCTGGAACTAGGTCAATTAGCATGTGATGCATGCGTCCAAGGATTGCTCCGGATGATCACATGATTGGAAGCTGGTAATGCTGGTTTGCGGCAGATTCATGTTTCCGGTAGGTGAGTATATCCATGCTTCCTGGCTTCTTCCTGCCTATGAAAAGGGAGCACGGGAGAATATACAAAACCATGAACATTGACACAAGATTGCCAACTTAGAGCATCTCCAGTCGCGTCCCCCAAACCGTCCCCCAAACCGCGCCGGATTGAGCGTTTGGGGGACGTGTTTTGTTCGTGCCGCCTTTGGGGGACGTCGCTCCCCAGCCGCGTCCCCCAAACGCCGCCCCCAAACATTTAAAATACTTTTTTTGATTTTTTTATTTTAATTTCCACAAACTAATACATAATTTGGAACGTGGTTTACACGAAAACACAGTTTGGAACGTGGTTTTCCACAAACTAATACATAGTTTGAACCGTCGTGGACACAAATATAAAATTTTGCAAAGAAACTAAACCTAACTAGGCCGTGCATCGAAGGTTTCCTGTGTTCGCTGCTAAGAAAGAACACTCGAGGACACACCCGATCACCTAAACTTGGAAAATCCAGCGGGAGGATGGTGCCCTTGTTGGTTCTACCGATGAGGCGAACGAGGCGAAACCTCCGTGCACGTGTTCGGCTGCGAAGAAAGAACACTCAGTCGTCCTCCTCGTCGGTGATGTCGCCCTGGTAGTCCCGGCGGCACCGCGTCTCATCGAAGACCTTGACGCTCATGTCCCTGTCGCCGAAGTAGGAGAACAGGAGGATGAAGCCGGCTTGGAGGCTGTGGCGCCGCACGAACTTCTCCCAGCCGATGTTGAGGTACATCTTGCTGCGCGCGTCGTAGATCACGTCGACGATCCACCGGTAGTAGCTGCACGCAGCCTCCGCGGATGCATCGTGCGCGGGCGATCGTCGCCGGCGACGTAGTCGGCGAAGGAGTCCGGCAGCCTCGCGGATGCCGCGCGGGTCGCCCTTGAGGACGAGGACGAACTCGAACAGCACGTCCGACTCCACGTCCATCTCCGACGATGATGAAGGCGGCGGCGTGGAAGGCGACGGCGAGCGTTGAGCTCTGTCGCGGCCACGACCACGACCACGGCCGCGAGGTCGGCCTCCGCCTCTACCGGACATAGCGTCGAGTCTTGTTGAGATGGTGGCGGCTAGGGTTTGGGAGAGAGGCGCTAGGGTTTGTGTGTGAGAGGGACGATGAGAGGCGGCCCTTTTATAGGCCGGAGGGAGGCGGGGAGCGGTGGCGCGCATTAACGCCGGCACGCGGAGCTAGGCGCGACGGGACGCGTCGGCTGCGGGAACCGCACCGTCGCTGCGTCGCCGCGGGAACCGCACCGCCAACAACTTCCGTCGCAAGGTAGGCGACGGTTGGGTTAAAAATTTATTGTGCCGCTAACGAGTCGGCCCCGCCACTCCCCGTCTCGCTTTCGTTGTGTCCGGCGTCCCCGGTGCGTCCCCTGTGGGACGGGGACGGGCTCGGGGCGCCGGACACCGTATGGGGGCGCGCCGGACAAAAATGGGCTTTGGGGGACGCGGTTGGAACGCATTTTCTGTCCGGCGCGCCCCACATCCCTTTGGGGACGCTTTGGGGGACGCGGCTGGAGATGCTCTTATGGAACGGTTGTTGGAGTCGCCCCGTGGCGACAGGGGCGACCCCTCCTCCTCCCCGACACAGCCCTCCTCCCCCCTCCCTCCCCCGCTGCCGCCACCGGGCAAAGCCCGGGCGGTGCCGGCGGCGGTGGCCGTTCTCTGCGTGCGCTGCTGCGGGTCTCAAGGGGTGGCCTGCACTGGCATAGGCGCTCCTCCCCCTCCGGCTGGCGTGGGGTGTGCCGGCGGAGCCCGACATGGTGGTGGCGCAGCACGGCGGCTCGGTCACCGGTGCTGGCGCGACCTTGAAGCTGAGGCGATCGTGGCCAGGGGTGGCGGCGGCGAGCCCAGATATGGGCCGGCAGGCCTAGGTCTAGGCCCCATCTGGACTCCTATGGGCTGGCGGGCCAGGTGCGACTGGAGCTGCTGGGTGCAGTATCCTCCTTGGCTAGCAGTGCTGGTGGCCGGCGCTGGGCTGCTTCGGTGACCGGTGTGGCCCGAAGCCATGTACTAGCTGCAGATGTCCATTGGCAGGGGCAGGGACATCTTGCATGGTTCTCTCGGGTTTGCTCCGCTTGAGAGAATCTGGGTTTGGTGGTTGTGTGGGTGGCGCTTCATCGGCGTGGCGGTGATTCTCGTCGCCACAAGTTGCTTGATTCCCCGGCCAGTCGTGACGCTCGTGGGGACGGCGCGTTCAAGAGTTGCGCATGGAGGACTGATTGGTCCGTGGGGTTTGGCCTGCAGGGACACTAGCGAGCGCGACGGTGTGTCCGCGAAAACACCGCAAGGCTATGGCCCTTGCCGGCCACGGCGACGTCTGTGGATGTCGTTCACCTTGTTGGAGGGTGGCCATGACACACGTCCTGCCGCTGGTCGCCTCCCCTGGGGCACTGTCTACAGCCTTGTTGACTTGCGTTCTCTCTGAGGTCCTCCTCGGAATACCTCTAGGCGATGCAATGTGTCTTGTTGTGACCGGCTTCATATAGACGGTGTGCCTCCGGTTTGCGCGGCCTCTCTCGTGCCTAGGGTGGCTGTCGAAGAGTGTGTCGTGGCCCCCGGGGACAACGGTGGTTCTAAACAGCCGGTGGCTGTCCTGATGGAAGGTGCAAAGCCTTTGGCTTTCCTTGGGGTGGGGTTAAGACTTCCGCGAAAGCATTGCACGGCTCCCCTGTGCCGACAATGGCGACGCTCGTGAGCGCCGTTCCCCTTCCTGGAGGCGTTGTCGTGAAGCTCTTCCCCCTTTGAACTCTGGAGGCTTGTATGCTCACTTGCGCCGTTAGCCAGCTCCCTCGGTGTTGGTGGTCCTCTGCTAGGCGACCTTGTGTGCTGATTTAGTTTGGTGCGGCTCCACGGAGTGGCGGCTCGTGGCTTGCAGTTCTAGCCGGGCTCCGATGTTTAGTTGTAGTCTCGGTCGCCCTTGTATCTTGGTTTAGGCTATAGCTTTGCATCACTTGTGCTTGTATCGTTAGCTGGTAAACCCAGCTTTGTTTTTCCTTTCTTTCCTTCGGTTGTTTCATTGTATCGTTGTACGTCTGGCCGGTTGATGGCTTTGTTAATTCAAAGTCGGGCTCGTCGAGCCTTATGTTTAAAAAAACCACTCAGCACAAGGGTCATTTTGCCTTCTTGGAAGGATTTTCACATCTCAAATTTAAGATTTAAGTGCTAGGTTTGGAACTAAGTCGATTCTTCTAAACAAAACTTATCCAACCAAGCTGCAAATAAGGTGTACTCCTGATGACCCACAAGTAGAGGGGGTGTATCGTAGTATCTTCGATAAGTAAGAATGTCGATCCCAACGAGGAGCAGAAGGTGTTGACAAGTAGTTTCGATGAAGGATTCACTGTAAATGCCCACAGACAAGTATTCGTGGGGTTTTGATATAG